>NW_027045232.1:704666-1057000 GCF_963576615.1 Watersipora subatra | reverse complement strand
CATTTCTAGCATGTTTGGTTGAAATTGGAAATTTACATTTTTCACTTTTGTCAGACAATTGCAATATTCTCACAATAAGCTAATTAGCTCAATTGGAGCATTTCTAGCATGTTTGGTTGAAATTGGAAATTTACATTTTTCAATTTTGTTAGACGTTTGTAATATTCTCACAATAAGCTAATTAGCTCAATTGGAGCATTTCTAGCATGTTTGGTTGAAATTGGAAATTTACATTTTTCACTTTTGTCAGACAATTGCACTATTCTCACAATAAGCTAATTAGCTCAATTGGAGCATTTCTAGCATCTTCGGTTGAAATTGGAAATTTACATTTTTCAGTGTTGTCAGACGTTTGTAATATTCTCACAATAAGCTAATTAGCTCAATTGGAGCATTTTTAGCATGTTTGGTTGAAATTGGAAATTTACATTTTTCAGTTTTGTCAGACGTTTGTAAAATTCCTACAGTAGGCTTTTTTGCGCGATTTGAGCATTTCTAGCATGTTTGGTTGAAATTGGAAATTTACATTTTTCACTTTTGTCAGACAATTGCAATATTCTCACAATAAGCTAATTAGCTCAATTGGAGCATTTCTAGCATGTTTGGTTGAAATTGGAAATTTACATTTTTCAATTTTGTTAGACGTTTGTAATATTCTCACAATAAGCTAATTAGCTCAATTGGAGCATTTCTAGCATGTTTGGTTGAAATTTGAAATTTACATTTTTCACTTTTGTCAGACGTTTGTAATATTCTCACAGTAAGCTAATTAGCTCAATTGGAGCAAATCTAGCATGTTTGGTTGAAATTGGAAATTTACATTTTTCACTTTTGTCAGACAATTGCAATATTCTCACAATAAGCTAATTAGCTCAATTGGAGCATTTCTAGCATGTTTGGTTGAAATTGGAAATTTACTTTTTTCACTTTTGTCAGACAATTGCAATATTCTCTCAATAAGCTAATTAGCTCATTTGGAGCATTTCTAGCATGTTTGGTTGAAATTAGAAATTTACATTTTTCAGTGTTGTCAGACGTTTGTAATATTCTCACAATAAGCTAATTAGCTCAATTGGAGCATTTTTAGCATGTTTGGTTGATATTGGAAATTTACATTTTTCAGTTTTGTCAGACGTTTGTAAAATTCTTACAGTAGGCTTATTTGCACAATTTGAGCATTTCTAGCATGTTTGGTTGAAATTGGAAATTTTCATTTTTCACTTTTGTCAGACAATTGCAATATTCTCACAATAAGCTAATTAGCTCAATTGGAGCATTTCTAGCATGTTTGGTTGAAATTGGAAATTTACATTTTTCAGTGTTGTCAGACGTTTGTAATATTCTCACAATAAGCTAATTAGCTCAATTGGAGCATTTCTAGCATGTTTGGTTGAAATTGCAAATTTACATTTTTCACTTCCGTCAGACAATTGCAATATTCTCACAATAAACTAATTAGCTATATTGGAGCATTTCTAGCATGTTTGGTTGAAATTGGAAATTTACATTTTTCAATTTTGTTAAACGTTTGTAATATTCTCACAATAAGCTAATTAGCTCAATTGGAGAATTTCTAGCATGTTTGGTTGAAATTGGAAATTTACATTTTTCACTTTTGTCAGACAATTGCAATATTCTCACAATAAGCTAATTAGCTCAATTGGAGCATTTCTAGCATGTTTGGTTGAAATTGGAAATTTACATTTTTCACTTTTGTCAGATGTTTGTAATATTCTCACAATAAGCTAATTAGCTCAATTGGAGCATTTCTAGCACGTTTGGTTGAATTTTGAAATTTACATTTTTCACTTTTGTCAAACAATTGCAATATTCTCTCAATAAGCTAATTAGCTCAATTGGAGCATTTCTAGCATGTTTGGTTGAAATTGGAAATTTACATTTTTCACTTTTGTCAAACAATTGCAATATTCTCTCAATAAGCTAATTAGCTCAATTGGAGCATTTCTAGCATGTTTGGTTGAAATTGGAAATTTACATTTTTCAGTTTTGTCAGACGTTTGTAAAATTCTTACCGTAGGCTTATTTGCGCAATTTGAGCATTTCTAGCATGTTTGGTTGAAATTCGAAGTTTACTTTTTTCACTTTTGTCAGACAATTGCAATATTCTCACAATAAGCTAATTAGCTCAATTGGAGCATTTCTAGCATGTTTGGTTGAAATTGGAAATTTACATTTTTCAGTGTTGTCAGACGTTTGTAATATTCTCACAATAAGCTAATTAGCCAAATTGGAGCATTTCTAGCATGTTTGGTTGAAATTGGAAATTTACATTTTTCACTTTTGTCAGACAATTGCAATATTCTCACAATAAGCTAATTAGCTCAATTGGAGCATTTCTAGCATGTTTGGTTGAAATTGGAAATTTACATTTTTCACTTTTGTCAGATGTTTGTAATATTCTCACAATAAGCTAATTAGCTCAATTGGAGCATTTCTAGCATGTTTGGTTGAAATTGGAAATTTACATTTTTCAGTGTTGTCAGACGTTTGTAATATTCTCACAATAAGCTAATTAGCTAAATTGGAGCATTTCTAGCATGTTTGGTTGAAATTGCAAATTTACATTTTTCACTTCTGTCAGACAATTGCAATATTCTCACAATAAGCTAATTAGCTCAATTGGAGCATTTCTAGCATGTTTGGTTGAAATTGGAAATTTACATTTCTCAATTTTGTTAGACGTTTGTAATATTCTCACAATAAGCTAATTAACTCAATTGGAGCATTTCTAGCATGTTTGGTTGAAATTGGAAATTTACATTTTTCACTTTTGTCAGACAATTGCAATAATCTCACAGTAAGCTAATTAGCTCAATTGGAACAAATCTAGCATGTTTGGTTGAAATTGGAAATTTACCTTTTTCACTTTTGTCAGACAATTGCAATATTCTCACAATAAGCTAATTAGCTCAATTGGAGCATTTTTAGCATGTTTGGTTGATATTGGAAATTTACATTTTTCAGTTTTGTCAGACGTTTGTAAAATTCTTACAGTAGGCTTATTTGCGCAATTTGAGCATTTCTAGCATGTTTGGTTGAAATTGGAAATTTACATTTTTCACTTTTGTCAGACAATTGCAATATTCTCACAATAAGCTAATTAGCTCAATTGGAGCATTTCTAGCATGTTTGGTTGAAATTGGAAATTTACATTTTTCAGTGTTGTCAGACGTTTGTAATATTCTCACAATAAGCTAATTAGCTCAATTGGAGCATTTCTAGCATGTTTGGTTGAAATTGCAAATTCACATTTTTCACTTCTGTCAGACAATTGCAATATTCTCACAATAAGCTAATTAGCTCAATTGGAGCATTTCTAGCATGTTTGGTTGAAATTGGAAATTTACATTTTTCAGTGTTGTCAGACGTTTGTAATATTCTCTCAATAAGCTAATTAGCTCAATTGGAGCATTTCTAGCATGTTTGGTTGAAATTGGAAATTTACATTTTTCACTTTTGTCAAACAATTGCAATATTCTCTCAATAAGCTAATTAGCTCAATTGGAGCAAATCTAGCATGTTTGGTTGAAATTGGAAATTTACATTTTTCACTTTTGTCAGACGTTTGTAATATTCTCACAATAAGCTAATTAGCTCAATTGGAGCATTTCTAGCATGTTTGGTTGAAATTGGAAATTTACATTTTTCACTTTTGTCAGACAATTGCACTATTCTCACAATAAGCTAATTAGCTCAATTGGAGCATTTCTAGCATCTTCGGTTGAAATTGGAAATTTACATTTTTCAGTGTTGTCAGACGTTTGTAATATTCTCACAATAAGCTAATTAGCTCAATTGGAGCATTTTTAGCATGTTTGGTTGAAATTGGAAATTTACATTTTTCAGTTTTGTCAGACGTTTGTAAAATTCTTACAGTAGGCTTTTTTGCGCGATTTGAGCATTTCTAGCATGTTTGGTTGAAATTGGAAATTTACATTTTTCACTTTTGTCAGACAATTGCAATATTCTCACAATAAGCTAATTAGCTCAATTGGAGCATTTCTAGCATGTTTGGTTGAAATTGGAAATTTACATTTTTCAATTTTGTTAGACGTTTGTAATATTCTCACAATAAGCTAATTAGCTCAATTGGAGCATTTCTAGCATGTTTGGTTGAAATTGGAAATTTACATTTTTCACTTTTGTCAGACAATTGCACTATTCTCACAATAAGCTAATTAGCTCAATTGGAGCATTTCTAGCATCTTCGGTTGAAATTGGAAATTTACATTTTTCAGTGTTGTCAGACGTTTGTAATATTCTCACAATAAGCTAATTAGCTCAATTGGAGCATTTTTAGCATGTTTGGTTGAAATTGGAAATTTACATTTTTCAGTTTTGTCAGACGTTTGTAAAATTCCTACAGTAGGCTTTTTTGCGCGATTTGAGCATTTCTAGCATGTTTGGTTGAAATTGGAAATTTACATTTTTCACTTTTGTCAGACAATTGCAATATTCTCACAATAAGCTAATTAGCTCAATTGGAGCATTTCTAGCATGTTTGGTTGAAATTGGAAATTTACATTTTTCAATTTTGTTAGACGTTTGTAATATTCTCACAATAAGCTAATTAGCTCAATTGGAGCATTTCTAGCATGTTTGGTTGAAATTTGAAATTTACATTTTTCACTTTTGTCAGACGTTTGTAATATTCTCACAGTAAGCTAATTAGCTCAATTGGAGCAAATCTAGCATGTTTGGTTGAAATTGGAAATTTACATTTTTCACTTTTGTCAGACAATTGCAATATTCTCACAATAAGCTAATTAGCTCAATTGGAGCATTTCTAGCATGTTTGGTTGAAATTGGAAATTTACTTTTTTCACTTTTGTCAGACAATTGCAATATTCTCTCAATAAGCTAATTAGCTCATTTGGAGCATTTCTAGCATGTTTGGTTGAAATTAGAAATTTACATTTTTCAGTGTTGTCAGACGTTTGTAATATTCTCACAATAAGCTAATTAGCTCAATTGGAGCATTTTTAGCATGTTTGGTTGATATTGGAAATTTACATTTTTCAGTTTTGTCAGACGTTTGTAAAATTCTTACAGTAGGCTTATTTGCACAATTTGAGCATTTCTAGCATGTTTGGTTGAAATTGGAAATTTTCATTTTTCACTTTTGTCAGACAATTGCAATATTCTCACAATAAGCTAATTAGCTCAATTGGAGCATTTCTAGCATGTTTGGTTGAAATTGGAAATTTACATTTTTCAGTGTTGTCAGACGTTTGTAATATTCTCACAATAAGCTAATTAGCTCAATTGGAGCATTTCTAGCATGTTTGGTTGAAATTGCAAATTTACATTTTTCACTTCCGTCAGACAATTGCAATATTCTCACAATAAACTAATTAGCTATATTGGAGCATTTCTAGCATGTTTGGTTGAAATTGGAAATTTACATTTTTCAATTTTGTTAAACGTTTGTAATATTCTCACAATAAGCTAATTAGCTCAATTGGAGAATTTCTAGCATGTTTGGTTGAAATTGGAAATTTACATTTTTCACTTTTGTCAGACGTTTGTAATATTCTCACAATAAGCTAATTAGCTCAATTGGAGCATTTCTAGCATGTTTGGTTGAAATTGGAAATTTACATTTTTCACTTTTGTCAGATGTTTGTAATATTCTCACAATAAGCTAATTAGCTCAATTGGAGCATTTCTAGCACGTTTGGTTGAATTTTGAAATTTACATTTTTCACTTTTGTCAAACAATTGCAATATTCTCTCAATAAGCTAATTAGCTCAATTGGAGCATTTCTAGCATGTTTGGTTGAAATTGGAAATTTACATTTTTCACTTTTGTCAAACAATTGCAATATTCTCTCAATAAGCTAATTAGCTCAATTGGAGCATTTCTAGCATGTTTGGTTGAAATTGGAAATTTACATTTTTCAGTTTTGTCAGACGTTTGTAAAATTCTTACCGTAGGCTTATTTGCGCAATTTGAGCATTTCTAGCATGTTTGGTTGAAATTCGAAGTTTACTTTTTTCACTTTTGTCAGACAATTGCAATATTCTCACAATAAGCTAATTAGCTCAATTGGAGCATTTCTAGCATGTTTGGTTGAAATTGGAAATTTACATTTTTCAGTGTTGTCAGACGTTTGTAATATTCTCACAATAAGCTAATTAGCCAAATTGGAGCATTTCTAGCATGTTTGGTTGAAATTGGAAATTTACATTTTTCACTTTTGTCAGACAATTGCAATATTCTCACAATAAGCTAATTAGCTCAATTGGAGCATTTCTAGCATGTTTGGTTGAAATTGGAAATTTACATTTTTCACTTTTGTCAGATGTTTGTAATATTCTCACAATAAGCTAATTAGCTCAATTGGAGCATTTCTAGCATGTTTGGTTGAAATTGGAAATTTACATTTTTCAGTGTTGTCAGACGTTTGTAATATTCTCACAATAAGCTAATTAGCTAAATTGGAGCATTTCTAGCATGTTTGGTTGAAATTGCAAATTTACATTTTTCACTTCTGTCAGACAATTGCAATATTCTCACAATAAGCTAATTAGCTCAATTGGAGCATTTCTAGCATGTTTGGTTGAAATTGGAAATTTACATTTCTCAATTTTGTTAGACGTTTGTAATATTCTCACAATAAGCTAATTAACTCAATTGGAGCATTTCTAGCATGTTTGGTTGAAATTGGAAATTTACATTTTTCACTTTTGTCAGACAATTGCAATAATCTCACAGTAAGCTAATTAGCTCAATTGGAACAAATCTAGCATGTTTGGTTGAAATTGGAAATTTACCTTTTTCACTTTTGTCAGACAATTGCAATATTCTCACAATAAGCTAATTAGCTCAATTGGAGCATTTTTAGCATGTTTGGTTGATATTGGAAATTTACATTTTTCAGTTTTGTCAGACGTTTGTAAAATTCTTACAGTAGGCTTATTTGCGCAATTTGAGCATTTCTAGCATGTTTGGTTGAAATTGGAAATTTACATTTTTCACTTTTGTCAGACAATTGCAATATTCTCACAATAAGCTAATTAGCTCAATTGGAGCATTTCTAGCATGTTTGGTTGAAATTGGAAATTTACATTTTTCAGTGTTGTCAGACGTTTGTAATATTCTCACAATAAGCTAATTAGCTCAATTGGAGCATTTCTAGCATGTTTGGTTGAAATTGCAAATTCACATTTTTCACTTCTGTCAGACAATTGCAATATTCTCACAATAAGCTAATTAGCTCAATTGGAGCATTTCTAGCATGTTTGGTTGAAATTGGAAATTTACATTTTTCAGTGTTGTCAGACGTTTGTAATATTCTCACAATAAGCTAATTAGCTCAATTGGAGCATTTCTAGCATGTTTGGTTGAAATTGGAAATTTACATTTTTCACTTTTGTCAGACAATTGCAATAATCTCACAGTAAGCTAATTAGCTCAATTGGAGCAAATCTAGCATGTTTGGTTGAAATTGGAAATTTACATTTTTCACTTTTGTCAGACAATTGCAATATTCTCACAATAAGCTAATTAGCTCAATTGGAGCATTTCTAGCATGTTTGGTTGAAATTGGAAATTTACTTTTTTCACTTTTGTCAGACAATTGCAATATTCTCTCAATAAGCTAATTAGCTCATTTGGAGCATTTCTAGCATGTTTGGTTGAAATTAGAAATTTACATTTTTCAGTGTTGTCAGACGTTTGTAATATTCTCACAATAAGCTAATTAGCTCAATTGGAGCATTTTTAGCATGTTTGGTTGATATTGGAAATTTACATTTTTCAGTTTTGTCAGACGTTTGTAAAATTCTTACAGTAGGCTTATTTGCACAATTTGAGCATTTCTAGCATGTTTGGTTGAAATTGGAAATTTACATTTTTCACTTTTGTCAGACAATTGCAATATTCTCACAATAAGCTAATTAGCTCAATTGGAGCATTTCTAGCATGTTTGGTTGAAATTGGAAATTTACATTTTCAGTGTTGTCAGACGTTTGTAATATTCTCACAATAAGCTAATTAGCTCAATTGGAGCA
Organism: Watersipora subatra; assembly: GCF_963576615.1. Lineage (NCBI taxonomy): Eukaryota > Metazoa > Bryozoa > Gymnolaemata > Cheilostomatida > Watersiporidae > Watersipora > Watersipora subatra. The sequence goes on along the minus strand of NW_027045232.1, from coordinate 1,048,963 downwards.
TTTCTAGCATGTTTGGTTGAAATTGCAAATTTACATTTTTCACTTCTGTCAGACAATTGCAATATTCTCACAATAAACTAATTAGCTATATTGGAGCATTTCTAGCATGTTTGGTTGAAATTGGAAATTTACATTTTTCAATTTTGTTAGACGTTTGTAATATTCTCACAATAAGCTAATTAGCTCAATTGGAGAATTTCTAGCATGTTTGGTTGAAATTGGAAATTTACATTTTTCACTTTTGTCAGACAATTGCAATATTCTCACAATAAGCTAATTAGCTCAATTGGAGCATTTCTAGCATGTTTGGTTGAAATTGGAAATTTACATTTTTCACTTTTGTCAGATGTTTGTAATATTCTCACAATAAGCTAATTAGCTCAATTGGAGCATTTCTAGCACGTTTGGTTGAATTTTGAAATTTACATTTTTCACTTTTGTCAAACAGTTGCAATATTCTCTCAATAAGCTAATTAGCTCAATTGGAGCATTTCTAGCATGTTTGGTTGAAATTGGAAATTTACATTTTTCACTTTTGTCAAACAATTGCAATATTCTCTCAATAAGCTAATTAGCTCAATTGGAGCATTTCTAGCATGTTTGGTTGAAATTGGAAATTTACATTTTTCAGTTTTGTCAGACGTTTGTAAAATTCTTACCGTAGGCTTATTTGCGCAATTTGAGCATTTCTAGCATGTTTGGTTGAAATTCGAAGATTACTTTTTTCACTTTTGTCAGACAATTGCAATATTCTCACAATAAGCTAATTAGCTCAATTGGAGCATTTCTAGCATGTTTGGTTGAAATTGGAAATTTACATTTTTCAGTGTTGTCAGACGTTTGTAATATTCTCACAATAAGCTAATTAGCCAAATTGGAGCATTTCTAGCATGTTTGGTTGAAATTGGAAATTTACATTTTTCACTTTTGTCAGACAATTGCAATATTCTCACAATAAGCTAATTAGCTCAATTGGAGCATTTCTAGCATGTTTGGTTGAAACTGGAAATTTACATTTTTCACTTCTGTCAGACAATTGCAATATTCTCACAATAAGCTAATTAGCTCAATTGGAGCATTTCTAGCATGTTTGGTTGAAATTGGAAATTTACATTTTTCAATTTTGTTAGACGTTTGTAATATTCTCACAATAAGCTAATTAGCTCAATTGGAGCATTTCTAGCATGTTTGGTTGAAATTGGAAATTTACATTTTTTACTTTTGTCAGACAATTGCAATATTCTCACAATAAGCTAATTAGCTCAATTGGAGCATTTCTAGCACGTTTGGTTGAAATTGGAAATTTACATTTTTCACTTTTGTCAAACAATAGCAATATTCTCTCAATAAGCTAATTAGCTCAATTGGAGCATTTCTAGCATGTTTGGTTGAAATTAGAAATTTACATTTTTCAGTGTTGTCAGACGTTTGTAATATTCTCACAATAAGCTAATTAGCTCAATTGGAGCATTTTTAGCATGCTTGGTTGATATTGGAAATTTACATTTTTCAGTTTTGTCAGACGTTTGTAAAATTCTTACAGTAGGCTTATTTGCGCAATTTGAGCATTTCTAGCATGTTTGGTTGAAATTGGAAATTTACATTTTTCACTTTTGTCAGATGTTTGTAATATTCTCACAATAAGCTAATTAGCTAAATTGGAGCATTTCTAGCATGTTTGGTTGAAATTGCAAATTTACATTTTTCACTTCTGTCAGACAATTGCAATATTCTCACAATAAGCTAATTAGCTCAATTGGAGCATTTCTAGCATGTTTGGTTGAAATTGGAAATTTACATTTTTCAATTTTGTTAGACGTTTGTAATATTCTCACAATAAGCTAATTAACTCAATTGGAGCATTTCTAGCATGTTTGGTTGAAATTGGAAATTTACATTTTTCACTTTTGTCAGACAATTGCAATAATCTCACAGTAAGCTAATTAGCTCAATTGGAACAAATCTAGCATGTTTGGTTGAAATTGGAAATTTACCTTTTTCACTTTTGTCAGACAATTGCAATATTCTCACAATAAGCTAATTAGCTCAATTGGAGCATTTCTAGCATGTTTGGTTGAAATTGGAAATTTACTTTTTTCACTTTTGTCAGACAATTGCAATATTCTCTCAATAAGCTAATTAGCTCATTTGGAGCATTTCTAGCATGTTTGGTTGAAATTAGAAATTTACATTTTTCAGTGTTGTCAGACGTTTGTAATATTCTCACAATAAGCTAATTAGCTCAATTGGAGAATTTCTAGCATGTTTGGTTGAAATTGGAAATTTACATTTTTCACTTTTGTCAGACAATTGCAATATTCTCACAATAAGCTAATTAGCTCAATTGGAGCATTTCTAGCATGTTTGGTTGAAATTGGAAATTTACATTTTTCACTTTTGTCAGATGTTTGTAATATTCTCACAATAAGCTAATTAGCTCAATTGGAGCATTTCTAGCACGTTTGGTTGAATTTTGAAATTTACATTTTTCACTTTTGTCAAACAATTGCAATATTCTCTCAATAAGCTAATTAGCTCAATTGGAGCATTTCTAGCATGTTTGGTTGAAATTGGAAATTTACATTTTTCACTTTTGTCAAACAATTGCAATATTCTCTCAATAAGCTAATTAGCTCAATTGGAGCATTTCTAGCATGTTTGGTTGAAATTGGAAATTTACATTTTTCAGTTTTGTCAGACGTTTGTAAAATTCTTACCGTAGGCTTATTTGCGCAATTTGAGCATTTCTAGCATGTTTGGTTGAAATTCGAAATTTACTTTTTTCACTTTTGTCAGACAATTGCAATATTCTCACAATAAGCTAATTAGCTCAATTGGAGCATTTCTAGCATGGTTGGTTGAAATTGGAAATTTACATTTTTCAGTGTTGTCAGACGTTTGTAATATTCTCACAATAAGCTAATTAGCCAAATTGGAGCATTTCTAGCATGTTTGGTTGAAATTGGAAATTTACATTTTTCACTTTTGTCAGACAATTGCAATATTCTCACAATAAGCTAATTAGCTCAATTGGAGCATTTCTAGCATGTTTGGTTGAAATTGGAAATTTACATTTTTCACTTCTGTCAGACAATTGCAATATTCTCACAATAAGCTAATTAGCTCAATTGGAGCATTTCTAGCATGTTTGGTTGAAATTGGAAATTTACATTTTTCAATTTTGTTAGACGTTTGTAATATTCTCACAATAAGCTAATTAGCTCAATTGGAGAATTTCTAGCATGTTTGGTTGAAATTGGAAATTTACATTTTTCACTTTTGTCAGACAATTGCAATATTCTCTCAATAAGCTAATTAGCTCATTTGGAGCATTTCTAGCATGTTTGGTTGAAATTAGAAATTTACATTTTTCAGTGTTGTCAGACGTTTGTAATATTCTCACAATAAGCTAATTAGCTCAATTGGAGAATTTCTAGCATGTTTGGTTGAAATTGGAAATTTACATTTTTCACTTTTGTCAGACAATTGCAATATTCTCACAATAAGCTAATTAGCTCAATTGGAGCATTTCTAGCATGTTTGGTTGAAATTGGAAATTTACATTTTTCACTTTTGTCAGATGTTTGTAATATTCTCACAATAAGCTAATTAGCTCAATTGGAGCATTTCTAGCACGTTTGGTTGAATTTTGAAATTTACATTTTTCACTTTTGTCAAACAATTGCAATATTCTCTCAATAAGCTAATTAGCTCAATTGGAGCATTTCTAGCATGTTTGGTTGAAATTGGAAATTTACATTTTTCACTTTTGTCAAACAATTGCAATATTCTCTCAATAAGCTAATTAGCTCAATTGGAGCATTTCTAGCATGTTTGGTTGAAATTGGAAATTTACATTTTTCAGTTTTGTCAGACGTTTGTAAAATTCTTACCGTAGGCTTATTTGCGCAATTTGAGCATTTCTAGCATGTTTGGTTGAAATTCGAAATTTACTTTTTTCACTTTTGTCAGACAATTGCAATATTCTCACAATAAGCTAATTAGCTCAATTGGAGCATTTCTAGCATGGTTGGTTGAAATTGGAAATTTACATTTTTCAGTGTTGTCAGACGTTTGTAATATTCTCACAATAAGCTAATTAGCCAAATTGGAGCATTTCTAGCATGTTTGGTTGAAATTGGAAATTTGTATTTTTCACTTTTGTCAGACAATTGCAATATTCTCACAATAAGCTAATTAGCTCAATTGGAGCATTTCTAGCATGTTTGGTTGAAATTGGAAATTTACATTTTTCACTTTTGTCAAACAATTGCAATATTCTCTCAATAAGCTAATTAGCTCAATTGGAGCATTTCTAGCATGTTTGGTTGAAATTGGAAATTTACATTTTTCAGTTTTGTCAGACGTTTGTAAAATTCTTACCGTAGGCTTATTTGCGCAATTTGAGCATTTCTAGCATGTTTGGTTGAAATTCGAAATTTACTTTTTTCACTTTTGTCAGACAATTGCAATATTCTCACAATAAGCTAATTAGCTCAATTGGAGCATTTCTAGCATGGTTGGTTGAAATTGGAAATTTACATTTTTCAGTGTTGTCAGCAATTGCAATATTCTCTCAATAAGCTAATTAGCTCATTTGGAGCATTTCTAGCATGTTTGGTTAAAATTAGAAATTTACATTTTTCAGTGTTGTCAGACGTTTGTAATATTCTCACAATAAGCTAATTAGCTCAATTGGAGAATTTCTAGCATGTTTGGTTGAAATTGGAAATTTACATTTTTCACTTTTGTCAGACAATTGCAATATTCTCACAATAAGGTAATTAGCTCAATTGGAGCATTTCTAGCATGTTTGGTTGAAATTGGAAATTTACATTTTTCACTTTTGTCAGATGTTTGTAATATTCTCACAATAAGCTAATTAGCTCAATTGGAGCATTTCTAGCACGTTTGGTTGAATTTTGAAATTTACATTTTTCACTTTTGTCAAACAATTGCAATATTCTCTCAATAAGCTAATTAGCTCAATTGGAGCATTTCTAGCATGTTTGGTTGAAATTGGAAATTTACATTTTTCACTTTTGTCAAACAATTGCAATATTCTCTCAATAAGCTAATTAGCTCAATTGGAGCATTTCTAGCATGTTTGGTTGAAATTGGAAATTTACATTTTTCAGTTTTGTCAGACGTTTGTAAAATTCTTACCGTAGGCTTATTTGCGCAATTTGAGCATTTCTAGCATGTTTGGTTGAAATTCGAAATTTACTTTTTTCACTTTTGTCAGATAATTGCAATATTCTCACAATAAGCTAATTAGCTCAATTGGAGCATTTCTAGCATGGTTGGTTGAAATTGGAAATTTACATTTTCAGTGTTGTCAGACGTTTGTAATATTCTCACAATAAGCTAATTAGCCAAATTGGAGCATTTCTAGCATGTTTGGTTGAAATTGGAAATTTACATTTTTCACTTTTGTCAGACAATTGCAATATTCTCACAATAAGCTAATTAGCTCAATTGGAGCATTTCTAGCATGTTTGGTTGAAATTGGAAATTTACATTTTTCACTTCTGTCAGACAATTGCAATATTCTCACAATAAGCTAATTAGCTCAATTGGAGCATTTCTAGCATGTTTGGTTGAAATTGGAAATTTACATTTTTCAATTTTGTTAGACGTTTGTAATATTCTCACAATAAGCTAATTAGCTCAATTGGAGCATTTCTAGCATGTTTGGTTTAAATTGGAAATTTACTTTTTTCACTTTTGTCAGACAATTGCAATATTCTCTCAATAAGCTAATTAGCTCATTTGGAGCATTTCTAGCATGTTTGGTTGAAATTAGAAATTTACATTTTTCAGTGTTGTCAGACGTTTGTAATTTTCTCACAATAAGCTAATTAGCTCAATTGGAGAACTTCTAGCATGTTTGGTTGAAATTGGAAATTTACATTTTTCACTTTTGTCAGACAATTGCAATATTCTCACAATGAGCTAATTAGCTCAATTGGAGCATTTCTAGCATGTTTGGTTGAAATTGGAAATTTACATTTTTCACTTTTGTCAGATGTTTGTAATATTCTCACAATAAGCTAATTAGCTCAATTGGAGCATTTCTAGCACGTTTGGTTGAATTTTGAAATTTACATTTTTCACTTTTGTCAAACAATTGCAATATTCTCTCAATAAGCTAATTAGCTCAATTGGAGCATTTCTAGCATGTTTGGTTGAAATTGGAAATTTACATTTTTCACTTTTGTCAAACAATTGCAATATTCTCTCAATAAGCTAATTAGCTCAATTGGAGCATTTCTAGCATGTTTGGTTGAAATTGGAAATTTACATTTTTCAGTTTTGTCAGACGTTTGTAAAATTCTTACCGTAGGCTTATTTGCGCAATTTGAGCATTTCTAGCATGTTTGGTTGAAATTCGAAGTTTACTTTTTTCACTTTTGTCAGACAATTGCAATATTCTCACAATAAGCTAATTAGCTCAATTGGAGCATTTCTAGCATGTTTGGTTGCAATTGGAAATTTACATTTTTCAGTGTTGTCAGACGTTTGTAATATTCTCACAATAAGCTAATTAGCCAAATTGGAGCATTTCTAGCATGTTTGGTTGAAATTGGAAATTTACATTTTTCACTTTTGTCAGACAATTGCAATATTCTCACAATAAGCTAACTAGCTCAATTGGAGCATTTCTAGCATGTTTGGTTGAAATTGGAAATTTACATTTTTCACTTCTGTCAGACAATTGCAATATTCTCACAATAAGCTAATTAGCTCAATTGGAGCATTTCTAGCATGTTTGGTTGAAATTGGAAATTTACATTTTTCAATTTTGTTAGACGTTTGTAATATTCTCACAATAAGCTAATTAGCTCAATTGGAGCATTTCTAGCATGTTTGGTTGAAATTGGAAATTTACATTTTTTACTTTTGTCAGACAATTGCAATATTCTCACAATAAGCTAATTAGCTCAATTGGAGCATTTCTAGCACGTTTGGTTGAAATTGGAAATTTACATTTTTCACTTTTGTCAGACGTTTGTAATATTCTCACAATAAGCTAATTAGCTCAATTGGAGCATTTCTAGCACGTTTGGTTGAAATTGGAAATTTACATTTTTCACTTTTGTCAGACAATAGCAATATTCTCTCAATAAGCTAATTAACTCAATTGGAGCATTTCTAGCATGTTTGGTTGAAATTAGAAATTTACATTTTTCAGTTTTGTCAGACGTTTGTAAAATTCTTACAGTAGGCTTATTTGCGCAATTTGAGCATTTCTAGCATGTTTGGTTGAAATTGGATATTTACTTTTTTCAATTTTGTCAGACAATTGCAATATTCTCACAATAAGCTAATTAGCTCAATTGGAGCATTTCTAGCACGTTTGGTTGAAATTGGAAATTTACATTTTTCAGTGTTGTCAGACGTTTGTAATATTCTCACAATAAGCTAATTAGCTAAATTGGAGCATTTCTAGCATGTTTGGTTGAAATTGCAAATTTACATTTTTCACTTCTGTCAGACAATTGCAATATTCTCACAATAAGCTAATTAGCTCAATTGGAGCATTTCTAGCATGTTTGGTTGAAATTGGAAATTTACATTTTTCAATTTTGTTAGACGTTTGTAATATTCTCACAATAAGCTAATTAACTCAATTGGAGCATTTCTAGCATGTTTGGTTGAAATTGGAAATTTACATTTTTCACTTTTGTCAGACAATTGCAATAATCTCACAGTAAGCTAATTAGCTCAATTGGAACAAATCTAGCATGTTTGGTTGAAATTGGAAATTTACCTTTTTCACTTTTGTCAGACAACTGCAATATTCTCACAATAAGCTAATTAGCTCAATTGGAGCATTTCTAGCATGTTTGGTTGAAATTGGAAATTTACTTTTTTCACTTTTGTCAGACAATTGCAATATTCTCTCAATAAGCTAATTAGCTCATTTGGAGCATTTCTAGCATGTTTGGTTGAAATTGGAAATTTACATTTTTCACTTTTGTCAGATGTTTGTAATATTCTCACAATAAGCTAATTAGCTCAATTGGAGCATTTCTAGCACGTTTGGTTGAATTTTGAAATTTACATTTTTCACTTTTGTCAAACAATTGCAATATTCTCTCAATAAGCTAATTAGCTCAATTGGAGCATTTCTAGCATGTTTGGTTGAAATTGGAAATTTACATTTTTCACTTTTGTCAAACAATTGCAATATTCTCTCAATAAGCTAATTAGCTCAATTGGAGCATTACTAGCATGTTTGGTTGAAATTGGAAATTTACATTTTTCAGTTTTGTCAGACGTTTGTAAAATTCTTACCGTAGGCTTATTTGCGCAATTTGAGCATTTCTAGCATGTTTGGTTGAAATTCGAAATTTACTTTTTTCACTTTTGTCAGACAATTGCAATATTCTCACAATAAGCTAATTAGCTCAATTGGAGCATTTCTAGCATGGTTGGTTGAAATTGGAAATTTAAATTTTTCAGTGTTGTCAGACGTTTGTAATATTCTCACAATAAGCTAATTAGCCAAATTGGAGCATTTCTAGCATGTTTGGTTGAAATTGGAAATTTACATTTTTCACTTTTGTCAGACAATTGCAATATTCTCACAATAAGCTAATTAGCTCAATTGGAGCATTTCTAGCATGTTTGGTTGAAATTGGAAATTTACATTTTTCACTTCTGTCAGACAATTGCAATATTCTCACAATAAGCTAATTAGCTCAATTGGAGCATTTCTAGCATGTTTGGTTGAAATTGGAAATTTACATTTTTCAATTTTGTTAGACGTTTGTAATATTCTCACAATAAGCTAATTAGCTCAATTGGAGCATTTCTAGCATGTTTGGTTGAAATTGGAAATTTACATTTTTTACTTTTGTCAGACAATTGCAATATTCTCGCAATAAGCTAATTAGCTCAATTGGAGCATTTCTAGCACGTTTGGTTGAAATTGGAAATTTACATTTTTCACTTTTGTCAGACGTTTGTAATATTCTCACAATAAGCTAATTAGCTCAATTGGAGCATTTCTAGCACGTTTGGTTGAAATTGGAAATTTACATTTTTCACTTTTGTCAAACAATAGCAATATTCTCTCAATAAGCTAATTAGCTCAATTGGAGCATTTCTAGCATGTTTGGTTGAAATTAGAAATTTACATTTTTCAGTGTTGTCAGACGTTTGTAATATTCTCACAATAAGCTAATTAGCTCAATTGGAGCATTTTTAGCATGTTTGGTTGATATTGGAAATTTACATTTTTCAGTTTTGTCAGACGTTTGTAAAATTCTTACAGTAGGCTTATTTGCGCAATTTGAGCATTTCTAGCATGTTTGGTTGAAATTGGATATTTACTTTTTTCAATTTTGTCAGACAATTGCAATATTCTCACAATAAGCTAATTAGCTCAATTGGAGCATTTCTAGCACGTTTGGTTGAAATTGGAAATTTACATTTTTCAGTGTTGTCAGACGTTTGTAATATTCTCACAATAAGCTAATTAGCTAAATTGGAGCATTTCTAGCATGTTTGGTTGAAATTGCAAATTTACATTTTTCACTTCTGTCAGACAATTGCAATATTCTCACAATAAGCTAATTAGCTCAATTGGAGCATTTCTAGCATGTTTGGTTGAAATTGGAAATTTACATTTTTCATTTTTGTTAGACGTTTGTAATATTCTCACAATAAGCTAATTAATTCAATTGGAGCATTTCTAGCATGTTTGGTTGAAATTGGAAATTTACATTTTTCACTTTTGTCAGACAATTGCAATAATCTCACAGTAAGCTACTTAGCTCAATTGGAACAAATCTAGCATGTTTGGTTGAAATTGGAAATTTACCTTTTTCACTTTTGTCAGACAATTGCAATATTCTCACAATAAGCTAATTAGCTCAATTGGAGCATTTCTAGCATGTTTGGTTGAAATTGGAAATTTACTTTTTTCACTTTTGTCAGACAATTGCAATATTCTCTCAATAAGCTAATTAGCTCATTTGGAGCATTTCTAGCATGTTTGGTTGAAATTGGAAATTTACATTTTTCACTTTTGTCAGATGTTTGTAATATTCTCACAATAAGCTAATTAGCTCAATTGGAGCATTTCTAGCACGTTTGGTTGAATTTTGAAATTTACATTTTTCACTTTTGTCAAACAATTGCAATATTCTCTCAATAAGCTAATTAGCTCAATTGGAGCATTTCTAGCATGTTTGGTTGAAATTGGAAATTTACATTTTTCACTTTTGTCAAACAATTGCAATATTCTCTCAATAAGCTAATTAGCTCAATTGGAGCATTTCTAGCATGTTTGGTTGAAATTGGAAATTTACATTTTTCAGTTTTGTCAGACGTTTGTAAAATTCTTACCGTAGGCTTATTTGCGCAATTTGAGCATTTCTAGCATGTTTGGTTGAAATTCGAAATTTACTTTTTTCACTTTTGTCAGACAATTGCAATATTCTCACAATAAGCTAATTAGCTCAATTGGAGCATTTCTAGCATGTTTGGTTGAAATTGGAAATTTACATTTTTCAGTGTCGTCAGACGTTTGTAATATTCTCACAATAAGCTAATTAGCTCAATTGGAGCATTTCTAGCATGTTTGGTTGAAATTGGAAATTTACATTTTTCACTTTTGTCAGACAATTGCAATATTCTCACAATAAGCTAATTAGCTCAATTGGAGCATTTCTAGCATGTTTGGTTGAAATTGGAAATTTACATTTTTCACTTTTGTCAGACAATTGCAATAATCTCACAGTAAGCTAATTAGCTCAATTGGAGCAAATCTAGCATGTTTGGTTGAAATTGGAAATTCACTTTTTTCACTTTTGTCAGACAATTGCAATATTCTCTCAATAAGCTAATTAGCTCATTTGGAGCATTTCTAGCATGTTTGGTTGAAATTAGAAATTTACATTTTTCAGTGTTGTCAGACGTTTGTAATATTCTCACAATAAGCTAATTAGCTCAATTGGAGAATTTCTAGCATGTTTGGTTGAAATTGGAAATTTACATTTTTCACTTTTGTCAGACAATTGCAATATTCTCACAATAAGCTAATTAGCTCAATTGGAGCAATTCTAGCATGTTTGGTTGAAATTGGAAATTTACATTTTTCACTTTTGTCAAACAATTGCAATATTCTCTCAATAAGCTAATTAGCTCAATTGGAGCATTTCTAGCATGTTTGGTTGAAATTGGAAATTTACATTTTTCAGTTTTGTCAGACGTTTGTAAAATTCTTACCGTAGGCTTATTTGCGCAATTTGAGCATTTCTAGCATGTTTGGTTGAAATTCGAAATTTACTTTTTTCACTTTTGTCAGACAATTGCAATATTCTCACAATAAGCTAATTAGCTCAATTGGAGCATTTCTAGCATGTTTGGTTGAAATTGGAAATTTACATTTTTCAGTGTTGTCAGACGTTTGTAATATTCTCACAATAAGCTAATTAGCCAAATTGGAGCATTTCTAGCATGTTTGGTTGAAATTGGAAATTTACATTTTTCACTTTTGTCAGACAATTGCAATATTCTCACAATAAGCTAATTAGCTCAATTGGAGCATTTCTAGCATGTTTGGTTGAAATTGGAAATTTACATTTTTCACTTCTGTCAGACAATTGCAATATTCTCACAATAAGCTAATTAGCTCAATTGGAGCATTTCTAGCATGTTTGGTTGAAATTGGAAATTTACATTTTTCAATTTTGTTAGACGTTTGTAATATTCTCACAATAAGCTAATTAGCTCAATTGGATCATTTCTAGCATGTTTGGTTGAAATTGGAAATTTACATTTTTCACTTTTGTCAGACAATTGCAATATTCTCACAATAAGCTAATTAGCTCAATTGGAGCTATTCTAGCACGTTTGGTTGAAATTGGAATTTTACATTTTTCACTTTTGTCAAACAATTGCAATATTCTCTCAATAAGCTAATTAGCTCAATTGGAGCATTACTAGCATGTTTGGTTGAAATTGGAAATTTACATTTTTCAGTTTTGTCAGACGTTTGTAAAATTCTTACCGTAGGCTTATTTGCGCAATTTGAGCATTTCTAGCATGTTTGGTTGAAATTCGAAATTTACTTTTTTCACTTTTGTCAGACAATTGCAATATTCTCACAATAAGCTAATTAGCTCAATTGGAGCATTTCTAGCATGGTTGGTTGAAATTGGAAATTTACATTTTTCAGTGTTGTCAGACGTTTGTAATATTCTCACAATAAGCTAATTAGCCAAATTGGAGCATTTCTAGCATGTTTGGTTGAAATTGGAAATTTACATTTTTCACTTTTGTCAGACAATTGCAATATTCTCACAATAAGCTAATTAGCTCAATTGGAGCATTTCTAGCATGTTTGGTTGAAATTGGAAATTTACATTTTTCAATTTTGTTAGACGTTTGTAATATTCTCACAATAAGCTAATTAGCTCAATTGGAGCATTTCTAGCATGTTTGGTTGAAATTGGAAATTTACATTTTTCACTTTTGTCAGACAATTGCAATATTCTCACAATAAGCTAATTAGCTCAATTGGAGCATTTCTAGCATGTTTGGTTGAAATTGGCATTTTACATTTTTCACTTTTGTCAGACGTTTGTAATATTCTCACAATAAGCTAATTAGCTCAATTGGAGCATTTCTAGCACGTTTGGTTGAAATTGGAAATTTACATTTTTCAGTGTTGTCAGACGTTTGTAATATTCTCACAATAAGCTAATTAGCTCAATTGGAGCATTTTTAGCATGTTTGGTTGATATTGGAAATTTACTTTTTTCAATTTTGTCAGACAATTGCAATATTCTCACAATAAGCTAATTAGCTCAATTGGAGCATTTCTAGCATGGTTGGTTGAAATTGGAAATTTACATTTTTCAGTGTTGTCAGACGTTTGTAATATTCTCACAATAAGCTAATTAGCCAAATTGGAGCATTTCTAGCATGTTTGGTTGAAATTGGAAATTTACATTTTTCACTTTTGTCAGACAATTGCAATATTCTCACAATAAGCTAATTAGCTCAATTGGAGCATTTCTAGCATGTTTGGTTGGAATTGGAAATTTACATTTTTCACTTCTGTCAGACAATTGCAATATTCTCACAATAAGCTAATTAGCTCAATTGGAGCATTTCTAGCATGTTTGGTTGAAATTGGAAATTTACATTTTTCAATTTTGTTAGACGTTTGTAATATTCTCACAATAAGCTAATTAGCTCAATTGGAGCATTTCTAGCATGTTTGGTTGAAATTGGAAATTTACATTTTTTACTTTTGTCAGACAATTGCAATATTCTCACAATAAGCTAATTAGCTCAATTGGAGCATTTCTAGCACGTTTGGTTGAAATTGGAAATTTACATTTTTCACTTTTGTCAGACGTTTGTAATATTCTCACAATAAGCTAATTAGCTCAATTGGAGCATTTCTAGCACGTTTGGTTGAAATTGGAAATTTACATTTTTCACTTTTGTCAAACAATAGCAATATTCTCTCAATAAGCTAATTAGCTCAATTGGAGCATTTCTAGCATGTTTGGTTGAAATTAGAAATTTACATTTTTCAGTGTTGTCAGACGTTTGTAATATTCTCACAATAAGCTAATTAGCTCAATTGGAGCATTTTTAGCATGTTTGGTTGATATTGGAAATTTACATTTTTCAGTTTTGTCAGACGTTTGTAAAATTCTTACAGTAGGCTTATTTGCGCAATTTGAGCATTTCTAGCATGTTTGGTTGAAATTGGATATTTACTTTTTTCAATTTTGTCAGACAATTGCAATATTCTCACAATAAGCTAATTAGCTCAATTGGAGCATTTCTAGCACGTTTGGTTGAAATTGGAAATTTACATTTTTCAGTGTTGTCAGACGTTTGTAATATTCTCACAATAAGCTAATTAGCTAAATTGGAGCATTTCTAGCATGTTTGGTTGAAATTGCAAATTTACATTTTTCACTTCTGTCAGACAATTGCAATATTCTCACAATAAGCTAATTAGCTCAATTGGAGCATTTCTAGCATGTTTGGTTGAAATTGGAAATTTATATTTTTCATTTTTGTTAGACGTTTGTAATATTCTCACAATAAGCTAATTAATTCAATTGGAGCATTTCTAGCATGTTTGGTTGAAATTGGAAATTTACATTTTTCATTTTTGTTAGACGTTTGTAATATTCTCACAATAAGCTAATTAATTCAATTGGAGCATTTCTAGCATGTTTGGTTGAAATTGGAAATTTACATTTTTCACTTTTGTCAGACGTTTGTAATATTCTCACAATAAGCTAATTAGCTCAATTGGAGCATTTCTAGCACGTTTGGTTGAAATTGGAAATTTACATTTTTCACTTTTGTCAAACAATAGCAATATTCTCTCAATAAGCTAATTAGCTCAATTGGAGCATTTCTAGCATGTTTGGTTGAAATTAGAAATTTACATTTTTCAGTGTTGTCAGACGTTTGTAATATTCTCACAATAAGCTAATTAGCTCAATTGGAGCATTTTTAGCATGTTTGGTTGATATTGGAAATTTACATTTTTCAGTTTTGTCAGACGTTTGTAAAATTCTTACAGTAGGCTTATTTGCGCAATTTGAGCATTTCTAGCATGTTTGGTTGAAATTGGATATTTACTTTTTTCAATTTTGTCAGACAATTGCAATATTCTCACAATAAGCTAATTAGCTCAATTGGAGCATTTCTAGCACGTTTGGTTGAAATTGGAAATTTACATTTTTCAGTGTTGTCAGACGTTTGTAATATTCTCACAATAAGCTAATTAGCTAAATTGGAGCATTTCTAGCATGTTTGGTTGAAATTGCAAATTTACATTTTTCACTTCTGTCAGACAATTGCAATATTCTCACAATAAGCTAATTAGCTCAATTGGAGCATTTCTAGCATGTTTGGTTGAAATTGGAAATTTACATTTTTCATTTTTGTTAGACGTTTGTAATATTCTCACAATAAGCTAATTAATTCAATTGGAGCATTTCTAGCATGTTTGGTTGAAATTGGAAATTTACATTTTTCATTTTTGTTAGACGTTTGTAATATTCTCACAATAAGCTAATTAATTCAATTGGAGCATTTCTAGCATGTTTGGTTGAAACTGGAAATTTACATTTTTCACTTTTGTCAGACAATTGCAATAATCTCACAGTAAGCTACTTAGCTCAATTGGAACAAATCTAGCATGTTTGGTTGAAATTGGAAATTTACCTTTTTCACTTTTGTCAGACAATTGCAATATTCTCACAATAAGCTAATTAGCTCAATTGGAGCATTTCTAGCATGTTTGGTTGAAATTGGAAATTTACTTTTTTCACTTTTGTCAGACAATTGCAATATTCTCTCAATAAGCTAATTAGCTCATTTGGAGCATTTCTAGCATGTTTGGTTGAAATTAGAAATTTACATTTTTCAGTGTTGTCAGACGGTTGTAATATTCTCACAATAAGCTAATTAGCTCAATTGGAGAATTTCTAGCATGTTTGGTTGAAATTGGAAATTTACATTTTTCACTTTTGTCAGACAATTGCAATATTCTCACAATAAGCTAATTAGCTCAATTGGAGCATTTCTAGCATGTTTGGTTGAAATTGGAAATTTACATTTTTCAATTTTGTTAGACGTTTGTAATATTCTCACAATAAGCTAATTAGCTCAATTGGAGCATTTCTAGCATGTTTGGTTGAAATTGGAAATTTACATTTTTTACTTTTGTCAGACAATTGCAATATTCTCACAATAAGCTAATTAGCTCAATTGGAGCATTTCTAGCACGTTTGGTTGAAATTGGAAATTTACATTTTTCACTTTTGTCAGACGTTTGTAATATTCTCACAATAAGCTAATTAGCTCAATTGGAGCATTTCTAGCACGTTTGGTTGAAATTGGAAATTTACATTTTTCACTTTTGTCAAACAATAGCAATATTCTCTCAATAAGCTAATTAGCTCAATTGGAGCATTTCTAGCATGTTTGGTTGAAATTAGAAATTTACATTTTTCAGTGTTGTCAGACGTTTGTAATATTCTCACAATAAGCTAATTAGCTCAATTGGAGCATTTTTAGCATGTTTGGTTGATATTGGAAATTTACATTTTTCAGTTTTGTCAGACGTTTGTAAAATTCTTACAGTAGGCTTATTTGCGCAATTTGAACATTTCTAGCATGTTTGGTTGAAATTGGATATTTACTTTTTTCAATTTTGTCAGACAATTGCAATATTCTCACAATAAGCTAATTAGCTCAATTGGAGCATTTCTAGCACGTTTGGTTGAAATTGGAAATTTACATTTTTCAGTGTTGTCAGACGTTTGTAATATTCTCACAATAAGCTAATTAGCTAAATTGGAGCATTTCTAGCATGTTTGGTTGAAATTGCAAATTTACATTTTTCACTTCTGTCAGACAATTGCAATATTCTCACAATAAGCTAATTAGCTCAATTGGAGCATTTCTAGCATGTTTGGTTGAAATTGGAAATTTACATTTTTCATTTTTGTTAGACGTTTGTAATATTCTCACAATAAGCTAATTAATTCAATTGGAGCATTTCTAGCATGTTTGGTTGAAATTGGAAATTTACATTTTTCATTTTTGTTAGACGTTTGTAATATTCTCACAATAAGCTAATCAATTCAATTGGAGCATTTCTAGCATGTTTGGTTGAAATTGGAAATTTACATTTTTCACTTTTGTCAGACGTTTGTAATATTCTCACAATAAGCTAATTAGCTCAATTGGAGCATTTCTAGCACGTTTGGTTGAAATTGGAAATTTACATTTTTCACTTTTGTCAAACAATAGCAATATTCTCTCAATAAGCTAATTAGCTCAATTGGAGCATTTCTAGCATGTTTGGTTGAAATTAGAAATTTACATTTTTCAGTGTTGTCAGACGTTTGTAATATTCTCACAATAAGCTAATTAGCTCAATTGGAGCATTTTTAGCATGTTTGGTTGATATTGGAAATTTACATTTTTCAGTTTTGTCAGACGTTTGTAAAATTCTTACAGTAAGCTTATTTGCGCAATTTGAGCATTTCTAGCATGTTTGGTTGAAATTGGATATTTACTTTTTTCAATTTTGTCAGACAATTGCAATATTCTCACAATAAGCTAATTAGCTCAATTGGAGCATTTCTAGCACGTTTGGTTGAAATTGGAAATTTACATTTTTCAGTGTTGTCAGACGTTTGTAATATTCTCACAATAAGCTAATTAGCTAAATTGGAGCATTTCTAGCATGTTTGGTTGAAATTGCAAATTTACATTTTTCACTTCTGTCAGACAATTGCAATATTCTCACAATAAGCTAATTAGCTCAATTGGAGCATTTCTAGCATGTTTGGTTGAAATTGGAAATTTACATTTTTCATTTTTGTTAGACGTTTGTAATATTCTCACAATAAGCTAATTAATTCAATTGGAGCATTTCTAGCATGTTTGGTTGAAATTGGAAATTTACATTTTTCATTTTTGTTAGACGTTTGTAATATTCTCACAATAAGCTAATTAATTCAATTGGAGCATTTCTAGCATGTTTGGTTGAAATTGGAAATTTACATTTTTCACTTTTGTCAGACAATTGCAATAATCTCACAGTAAGCTACTTAGCTCAATTGGAACAAATCTAGCATGTTTGGTTGAAATTGGAAATTTACCTTTTTCACTTTTGTCAGACAATTGCAATATTCTCACAATAAGCTAATTAGCTCAATTGGAGCATTTCTAGCATGTTTGGTTGAAATTGGAAATTTACTTTTTTCACTTTTGTCAGATAATTGCAATATTCTCTCAATAAGCTAATTAGCTCATTTGGAGCATTTCTAGCATGTTTGGTTGAAATTAGAAATTTACATTTTTCAGTGTTGTCAGACGGTTGTAATATTCTCACAATAAGCTAATTAGCTCAATTGGAGAATTTCTAGCATGTTTGGTTGAAATTGGAAATTTACATTTTTCACTTTTGTCAGACAATTGCAATATTCTCACAATAAGCTAATTAGCTCAATTGGAGCATTTCTAGCATGTTTGGTTGAAATTGGAAATTTACATTTTTCACTTTTGTCAGATGTTTGTAATATTCTCACAATAAGCTAATTAGCTCAATTGGAGCATTTCTAGCACGTTTGGTTGAATTTTGAAATTTACATTTTTCACTTTTGTCAAACAGTTGCAATATTCTCTCAATAAGCTAATTAGCTCAATTGGAGCATTTCTAGCATGTTTGGTTGAAATTGGAAATTTACATTTTTCACTTTTGTCAAACAATTGCAATATTCTCTCAATAAGCTAATTAGCTCAATTGGAGCATTTCTAGCATGTTTGGTTGAAATTGGAAATTTACATTTTTCAGTTTTGTCAGACGTTTGTAAAATTCTTACCGTAGGCTTATTTGCGCAATTTGAGCATTTCTAGCATGTTTGGTTGAAATTCGAAATTTACTTTTTTCACTTTTGTCAGACAATTGCAATATTCTCACAATAAGCTAATTAGCTCAATTGGAGCATTTCTAGCATGTTTGGTTGAAATTAGAAATTTACATTTTTCAGTGTTGTCAGACGTTTGTAATATTCTCACAATAAGCTAATTAGCTCAATTGGAGCATTTTTAGCATGTTTGGTTGAAATTGGAAATTTACATTTTTCACTTTTGTCAGACAATTGCAATATTCTCACAATAAGCTAATTAGCTCAATTGGAGCATTTCTAGCATGTTTGGTTGAAATTGGAAATTTACATTTTTCACTTTTGTCAGACGTTTGTAATATTCTCACAATAAGCTAATTAGCTCAATTGGAGCATTTCTAGCACGTTTGGTTGAAATTGGAAATTTACATTTTTCACTTTTGTCAAACAATAGCAATATTCTCTCAATAAGCTAATTAGCTCAATTGGAGCATTTCTAGCATGTTTGGTTGAAATTAGAAATTTACATTTTTCAGTGTTGTCAGACGTTTGTAATATTCTCACAATAAGCTAATTAGCTCAATTGGAGCATTTTTAGCATGTTTGGTTGATATTGGAAATTTACATTTTTCAGTTTTGTCAGACGTTTGTAAAATTCTTACAGTAGGCTTATTTGCGCAATTTGAACATTTCTAGCATGTTTGGTTGAAATTGGATATTTACTTTTTTCAATTTTGTCAGACAATTGCAATATTCTCACAATAAGCTAATTAGCTCAATTGGAGCATTTCTAGCACGTTTGGTTGAAATTGGAAATTTACATTTTTCAGTGTTGTCAGACGTTTGTAATATTCTCACAATAAGCTAATTAGCTAAATTGGAGCATTTCTAGCATGTTTGGTTGAAATTGCAAATTTACATTTTTCACTTCTGTCAGAAAATTGCAATATTCTCACAATAAGCTAATTAGCTCAATTGGAGCATTTCTAGCATGTTTGGTTGAAATTGGAAATTTACATTTTTCATTTTTGTTAGACGTTTGTAATATTCTCACAATAAGCTAATTAATTCAATTGGAGCATTTCTAGCATGTTTGGTTGAAATTGGAAATTTACATTTTTCATTTTTGTTAGACGTTTGTAATATTCTCACAATAAGCTAATTAATTCAATTGGAGCATTTCTAGCATGTTTGGTTGAAATTGGAAATTTACATTTTTCACTTTTGTCAGACGTTTGTAATATTCTCACAATAAGCTAATTAGCTCAATTGGAGCATTTCTAGCACGTTTGGTTGAAATTGGAAATTTACATTTTTCACTTTTGTCAAACAATAGCAATATTCTCTCAATAAGCTAATTAGCTCAATTGGAGCATTTCTAGCATGTTTGGTTGAAATTAGAAATTTACATTTTTCAGTGTTGTCAGACGTTTGTAATATTCTCACAATAAGCTAATTAGCTCAATTGGAGCATTTTTAGCATGTTTGGTTGATATTGGAAATTTACATTTTTCAGTTTTGTCAGACGTTTGTAAAATTCTTACAGTAGGCTTATTTGCGCAATTTGAGCATTTCTAGCATGTTTGGTTGAAATTGGATATTTACTTTTTTCAATTTTGTCAGACAATTGCAATATTCTCACAATAAGCTAATTAGCTCAATTGGAGCATTTCTAGCACGTTTGGTTGAAATTGGAAATTTACATTTTTCAGTGTTGTCAGACGTTTGTAATATTCTCACAATAAGCTAATTAGCTAAATTGGAGCATTTCTAGCATGTTTGGTTGAAATTGCAAATTTACATTTTTCACTTCTGTCAGACAATTGCAATATTCTCACAATAAGCTAATTAGCTCAATTGGAGCATTTCTAGCATGTTTGGTTGAAATTGGAAATTTACATTTTTCATTTTTGTTAGACGTTTGTAATATTCTCACAATAAGCTAATTAATTCAATTGGAGCATTTCTAGCATGTTTGGTTGAAATTGGAAATTTACATTTTTCATTTTTGTTAGACGTTTGTAATATTCTCACAATAAGCTAATTAATTCAATTGGAGCATTTCTAGCATGTTTGGTTGAAATTGGAAATTTACATTTTTCACTTTTGTCAGACAATTGCAATAATC
This sequence comes from Watersipora subatra, assembly GCF_963576615.1. Classification (NCBI taxonomy): domain Eukaryota; kingdom Metazoa; phylum Bryozoa; class Gymnolaemata; order Cheilostomatida; family Watersiporidae; genus Watersipora; species Watersipora subatra. The sequence continues at coordinate 1,028,416 of NW_027045232.1, read as the reverse complement.
TCACAGTAAGCTACTTAGCTCAATTGGAACAAATCTAGCATGTTTGGTTGAAATTGGAAATTTACCTTTTTCACTTTTGTCAGACAATTGCAATATTCTCACAATAAGCTAATTAGCTCAATTGGAGCATTTCTAGCATGTTTGGTTGAATTTGGAAATTTACTTTTTTCACTTTTGTCAGATAATTGCAATATTCTCTCAATAAGCTAATTAGCTCATTTGGAGCATTTCTAGCATGTTTGGTTGAAATTAGAAATTTACATTTTTCAGTGTTGTCAGACGGTTGTAATATTCTCACAATAAGCTAATTAGCTCAATTGGAGAATTTCTAGCATGTTTGGTTGAAATTGGAAATTTACATTTTTCACTTTTGTCAGACAATTGCAATATTCTCACAATAAGCTAATTAGCTCAATTGGAGCATTTCTAGCATGTTTGGTTGAAATTGGAAATTTACATTTTTCACTTTTGTCAGATGTTTGTAATATTCTCACAATAAGCTAATTAGCTCAATTGGAGCATTTCTAGCACGTTTGGTTGAATTTTGAAATTTACATTTTTCACTTTTGTCAAACAGTTGCAATATTCTCTCAATAAGCTAATTAGCTCAATTGGAGCATTTCTAGCATGTTTGGTTGAAATTGGAAATTTACATTTTTCACTTTTGTCAAACAATTGCAATATTCTCTCAATAAGCTAATTAGCTCAATTGGAGCATTTCTAGCATGTTTGGTTGAAATTGGAAATTTACATTTTTCAGTTTTGTCAGACGTTTGTAAAATTCTTACCGTAGGCTTATTTGCGCAATTTGAGCATTTCTAGCATGTTTGGTTGAAATTCGAAATTTACTTTTTTCACTTTTGTCAGACAATTGCAATATTCTCACAATAAGCTAATTAGCTCAATTGGAGCATTTCTAGCATGTTTGGTTGAAATTGGAAATTTACATTTTTCAGTGTCGTCAGACGTTTGTAATATTCTCACAATAAGCTAATTAGCTCAATTGGAGCATTTCTAGCATGTTTGGTTGAAATTGGAAATTTACATTTTTCACTTTTGTCAGACAATTGCAATATTCTCACAATAAGCTAATTAGCTCAATTGGAGCATTTCTAGCATGTTTGGTTGAAATTGGAAATTTACATTTTTCACTTTTGTCAGACAATTGCAATAATCTCACAGTAAGCTAATTAGCTCAATTGGAGCAAATCTAGCATGTTTGGTTGAAATTGGAAATTTACATTTTTCACTTTTGTCAGACAATTGCAATATTCTCACAATAAGCTAATTAGCTCAATTGGAGCATTTATAGCATGTTTGGTTGAAATTGGAAATTTACTTTTTTCACTTTTGTCAGACAATTGCAATATTCTCTCAATAAGCTAATTAGCTCATTTGGAGCATTTCTAGCATGTTTGTTTGAAATTAGAAATTTACATTTTTCAGTGTTGTCAGACGTTTGTAATATTCTCACAATAAGCTAATTAGCTCAATTGGAGAATTTCTAGCATGTTTGGTTGAAATTGGAAATTTACATTTTTCACTTTTGTCAGACAATTGCAATATTCTCACAATAAGCTAATTAGCTCAATTGGAGCAATTCTAGCATGTTTGGTTGAAATTGGAAATTTACATTTTTCACTTTTGTCAAACAATTGCAATATTCTCTCAATAAGCTAATTAGCTCAATTGGAGCATTTCTAGCATGTTTGGTTGAAATTGGAAATTTACATTTTTCAGTTTTGTCAGACGTTTGTAAAATTCTTACCGTAGGCTTATTTGCGCAATTTGAGCATTTCTAGCATGTTTGGTTGAAATTCGAAATTTACTTTTTTCACTTTTGTCAGACAATTGCAATATTCTCACAATAAGCTAATTAGCTCAATTGGAGCATTTCTAGCATGTTTGGTTGAAATTGGAAATTTACATTTTTCAGTGTTGTCAGACGTTTGTAATATTCTCACAATAAGCTAATTAGCCAAATTGGAGCATTTCTAGCATGTTTGGTTGAAATTGGAAATTTACATTTTTCACTTTTGTCAGACAATTGCAATATTCTCACAATAAGCTAATTAGCTCAATTGGAGCATTTCTAGCATGTTTGGTTGAAATTGGAAATTTACATTTTTCACTTCTGTCAGACAATTGCAATATTCTCACAATAAGCTAATTAGCTCAATTGGAGCATTTCTAGCATGTTTGGTTGAAATTGGAAATTTACATTTTTCAATTTTGTTAGACGTTTGTAATATTCTCACAATAAGCTAATTAGCTCAATTGGAGCATTTCTAGCATGTTTGGTTGAAATTGGAAATTTACATTTTTCACTTTTGTCAGACAATTGCAATATTCTCACAATAAGCTAATTAGCTCAATTGGAGCTATTCTAGCACGTTTGGTTGAAATTGGAAATTTACATTTTTCACTTTTGTCAAACAATAGCAATATTCTCTCAATAAGCTAATTAGCTCAATTGGAGCATTTCTAGCATGTTTGGTTGAAATTGGAAATTTACATTTTTCAATTTTGTTAGACGTTTGTAATATTCTCACAATAAGCTAATTAGCTCAATTGGAGCATTTCTAGCATGTTTGGTTGAAATTGGAAATTTACATTTTTCACTTTTGTCAGACGTTTGTAATATTCTCACAATAAGCTAATTAGCTCAATTGGAGCATTTCTAGCACGTTTGATTGAAATTGGAAATTTACATTTTTCACTTTTGTCAAACAATAGCAATATTCTCTCAATAAGCTAATTAGCTCAATTGGAGCATTTCTAGCATGTTTGGTTGAAATTAGAAATTTACATTTTTCAGTGTTGTCAGACGTTTGTAATATTCTCACAATAAGCTAATTAGCTCAATTGGAGCATTTTTAGCATGTTTGGTTGATATTGGAAATTTACATTTTTCAGTTTTGTCAGACGTTTGTAAAATTCTTACAGTAGGCTTATTTGCGCAATTTGAGCATTTCTAGCATGTTTGGTTGAAATTGGATATTTATTTTTTTCAATTTTGTCAGACAATTGCAATATTCTCACAATAAGCTAATTAGCTCAATTGGAGCATTTCTAGCACGTTTGGTTGAAATTGGAAATTTACATTTTTCAGTGTTGTCAGACGTTTGTAATATTCTCACAATAAGCTAATTAGCTAAATTGGAGCATTTCTAGCATGTTTGGTTGAAATTGGAAATTTACATTTTTCAATTTTGTTAGACGTTTGTAATATTCTCACAATAAGCTAATTAGCTCAATTGGAGCATTTCTAGCATGTTTGGTTGAAATTGGAAATTTACATTTTTCACTTTTGTCAGACAATTGCAATTATCTCACAGTAAGCTAATTAGCTCAATTGGAGCAAATCTAGCATGTTTGGTTGAATTTGGAAATTTACATTTTTCACTTTTGTCAGACAATTGCAATATTCTCACAATAAGCTAATTAGCTCAATTGGAGCATTTCTAGCATGTTTGGTTGAAATTGGAAATTTACTTTTTTCACTTTTGTCAGACAATTGCAATATTCTCTCAATAAGCTAATTAGCTCATTTGGAGCATTTCTAGCATGTTTGGTTGAAATTAGAAATTTACATTTTTCAGTGTTGTCAGACGTTTGTAATATTCTCACAATAAGCTAATTAGCTCAATTGGAGCATTTTTAGCATGTTTGGTTGATATTGGAAATTTACATTTTTCAGTTTTGTCAGACGTTTGTAAAATTCTTACAGTAAGCTTATTTTCGCAATTTGAGCATTTCTAGCATGTTTGGTTGAAATTGGAAATTTACTTTTTTCAATTTTGTCAGACAATTGCAATATTCTCACAATAAGCTAATTAGCTCAATTGGAGCATTTCTAGCACGTTTAGTTGAAATTGGAAATTTACATTTTTCACTTTTGTCAGACAATTGCAATATTCTCTCAATAAGCTAATTAGCTCATTTGGAGCATTTCTAGCATGTTTGGTTGAAATTAGAAATTCACATTTTTCAGTGTTGTCAGAAGTTTGTAATATTCTCACAATAAGCTAATTAGCTCAATTGGAGCATTTTTAGCATGTTTGGTTGAAATTGGAAATTTACATTTTTCACTTTTGTCAGACGTTTGTAAAATTCTTACAGTAGGCTTATTTGCGCAATTTGAGCATTTCTAGCATGTTTGGTTGAAATTGGAAAATTACTTTTTTCACTTTTGTCAGACAATTGCAATATTCTCACAATAAGCTAATTAGCTCAATTGGAGCATTTCTAGCATGTTTGGTTGAAATTGGAAATTCACATTTTTTAGTGTTGTCAGACGTTTGTAATATTCTCACAAGAAGCTAATTAGCTAAATTGGAGCATTTCTAGAACGTTTGGTTGAAATTGCAAATTTACATTTTTCACTTCTGTCAGACAATTGCAATATTCTCACAATAAGCTAATTAGCTCAATTTGAGCATTTCTAGCATGTTTGGTTGAAATTGGAAATTTACATTTTTCACTTTTGTCAGACAATTGCAATATTCTCACAATAAGCTAATTAGCTCAATTGGAGCATTTCTAGCATGTTTGGTTGAAATTGGAAATTTACATTTTTCACTTTTGTCAGACGTTTGTAATATTCTCACAATAAGCTAATTAGCTCAATTGGAGCATTTCTAGCACGTTTGGTTGAAATTGGAAATTTACATTTTTCACTTTTGTCAAACAATTGCAATATTCTCTCAATAAGCTAATTAGCTCAATTGGAGCATTTCTAGCATCTTCGGTTGAAATTGGAAATTTACATTTTTCAGTGTTGTCAGACGATTGTAATATTCTCACAATAAGCTAATTAGCTCAATTGGAGCATTTCTAGCACGTTTGGTTGAAATTGGAAATTTACATTTTTCACTTTTGTCAAACAATTGCAATATTCTCTCAATAAGCTAATTAGCTCAATTGGAGCATTTCTAGCACGTTTAGTTGAAATTGGAAATTTACATTTTTCACTTTTGTCAGACAATTGCAATATTCTCTCAATAAGCTAATTAGCTCATTTGGAGCATTTCTAGCATGTTTGGTTGAAATTAGAAATTTACATTTTTCAGTGTTGTCAGACGTTTGTAATATTCTCACAATAAGCTAATTAGCTCAATTGGAGCATTTTTAGCATGTTTGGTTGAAATTGGAAATTTACATTTTTCACTTTTGTCAGACGTTTGTAAAATTCTTACAGTAGGCTTATTTGCGCAATTTGAGCATTTCTAGCATGTTTGGTTGAAATTGGAAAATTACTTTTTTCACTTTTGTCAGACAATTGCAATATTCTCTCAATAAGCTAATTAGCTCAATTGGAGCATTTCTAGCATGTTTGGTTGAAATTGGAAATTTACATTTTTCAGTGTTGTCAGACGTTTGTAATATTCTCACAAGAAGCTAATTAGCTAAATTGGAGCATTTCTAGAACGTTTGGTTGAAATTGCAAATTTACATTTTTCACTTCTGTCAGACAATTGCAATATTCTCACAATAAGCTAATTAGCTCAATTTGAGCATTTCTAGCATGTTTGGTTGAAATTGGAAATTTACATTTTTCACTTTTGTCAGACAATTGCAATATTCTCACAATAAGCTAATTAGCTCAATTGGAACATTTCTAGCATGTTTGGTTGAAATTGGAAATTTACATTTTTCACTTTTGTCAGACGTTTGTAATATTCTCACAATAAGCTAATTAGCTCAATTGGAGCATTTCTAGCACGTTTGGTTGAAATTGGAAATTTACATTTTTCACTTTTGTCAAACAATTGCAATATTCTCTCAATAAACTAATTAGCTCAATTGGAGCATTTCTAGCATCTTCGGTTGAAATTGGAAATTTACATTTTTCAGTGTTGTCAGACGTTTGTAATATTCTCACAATAAGCTAATTAGCTCAATTGGAGCATTTCTAGCATGTTTGGTTGAAATTGGAAATTTACATTTTTCACTTTTGTCAGACAATTGCAATAATCTCACAGTAAGCTAATTAGCTCAATTGGAGCAATTCTAGCATGTTTGGTTGAAAGTGGAAATTTACATTTTTCACTTTTGTCAGACAATTGCATTATTTTCTCAATAAGCTAATTAGCTCAATTGGAGCATTTCTAGCATGTTTGGTTGAAATTGCAAATTTACATTTTTCAGTTTTGTCAGACGTTTGTAATATTCTCACAATAAGCTAATTAGCTCAGTTGGAGCATTTCTAGCATGTTTGGTTGAAATTGGAAATTTACATTTTTCAGTGTTGTCAGACGTTTGTAATATTCTCACAATAAGCTAATTAGCTCAATTGGAGCATTTCTAGCATGTTTGGTTGAAAGTGGAAATTTACATTTTTCACTTTTGTCAGACAATTGCAATATTTTCTCAATAAGCTAATTAGCTCAATTGGAGCATTTCTAGCATGTTTGGTTGAAATTGCAAATTTACATTTTTCAGTTTTGTCAGACGTTTGTAATATTCTCACAATAAGCTAATTAGCTCAGTTGGAGCATTTCTAGCATGTTTGGTTGAAATTGGAAATTTACATTTTTCAGTGTTGTCAGACGTTTGTAATATTCTCACAATAAGCTAATTAGCTCAATTGGAGCATTTCTAGCATGTTTGGTTGAAATTGGAAATTTACATTTTTCAGTGTTGTCAGACGTTTGTAATATTCTCACAATAAGCTAATTAGCCAAATTGGAGCATTTCTAGCATGTTTGGTTGAAATTGGAAATTTACATTTTTCACTTTTGTCAGACAATTGCAATATTCTCACAATAAGCTAATTAGCTCAATTGGAGCATTTCTAGCATGTTTGGTTGAAATTGGAAATTTACATTTTTCACTTTTGTCAGACAATTGCAATATTCTCACAATGAGCTAATTAGCTCAATTGGAGCTATTCTAGCACGTTTGGTTGAAATTGGAAATTTACATTTTTCACTTTTGTCAGACGTTTGTAATATTCTCACAATAAGCTAATTAGCTCAATTGGAGCATTTCTAGCACGTTTGGTTGAAATTGGAAATTTACATTTTTCACTTTTGTCAAACAATAGCAATATTCTCTCAATAAGCTAATTAGCTCAATTGGAGCATTTCTAGCATGTTTGGTTGAAATTAGAAATTTACATTTTTCAGTGTTGTCAGACGTTTGTAATATTCTCACAATAAGCTAATTAGCTCAATTGGAGCATTTTTAGCATGTTTGGTTGATATTGGAAATTTACATTTTTCAGTTTTGTCAGACGTTTGTAAAATTCTTACAGTAGGCTTATTTGCGCAATTTGAGCATTTCTAGCATGTTTGGTTGAAATTGGATATTTATTTTTTTCAATTTTGTCAGACAATTGCAATATTCTCACAATAAGCTAATTAGCTCAATTGGAGCATTTCTAGCACGTTTGGTTGAAATTGGAAATTTACATTTTTCAGTGTTGTCAGACGTTTGTAATATTCTCACAATAAGCTAATTAGCTAAATTGGAGCATTTCTAGCATGTTTGGTTGAAATTGGAAATTTACATTTTTCAATTTTGTTAGACGTTTGTAATATTCTCACAATAAGCTAATTAGCTCAATTGGAGCATTTCTAGCATGTTTGGTTGAAATTGGAAATTTACATTTTTCACTTTTGTCAGACAATTGCAATTATCTCACAGTAAGCTAATTAGCTCAATTGGAGCAAATCTAGCATGTTTGGTTGAATTTGGAAATTTACATTTTTCACTTTTGTCAGACAATTGCAATATTCTCACAATAAGCTAATTAGCTCAATTGGAGCATTTCTAGCATGTTTGGTTGAAATTGGAAATTTACTTTTTTCACTTTTGTCAGACAATTGCAATATTCTCTCAATAAGCTAATTAGCTCATTTGGAGCATTTCTAGCATGTTTGGTTGAAATTAGAAATTTACATTTTTCAGTGTTGTCAGACGTTTGTAATATTCTCACAATAAGCTAATTAGCTCAATTGGAGCATTTTTAGCATGTTTGGTTGATATTGGAAATTTACATTTTTCAGTTTTGTCAGACGTTTGTAAAATTCTTACAGTAAGCTTATTTTCGCAATTTGAGCATTTCTAGCATGTTTGGTTGAAATTGGAAATTTACTTTTTTCAATTTTGTCAGACAATTGCAATATTCTCACAATAAGCTAATTAGCTCAATTGGAGCATTTCTAGCACGTTTAGTTGAAATTGGAAATTTACATTTTTCACTTTTGTCAGACAATTGCAATATTCTCTCAATAAGCTAATTAGCTCATTTGGAGCATTTCTAGCATGTTTGGTTGAAATTGGAAATTCACATTTTTTAGTGTTGTCAGACGTTTGTAATATTCTCACAAGAAGCTAATTAGCTAAATTGGAGCATTTCTAGAACGTTTGGTTGAAATTGCAAATTTACATTTTTCACTTCTGTCAGACAATTGCAATATTCTCACAATAAGCTAATTAGCTCAATTTGAGCATTTCTAGCATGTTTGGTTGAAATTGGAAATTTACATTTTTCACTTTTGTCAGACAATTGCAATATTCTCACAATAAGCTAATTAGCTCAATTGGAGCATTTCTAGCATGTTTGGTTGAAATTGGAAATTTACATTTTTCACTTTTGTCAGACGTTTGTAATATTCTCACAATAAGCTAATTAGCTCAATTGGAGCATTTCTAGCACGTTTGGTTGAAATTGGAAATTTACATTTTTCACTTTTGTCAAACAATTGCAATATTCTCTCAATAAGCTAATTAGCTCAATTGGAGCATTTCTAGCATCTTCGGTTGAAATTGGAAATTTACATTTTTCAGTGTTGTCAGACGATTGTAATATTCTCACAATAAGCTAATTAGCTCAATTGGAGCATTTCTAGCATGTTTGGTTGAAATTGCAAATTTACATTTTTCAGTTTTGTCAGACGTTTGTAATATTCTCACAATAAGCTAATTAGCTCAGTTGGAGACTTTCTAGCATGTTTGGTTGAAATTGGAAATTTACATTTTTCAGTGTTGTCAGACGTTTGTAATATTCTCACAATAAGCTAATTAGCTCAATTGGAGAATTTCTAGCATGTTTGGTTGAAATTGGAAATTTACATTTTTCACTTTTGTCAGACAATTGCAATATTCTCACAATAAGCTAATTAGCTCAATTGGAGCATTTCTAGCATGTTTGGTTGAAATTGGAAATTTACATTTTTCACTTTTGTCAGATGTTTGTAATATTCTCACAATAAGCTAATTAGCTCAATTGGAGCATTTCTAGCACGTTTGGTTGAAATTGGAAATTTACATTTTTCACTTTTGTCAAACAATTGCAATATTCTCTCAATAAGCTAATTAGCTCAATTGGAGCATTTCTAGCATGTTTGGTTGAAATTGGAAATTTACATTTTTCACTTTTGTCAAACAATTGCAATATTCTCTCAATAAGCTAATTAGCTCAATTGGAGCATTTCTAGCATGTTTGGTTGAAATTGGAAATTTACATTTTTCAGTTTTGTCAGACGTTTGTAAAATTCTTACCGTAGGCTTATTTGCGCAATTTGAGCATTTCTAGCATGTTTGGTTGAAATTCGAAATTTACTTTTTTCACTTTTGTCAGACAATTGCAATATTCTCACAATAAGCTAATTAGCTCAATTGGAGCATTTCTAGCATGTTTGGTTGAAATTGGAAATTTACATTTTTCAGTGTTGTCAGACGTTTGTAATATTCTCACAATAAGCTAATTAGCCAAATTGGAGCATTTCTAGCATGTTTGGTTGAAATTGGAAATTTACATTTTTCACTTTTGTCAGACAATTGCAATATTCTCACAATAAGCTAATTAGCTCAATTGGAGCATTTCTAGCATGTTTGGTTGAAATTGGAAATTTACATTTTTCACTTCTGTCAGACAATTGCAATATTCTCACAATAAGCTAATTAGCTCAATTGGAGCATTTCTAGCATGTTTGGTTGAAATTGGAAATTTACATTTTTCAATTTTGTTAGACGTTTGTAATATTCACTTTTGTCAGACAATTGCAATATTCTCACAATAAGCTAATTAGCTCAATTGGAGCATTTCTAGCACGTTTGGTTGAAATTGGAAATTTACATTTTTCACTTTTGTCAGACGTTTGTAATATTCTCACAATAAGCTAATCAGCTCAATTGGAGCATTTCTAGCACGTTTGGTTGAAATTGGAAATTTACATTTTTCAGTGTTGTCAGACGTTTGTAATATTCTCACAATAAGCTAATTAGCTCAATTGGAGCATTTCTAGCATGTTTGGTTGAAATTGGAAATTTACATTTTTCACTTTTGTCAGACAATTGCAATATTCTCACAATAAGCTAATTAGCTTAATTGGAGCATTTCTAGCACGTTTAGTTGAAATTGGAAATTTACATTTTTCACTTTTGTCAGACAATTGCAATATTCTCTCAATAAGCTAATTAGCTCATTTGGAGCATTTCTAGCATGTTTGGTTGAAATTAGAAGTTTACATTTTTCAGTGTTGTCAGACGTTTGTAATATTCTCACAATAAGCTAATTAGCTCAATTGGAGCATTTTTAGCATGTTTGGTTGAAATTGGAAATTTACATTTTTCACTTTTGTCAGACGTTTGTAAAATTCTTACAGTAGGCTTATTTGCGCAATTCGAGCATTTCTAGCATGTTTGGTTGAAATTGGAAATTTACTTTTTTCACTTCTGTCAGACAATTGCAATATTCTCACAATAAGCTAATTAGCTCAATTGGAGCATTTCTAGCATGTTTGATTGAAATTGGAAATTTACATTTTTCACTTTTGTCAGACAATTGCAATATTCTCACAATAGGCTAATTAGTTCAATTGGAGCATTTCTAGCATGTTTGATTGAAATTGGAAATTTACATTTTTCAGTGTTGTCAGACGTTTGTAATATTCTCACAATAAGCTAATTAGCTCAATTGGAGCATTTCTAGCATGTTTGATTGAAATTGGAAATTTACATTTTTCACTTTTGTCAGACAATTGCAATATTCTCACAATAAGCTAATTAGCTCAATTGGAGCATTTCTAGCATGTTTGGTTGAAATTGGAAATTTCCATTTTTCACTTTTGTCAGACGTTTGTAATATTCTCACAATAAGCTAATTAGCTCAATTGGAGCATTTCTAGCACGTTTGGTTGAAATTGGAATTTTACATTTTTCACTTTTGTCAAACAATTGCAATATTCTCTCAATAAGCTAATTAGCTCAATTGGAGCATTTCTAGCATGTTTGGTTGAAATTGGAAATTTACATTTTTCACTTTTGTCAGACGTTTGTAATATTCTCACAATAAGCTAATTAGCTCAATTGGAGCATTTCTAGCACGTTTGGTTGAAATTGGAAATTTACATTTTTCACTTTTGTCAGACAATTGCAATATTCTCACAATAAGCTAATTAGCTCAATTGGAGCATTTCTAGCATGTTCGGTTGAAATTGGAAAATTACATTTTTCACTTTTGTCAGACAATTGCAATATTCTCACAATAAGCTAATTAGCTCAATTGGAGCATTTCTAGCATGTTTGGTTGAAATTGGAAATTTACATTTTTCACTTTTGTCAGACAATTGCAATATTCTCACAATGAGCTAATTAGCTCAATTGGAGCATTTCTAGCATGTTTGGTTGAAATTGGAAATTTACATTTTTCAATTTTGTTAGACGTTTGTAATATTCTCACAATAAGCTAATTAGCTCAATTGGAGCATTTCTAGCATGTTTGGTTGAAATTGGAAATTTACATTTTTCACTTTTGTCAGACAATTGCAATATTCTCACAATAAGCTAATTAGCTCAATTGGAGCATTTCTAGCATGTTTGGTTGAAGTTGGAAATTTACATTTTTCACTTTTGTCAGACAATTGCAATATTCTCACAATAAGCTAATTAGCTCAATTGGAGCATTTCTAGCATGTTTGGTGTAAATTGGAAATTTACATTTTTCAGTGTTGTCAGACGTTTGTAATATTCTCACAATAAGCTAATTAGCTCAATTGGAGCATTTCTAGCATGTTTGGTTGAAATTGGAAATTTACATTTTTCACTTTTGTCAGACAATTGCAATATTCTCACAATAAGCTAATTAGCTCAATTGGAGCATTTCTAGCATGTTTGGTTGACATTGGAAATTTACATTTTTCACTTTTGTCAGACAATTGCAGTATTCTCTCAATAAGCTAATTAGCTCATTTGGAGCATTTCTAGCATGTTTGGTTGAAATTAGAAATTTACATTTTTCAGTGTTGTCAGACGTTTGTAATATTCTCACAATAAGCTAATTAGGCTCAATTGGAGCATTTTTAGCATGTTTGGTTGAAATTGGAAATTTACATTTTTCAGTTTTGTCAGACGTTTGTAATATTCTCACAATAAGCTAATTAGCTCAATTGGAGCATTTCTAGCATGTTTGGTTGAAATTGGAAATTTACTTTTTCACTTTTGTCAGACAATTGCAATATTCTCACAATAAGCTAATTAGCTCAATTGGAGCATTTCTAGCATGTTTGGTTGAAATTGGAAATTTACATTTTTTCACTTTTGTCAGACGTTTGTAATATTCTCACAATAAGCTAATCAGCTCAATTGGAGCATTTCTAGCACGTTTGGTTGAAATTGGAAATTTACATTTTTCAGTGTTGTCAGACGTTTGTAATATTCTCACAATAAGCTAATTAGCTCAATTGGAGCATTTCTAGCATGTTTGGTTGAAATTGGAAATTTACAATTTTCACTTTTGTCAGACAATTGCAATAATCTCACAGTAAGCTAATTAGCTCAATTGGAGCAATTCTAGCATGTTTGGTTGAAATTGGAAATTTACATTTTTCACTTTTGTCAGACAATTGCAATATTCTCACAATAAGCTAATTAGCTCAATTGGAGCATTTCTAGCACGTTTAGTTGAAATTGGAAATTTACATTTTTCACTTTTGTCAGACAATTGCAATATTCTCTCAATAAGCTAATTAGCTCATTTGGAGCATTTCTAGCATGTTTGGTTGAAATTAGAAGTTTACATTTTTCAGTGTTGTCAGACGTTTGTAATATTCTCACAATAAGCTAATTAGCTCAATTGGAGCATTTTTAGCATGTTTGGTTGAAATTGGAAATTTACATTTTTCACTTTTGTCAGACGTTTGTAAAATTCTTACAGTAGGCTTATTTGCGCAATTTGAGCATTTCTAGCATGTTTGGTTGAAATTGGAAATTTACTTTTTTCACTTTTGTCAGACAATTGCAATATTCTCACAATAAGCTAATTAGCTCAATTGGAGCATTTCTAGCATGTTTGGTTGAAATTGGAAATTTACAATTTTCACTTTTGTCAGACAATTGCAATAATCTCACAGTAAGCTAATTAGCTCAATTGGAGCAATTCTAGCATGTTTGGTTGAAATTGGAAATTTACATTTTTCACTTTTGTCAGACAATTGCAATATTCTCACAATAAGCTAATTAGCTCAATTGGAGCATTTCTAGCACGTTTAGTTGAAATTGGAAATTTACATTTTTCACTTTTGTCAGACAATTGCAATATTCTCTCAATAAGCTAATTAGCTCATTTGGAGCATTTCTAGCATGTTTGGTTGAAATTAGAAGTTTACATTTTTCAGTGTTGTCAGACGTTTGTAATATTCTCACAATAAGCTAATTAGCTCAATTGGAGCATTTTTAGCATGTTTGGTTGAAATTGGAAATTTACATTTTTCACTTTTGTCAGACGTTTGTAAAATTCTTACAGTAGGCTTATTTGCGCAATTTGAGCATTTCTAGCATGTTTGGTTGAAATTGGAAATTTACTTTTTTCACTTTTGTCAGACAATTGCAATATTCTCACAATAAGCTAATTAGCTCAATTGGAGCATTTCTAGCATGTTTGATTGAAATTGGAAATTTACATTTTTCAGTGTTGTCAGACGTTTGTAATATTCTCACAATAAGCTAATTAGCTCAATTGGAGCATTTCTAGCATGTTTGATTGAAATTGGAAATTTACATTTTTCACTTTTGTCAGACAATTGCAATATTCTCACAATAAGCTAATTAGCTCAATTGGAGCATTTCTAGCATGTTTGGTTGAAATTGGAAATTTACATTTTTCACTTTTGTCAGATGTTTGTAATATTCTCACAATAAGCTAATTAGCTCAATTGGAGCATTTCTAGCATGTTTAGTTGAAATTGGAAATTTACATTTTTCAATTTTGTTAGACGTTTGTAATATTCTCACAATAAGCTAATTAGCTCAATTGGAGCATTTCTAGCATGTTTGGTTGAAATTGGAAATTTACATTTTTCACTTTTGTCAGACAATTGTAATATTCTCACAATAAGCTAATTAGCTCAATTGGAGCATTTCTAGCATGTTTGGTTGAAATTGGAAATTTACATTTTTCACTTTTGTCAGACAATTGCAATATTCTCACAATAAGCTAATTAGCTCAATTGGAGCATTTCTAGCATGTTTGGTTGAAATTGGAAATTTACATTTTTCACTTTTGTCAGACGTTTGTAATATTCTCACAATAAGCTAATTAGCTCAATTGGGGCATTTCTAGCACGTTTGGTTGAAATTGGAAATTTACATTTTTCAGTGTTGTCAGACGTTTGCAATATTCTCACAATAAGCTAATTAGCTCAATTGGAGCATTTCTAGCATGTTTGGTTGAAATTGGAAATTTACATTTTTCACTTTTGTCAGACAATTGCAATATTCTCACAATAAGCTAATTAGCTCAATTGGAGCATTTCTAGCATTTTTGGTTGAAATTGGAAATTTACTTTTTTCACTTTTGTCAGACAATTGCAATATTCTCACAATGAGCTAATTAGCTCAATTGGAGCATTTCTAGCATGTTTGGTTGAAATTGGAAATTTACATTTTTCAATTTTGTTAGACGTTTGTAATATTCTCACAATAAGCTAATTAGCTCAATTGGAGCATTTCTAGCATGTTTGGTTGAAATTGGAAATTTACATTTTTCACTTTTGTCAGACAATTGTAATATTCTCACAATAAGCTAATTAGCTCAATTGGAGCATTTCTAGCATGTTTGGTTGAAATTGGAAATTTACATTTTTCACTTTTGTCAGACAATTGCAATATTCTCACAATAAGCTAATTAGCTCAATTGGAGCATTTCTAGCATGTTTGGTTGAAGTTGGAAATTTACATTTTTCACTTTTGTCAGACAATTGCAATATTCTCACAATAAGCTAATTAGCTCAATTGGAGCATTTCTAGCATGTTTGGTTGAAATTGGAAATTTACATTTTTCAGTGTTGTCAGACGTTTGTAATATTCTCACAATAAGCTAATTAGCTCAATTGGAGCATTTCTAGCATGTTTGGTTGAAATTGGAAATTTACATTTTTCACTTTTGTCAGACAATTGCAATATTCTCACAATAAGCTAATTAGCTCAATTGGAGCATTTCTAGCATGTTTGGTTGACATTGGAAATTTACATTTTTCACTTTTGTCAGACAATTGCAGTATTCTCTCAATAAGCTAATTAGCTCATTTGGAGCATTTCTAGCATGTTTGGTTGAAATTAGAAATTTACATTTTTCAGTGTTGTCAGACGTTTGTAATATTCTCACAATAAGCTAATTAGGCTCAATTGGAGCATTTTTAGCATGTTTGGTTGAAATTGGAAATTTACATTTTTCAGTTTTGTCAGACGTTTGTAATATTCTCACAATAAGCTAATTAGCTCAATTGGAGCATTTCTAGCATGTTTGGTTGAAATTGGAAATTTACTTTTTTCACTTTTGTCAGACAATTGCAATATTCTCACAATAAGCTAATTAGCTCAATTGGAGCATTTCTAGCATGTTTGGTTGAAATTGGAAATTTACATTTTTCACTTTTGTCAGACGTTTGTAATATTCTCACAATAAGCTAATTAGCTCAATTGGAGCATTTCTAGCATGTTTGGTTGAAATTGGAAATTTACAATTTTCACTTTTGTCAGACAATTGCAATAATCTCACAGTAAGCTAATTAGCTCAATTGGAGCAATTCTAGCATGTTTGGTTGAAATTGGAAATTTACATTTTTCACTTTTGTCAGACAATTGCAATATTCTCACAATAAGCTAATTAGCTCAATTGGAGCATTTCTAGCACGTTTAGTTGAAATTGGAAATTTACATTTTTCACTTTTGTCAGACAATTGCAATATTCTCTCAATAAGCTAATTAGCTCATTTGGAGCATTTCTAGCATGTTTGGTTGAAATTAGAAGTTTACATTTTTCAGTGTTGTCAGACGTTTGTAATATTCTCACAATAAGCTAATTAGCTCAATTGGAGCATTTTTAGCATGTTTGGTTGAAATTGGAAATTTACATTTTTCACTTTTGTCAGACGTTTGTAAAATTCTTACAGTAGGCTTATTTGCGCAATTTGAGCATTTCTAGCATGTTTGGTTGAAATTGGAAATTTACTTTTTTCACTTTTGTCAGACAATTGCAATATTCTCACAATAAGCTAATTAGCTCAATTGGAGCATTTCTAGCATGTTTGGTTGAAATTGGAAATTTACAATTTTTACTTTTGTCAGACAATTGCAATAATCTCACAGTAAGCTAATTAGCTCAATTGGAGCAATTCTAGCATGTTTGGTTGAAATTGGAAATTTACATTTTTCACTTTTGTCAGACAATTGCAATATTCTAACAATAAGCTAATTAGCTCAATTGGAGCATTTCTAGCACGTTTAGTTGAAATTGGAAATTTACATTTTTCATTTTTGTCAGACAATTGCAATATTCTCTCAATAAGCTAATTAGCTCATTTGGAGCATTTCTAGCATGTTTGGTTGAAATTAGAAGTTTACATTTTTCAGTGTTGTCAGACGTTTGTAATATTCTCACAATAAGCTAATTAGCTCAATTGGAGCATTTTTAGCATGTTTGGTTGAAATTGGAAATTTACATTTTTCACTTTTGTCAGACGTTTGTAAAATTCTTACAGTAGGCTTATTTGCGCAATTTGAGCATTTCTAGCATGTTTGGTTGAAATTGGAAATTTACTTTTTTCACTTTTGTCAGACAATTGCAATATTCTCACAATAAGCTAATTAGCTCAATTGGAGCATTTCTAGCATGTTTGATTGAAATTGGAAATTTACATTTTTCAGTGTTGTCAGACGTTTGTAATATTCTCACAATAAGCTAATTAGCTCAATTGGAGCATTTCTAGCATGTTTGATTGAAATTGGAAATTTACATTTTTCACTTTTGTCAGACAATTGCAATATTCTCACAATAAGCTAATTAGCTCAATTGGAGCATTTCTAGCATGTTTGGTTGAAATTGGAAATTTACATTTTTCACTTTTGTCAGACAATTGCAATATTCTCACAATAAGCTAATTAGCTCAATTGGAGCATTTCTAGCATGTTTAGTTGAAATTGGAAATTTACATTTTTCAATTTTGTTAGACGTTTGTAATATTCTCACAATAAGCTAATTAGCTCAATTGGAGCATTTCTAGCATGTTTGGTTGAAATTGGAAATTTACATTTTTCACTTTTGTCAGAAAATTGTAATATTCTCACAATAAGCTAATTAGCTCAATTGGAGCATTTCTAGCATGTTTGGTTGAAATTGGAAATTTACATTTTTCACTTTTGTCAGACAATTGCAATATTCTCACAATAAGCTAATTAGCTCAATTGGAGCATTTCTAGCATGTTTGGTTGAAATTGGAAATTTACATTTTTCACTTTTGTCAGACGTTTGTAATATTCTCACAATAAGCTAATTAGCTCAATTGGGGCATTTCTAGCACGTTTGGTTGAAATTGGAAATTTACATTTTTCAGTGTTGTCAGACGTTTGTAATATTCTCACAATAAGCTAATTAGCTCAATTGGAGCATTTCTAGCATGTTTGGTTGAAATTGGAAATTTACAATTTTCACTTTTGTCAGACAATTGCAATAATCTCACAGTAAGCTAATTAGCTCAATTGGAGCAATTCTAGCATGTTTGGTTGAAATTGGAAGTTTACATTTTTCACTTTTGTCAGACAATTGCAATATTTTCACAATAAGCTAATTAGCTCAATTGGAGCATTTCTAGCACGTTTAGTTGAAATTGGAAATTTACATTTTTCACTTTTGTCAGACAATTGCAATATTCTCTCAATAAGCTAATTAGCTCATTTGGAGCATTTCTAGCATGTTTGGTTGAAATTAGAAGTTTACATTTTTCAGTGTTGTCAGACGTTTGTAATATTCTCACAATAAGCTAATTAGCTCAATTGGAGCATTTTTAGCATGTTTGGTTGAAATTGGAAATTTACATTTTTCACTTTTGTCAGACAATTGCAATATTCTCACAATAAGCTAATTAGCTCAATTGGAGCATTTCTAGCACGTTTAGTTGAAATTGGAAATTTACATTTTTCACTTTTGTCAGACAATTGCAATATTCTCTCAATAAGCTAATTAGCTCATTTGGACCATTTCTAGCATGTTTGGTTGAAATTAGAAGTTTACATTTTTCAGTGTTGTCAGACGTTTGTAATATTCTCACAATAAGCTAATTAGCTCAATTGGAGCATTTTTAGCATGTTTGGTTGAAATTGGAAATTTACATTTTTCACTTTTGTCAGACGTTTGTAAAATTCTTACAGTAGGCTTATTTGCGCAATTTGAGCATTTCTAGCATGTTTGGTTGAAATTGGAAATTTACTTTTTTCACTTTTGTCAGACAATTGCAATATTCTCACAATAAGCTAATTAGCTCAATTGGAGCATTTCTAGCATGTTTGATTGAAAATGGAAATTTACATTTTTCAGTGTTGTCAGACGTTTGTAATATTCTCACAATAAGCTAATTAGCTCAATTGGAGCATTTCTAGCATGTTTGATTGAAATTGGAAATTTACATTTTTCACTTTTGTCAGACAATTGCAATATTCTCACAATAAGCTAATTAGCTCAATTGGAGCATTTCTAGCATGTTTGGTTGAAATTGGAAATTTACATTTTTCACTTTTGTCAGACAATTGCAATATTCTCACAATAAGCTAATTAGCTCAATTGGAGCATTTCTAGCATGTTTAGTTGAAATTGGAAATTTACATTTTTCAATTTTGTTAGACGTTTGTAATATTCTCACAATAAGCTAATTAGCTCAATTGGAGCATTTCTAGCATGTTTGGTTGAAATTGGAAATTTACATTTTTCACTTTTGTCAGACAAGTGCAATATTCTCACAATAAGCTAATTAGCTCAATTGGAGCATTTCTAGCATGTTTGGTTGAAATTGGAAATTTACATTTTTCACTTTTGTCAGACGTTTGTAATATTCTCACAATAAGCTAATTAGCTCAATTGGGGCATTTCTAGCACGTTTGGTTGAAATTGGAAATTTACATTTTTCAGTGTTGTCAGACGTTTGCAATATTCTCACAATAAGCTAATTAGCTCAATTGGAGCATTTCTAGCATGTTTGGTTGAAATTGGAAATTTACATTTTTCACTTTTGTCAGAGAATTGCAATATTCTCACAATAAGCTAATTAGCTCAATTGGAGCATTTCTAGCATGTTTGGTTGAAATTGGAAATTTACATTTTTCACTTTTGTCAGACAATTGCAATATTCTCACAATGAGCTAATTAGCTCAATTGGAGCATTTCTAGCATGTTTGGTTGAAATTGGAAATTTACTTTTTTCAATTTTGTTAGACGTTTGTAATATTCTCACAATAAGCTAATTAGCTCAATTGGAGCATTTTTAGCATGTTTGGTTGAAATTGGAAATTTACATTTTTCACTTTTGTCAGACAATTGTAATATTCTCACAATAAGCTAATTAGCTCAATTGGAGCATTTCTAGCATGTTTGGTTGAAATTGGAAATTTACATTTTTCACTTTTGTCAGACAATTGCAATATTCTCACAATAAGCTAATTAGCTCAATTGGAGCATTTTTAGCATGTTTGGTTGAAGTTGGAAATTTACATTTTTCACTTTTGTCAGACAATTGCAATATTCTCACAATAAGCTAATTAGCTCAATTGGAGCATTTCTAGCATGTTTGGTTGAAATTGGAAATTTACATTTTTCAGTGTTGTCAGACGTTTGTAATATTCTCACAATAAGCTAATTAGCTCAATTGGAGCATTTCTAGCATGTTTGGTTGAAATTGGAAATTTACATTTTTCACTTTTGTCAGACAATTGCAATATTCTCACAATAAGCTAATTAGCTCAATTGGAGCATTTCTAGCATGTTTGGTTGACATTGGAAATTTACATTTTTCACTTTTGTCAGACAATTGCAGTATTCTCTCAATAAGCTAATTAGCTCATTTGGAGCATTTCTAGCATGTTTGGTTGAAATTAGAAATTTACATTTTTCAGTGTTGTCAGACGTTTGTAATATTCTCACAATAAGCTAATTAGGCTCAATTGGAGCATTTTTAGCATGTTTGGTTGAAATTGGAAATTTACATTTTTCAGTTTTGTCAGACGTTTGTAATATTCTCACAATAAGCTAATTAGCTCAATTGGAGCATTTCTAGCATGTTTGGTTGAAATTGGAAATTTACTTTTTTCACTTTTGTCAGACAATTGCAATATTCTCACAATAAGCTAATTAGCTCAATTGGAGCATTTCTAGCATGTTTGGTTGAAATTGGAAATTTACATTTTTCACTTTTGTCAGACGTTTGTAATATTCTCACAATAAGCTACTCAGCTCAATTGGAGCATTTCTAGCACGTTTGGTTGAAATTGGAAATTTACATTTTTCAGTGTTGTCAGACGTTTGTAATATTCTCACAATAAGCTAATTAGCTCAATTGGAGCATTTCTAGCATGTTTGGTTGAAATTGGAAATTTACAATTTTCACTTTTGTCAGACAATTGCAATAATCTCACAGTAAGCTAATTAGCTCAATTGGAGCAATTCTAGCATGTTTGGTTGAAATTGGAAATTTACATTTTTCACTTTTGTCAGACAATTGCAATATTCTCACAATAAGCTAATTAGCTCAATTGGAGCATTTCTAGCACGTTTAGTTGAAATTGGAAATTTACATTTTTCACTTTTGTCAGACAATTGCAATATTCTCTCAATAAGCTAATTAGCTCATTTGGAGCATTTCTAGCATGTTTGGTTGAAATTAGAAGTTTACATTTTTCAGTGTTGTCAGACGTTTGTAATATTCTCACAATAAGCTAATTAGCTCAATTGGAGCATTTTTAGCATGTTTGGTTGAAATTGGAAATTTACATTTTTCACTTTTGTCAGACGTTTGTAAAATTCTTACAGTAGGCTTATTTGCGCAATTTGAGCATTTCTAGCATGTTTGGTTGAAATTGGAAATTTACTTTTTTCACTTTTGTCAGACAATTGCAATATTCTCACAATAAGCTAATTAGCTCAATTGGAGCATTTCTAGCATGTTTGGTTGAAATTGGAAATTTGCAATTTTCACTTTTGTCAGACAATTGCAATAATCTCACAGTAAGCTAATTAGCTCAATTGGAGCAATTCTAGCATGTTTGGTTGAAATTGGAAATTTACATTTTTCACTTTTGTCAGACAATTGCAATATTCTCACAATAAGCTAATTAGCTCAATTGGAGCATTTCTAGCACGTTTAGTTGAAATTGGAAATTTACATTTTTCACTTTTGTCAGACAATTGCAATATTCTCTCAATAAGCTAATTAGCTCATTTGGAGCATTTCTAGCATGTTTGGTTGAAATTAGAAGTTTACATTTTTCAGTGTTGTCAGACGTTTGTAATATTCTCACAATAAGCTAATTAGCTCAATTGGAGCATTTTTAGCATGTTTGGTTGAAATTGGAAATTTACATTTTTCACTTTTGTCAGACGTTTGTAAAATTCTTACAGTAGGCTTATTTGCGCAATTTGAGCATTTCTAGCATGTTTGGTTGAAATTGGAAATTTACTTTTTTCACTTTTGTCAGACAATTGCAATATTCTCACAATAAGCTAATTAGCTCAATTGGAGCATTTCTAGCATGTTTGATTGAAATTGGAAATTTACATTTTTCAGTGTTGTCAGACGTTTGTAATATTCTCACAATAAGCTAATTAGCTCAATTGGAGCATTTCTAGCATGTTTGATTGAAATTGGAAATTTACATTTTTCACTTTTGTCAGACAATTGCAATATTCTCACAATAAGCTAATTAGCTCAATTGGAGCATTTCTAGCATGTTTGGTTGAAATTGGAAATTTACATTTTTCACTTTTGTCAGACAATTGCAATATTCTCACAATAAGCTAATTAGCTCAATTGGAGCATTTCTAGCATGTTTGGTTGAAATTGGAAATTTACATTTTTCACTTTTGTCAGACAATTGCAATATTCTCTCAATAAGCTAATTAGCTCATTTGGAGCATTTCTAGCATGTTTAGTTGAAATTGGAAATTTACATTTTTCACTTTTGTCAGACAATTGCAATATTCTCACAATAAGCTAATTAGCTCAATTGGAGCATTTCTAGCACGTTTAGTTGAAATTGGAAATTTACATTTTTCACTTTTGTCAGACAATTGCAATATTCTCTCAATAAGCTAATTAGCTCATTTGGAGCATTTCTAGCATGTTTGGTTGAAATTAGAAGTTTACATTTTTCAGTGTTGTCAGACGTTTGTAATATTCTCACAATAAGCTAATTAGCTCAATTGGAGCATTTTTAGCATGTTTGGTTGAAATTGGAAATTTACATTTTTCACTTTTGTCAGACGTTTGTAAAATTCTTACAGTAGGCTTATTTGCGCAATTTGAGCATTTCTAGCATGTTTGGTTGAAATTGGAAATTTACTTTTTTCACTTTTGTCAGACAATTGCAATATTCTCACAATAAGCTAATTAGCTCAATTGGAGCATTTCTAGCATGTTTGGTTGAAATTGGAAATTTGCAATTTTCACTTTTGTCAGACAATTGCAATAATCTCACA
The DNA here is from genome assembly GCF_963576615.1 of Watersipora subatra. Classification (NCBI taxonomy): domain Eukaryota; kingdom Metazoa; phylum Bryozoa; class Gymnolaemata; order Cheilostomatida; family Watersiporidae; genus Watersipora; species Watersipora subatra. The sequence goes on along the minus strand of NW_027045232.1, from coordinate 1,005,450 downwards.
GTAAGCTAATTAGCTCAATTGGAGCAATTCTAGCATGTTTGGTTGAAATTGGAAATTTACATTTTTCACTTTTGTCAGACAATTGCAATATTCTCACAATAAGCTAATTAGCTCAATTGGAGCATTTCTAGCACGTTTAGTTGAAATTGGAAATTTACATTTTTCACTTTTGTCAGACAATTGCAATATTCTCTCAATAAGCTAATTAGCTCATTTGGAGCATTTCTAGCATGTTTGGTTGAAATTAGAAGTTTACATTTTTCAGTGTTGTCAGACGTTTGTAATATTCTCACAATAAGCTAATTAGCTCAATTGGAGCATTTTTAGCATGTTTGGTTGAAATTGGAAATTTACATTTTTCACTTTTGTCAGACGTTTGTAAAATTCTTACAGTAGGCTTATTTGCGCAATTTGAGCATTTCTAGCATGTTTGGTTGAAATTGGAAATTTACTTTTTTCACTTTTGTCAGACAATTGCAATATTCTCACAATAAGCTAATTAGCTCAATTGGAGCATTTCTAGCATGTTTGATTGAAATTGGAAATTTACATTTTTCAGTGTTGTCAGACGTTTGTAATATTCTCACAATAAGCTAATTAGCTCAATTGAAGCATTTCTAGCATGTTTGATTGAAATTGGAAATTTACATTTTTCACTTTTGTCAGACAATTGCAATATTCTCACAATAAGCTAATTAGCTCAATTGGAGCATTTCTAGCATGTTTGGTTGAAATTGGAAATTTACATTTTTCACTTTTGTCAGACAATTGCAATATTCTCACAATAAGCTAATTAGCTCAATTGGAGCATTTCTAGCATGTTTAGTTGAAATTGGAAATTTACATTTTTCAATTTTGTTAGACGTTTGTAATATTCTCACAATAAGCTAATTAGCTCAATTGGAGCATTTCTAGCATGTTTGGTTGAAATTGGAAATTTACATTTTTCACTTTTGTCAGACAATTGCAATATTCTCACAATAAGCTAATTAGCTCAATTGGAGCATTTCTAGCATGTTTGGTTGAAATTGGAAATTTACATTTTTCACTTTTGTCAGACAATTGCAATATTCTCACAATGAGCTAATTAGCTCAATTGGAGCATTTCTAGCATGTTTGGTTGAAATTGGAAATTTACATTTTTCAATTTTGTTAGACGTTTGTAATATTCTCACAATAAGCTAATTAGCTCAATTGGAGCATTTCTAGCATGTTTGGTTGAAATTGGAAATTTACATTTTTCACTTTTGTCAGACAATTGTAATATTCTCACAATAAGCTAATTAGCTCAATTGGAGCATTTCTAGCATGTTTGGTTGAAATTGGAAATTTACATTTTTCACTTTTGTCAGACAATTGCAATATTGTCACAATAAGCTAATTAGCTCAATTGGAGCATTTCTAGCATGTTTGGTTGAAGTTGGAAATTTACATTTTTCACTTTTGTCAGACAATTGCAATATTCTCACAATAAGCTAATTAGCTCAATTGGAGCATTTCTAGCATGTTTGGTTGAAATTGGAAATTTACATTTTTCAGTGTTGTCAGACGTTTGTAATATTCTCACAATAAGCTAATTAGCTCAATTGGAGCATTTCTAGCATGTTTGGTTGAAATTGGAAATTTACATTTTTCACTTTTGTCAGACAATTGCAATATTCTCACAATAAGCTAATTAGCTCAATTGGAGCATTTCTAGCATGTTTGGTTGACATTGGAAATTTACATTTTTCACTTTTGTCAGACAATTGCAGTATTCTCTCAATAAGCTAATTAGCTCATTTGGAGCATTTCTAGCATGTTTGGTTGAAATTAGAAATTTACATTTTTCAGTGTTGTCAGACGTTTGTAATATTCTCACAATAAGCTAATTAGGCTCAATTGGAGCATTTTTAGCATGTTTGGTTGAAATTGGAAATTTACATTTTTCAGTTTTGTCAGACGTTTGTAATATTCTCACAATAAGCTAATTAGCTCAATTGGAGCATTTCTAGCATGTTTGGTTGAAATTGGAAATTTACTTTTTTCACTTTTGTCAGACAATTGCAATATTCTCACAATAAGCTAATTAGCTCAATTGGAGCATTTCTTGCATGTTTGGTTGAAATTGGAAATTTACATTTTTCACTTTTGTCAGACGTTTGTAATATTCTCACAATAAGCTAATCAGCTCAATTGGAGCATTTCTAGCACGTTTGGTTGAAATTGGAAATTTACATTTTTCAGTGTTGTCAGACGTTTGTAATATTCTCACAATAAGCTAATTAGCTCAATTGGAGCATTTCTAGCATGTTTGGTTGAAATTGGAAATTTACAATTTTCACTTTTGTCAGACAATTGCAATAATCTCACAGTAAGCTAATTAGCTCAATTGGAGCAATTCTAGCATGTTTGGTTGAAATTGGAAATTTACATTTTTCACTTTTGTCAGACAATTGCAATATTCTCACAATAAGCTAATTAGCTCAATTGGAGCATTTCTAGCACGTTTAGTTGAAATTGGAAATTTACATTTTTCACTTTTGTCAGACAATTGCAATATTCTCTCAATAAGCTAATTAGCTCATTTGGAGCATTTCTAGCATGTTTGGTTGAAATTAGAAGTTTACATTTTTCAGTGTTGTCAGACGTTTGTAATATTCTCACAATAAGCTAATTAGCTCAATTGGAGCATTTTTAGCATGTTTGGTTGAAATTGGAAATTTACATTTTTCACTTTTGTCAGACGTTTGTAAAATTCTTACAGTAGGCTTATTTGCGCAATTTGAGCATTTCTAGCATGTTTGGTTGAAATTGGAAATTTACTTTTTTCACTTTTGTCAGACAATTGCAATATTCTCACAATAAGCTAATTAGCTCAATTGGAGCATTTCTAGCATGTTTGGTTGAAATTGGAAATTTACAATTTTCACTTTTGTCAGACAATTGCAATAATCTCACAGTAAGCTAATTAGCTCAATTGGAGCAATTCTAGCATGTTTGGTTGAAATTGGAAATTTACATTTTTCACTTTTGTCAGACAATTGCAATATTCTCACAATAAGCTAATTAGCTCAATTGGAGCATTTCTAGCACGTTTAGTTGAAATTGGAAATTTACATTTTTCACTTTTGTCAGACAATTGCAATATTCTCACAATAAGCTAATTAGCTCATTTGGAGCATTTCTAGCATGTTTGGTTGAAATTAGAAGTTTACATTTTTCAGTGTTGTCAGACGTTTGTAATATTCTCACAATAAGCTAATTAGCTCAATTGGAGCATTTTTAGCATGTTTGGTTGAAATTGGAAATTTACATTTTTCACTTTTGTCAGACGTTTGTAAAATTCTTACAGTAGGCTTATTTGCGCAATTTGAGCATTTCTAGCATGTTTGGTTGAAATTGGAAATTTACTTTTTTCACTCTTGTCAGACAATTGCAATATTCTCACAATAAGCTAATTAGCTCAATTGGAGCATTTCTAGCATGTTTGATTGAAATTGGAAATTTACATTTTTCAGTGTTGTCAGACGTTTGTAATATTCTCACAATAAGCTAATTAGCTCAATTGGAGCATTTCTAGCATGTTTGATTGAAATTGGAAATTTACATTTTTCACTTTTGTCAGACAATTGCAATATTCTCACAATAAGCTAATTAGCTCAATTGGAGCATTTCTAGCATGTTTGGTTGAAATTGGAAATTTACATTTTTCACTTTTGTCAGACAATTGCAATATTCTCACAATAAGCTAATTAGCTCAATTGGAGCATTTCTAGCATGTTTAGTTGAAATTGGAAATTTACATTTTTCAATTTTGTTAGACGTTTGTAATATTCTCACAATAAGCTAATTAGCTCAATTGGAGCATTTCTAGCATGTTTGGTTGAAATTGGAAATTTACATTTTTCACTTTTGTCAGACAATTGTAATATTCTCACAATAAGCTAATTAGCTCAATTGGAGCATTTCTAGCATGTTTGGTTGAAATTGGAAATTTACATTTTTCACTTTTGTCAGACAATTGCAATATTCTCACAATAAGCTAATTAGCTCAATTGGAGCATTTCTAGCATGTTTGGTTGAAATTGGAAATTTACATTTTTCACTTTTGTCAGACGTTTGTAATATTCTCACAATAAGCTAATTAGCTCAATTGGGGCATTTCTAGCACGTTTGGTTGAAATTGGAAATTTACATTTTTCAGTGTTGTCAGACGTTTGTAATATTCTCACAATAAGCTAATTAGCTCAATTGGAGCATTTCTAGCATGTTTGGTTGAAATTGGAAATTTACAATTTTCACTTTTGTCAGACAATTGCAATAATCTCACAGTAAGCTAATTAGCTCAATTGGAGCAATTCTAGCACGTTTGGTTGAAATTGGAAATTTACATTTTTCACTTTTGTCAGACAATTGCAATATTTTCACAATAAGCTAATTAGCTCAATTGGAGCATTTCTAGCACGTTTAGTTGAAATTGGAAATTTACATTTTTCACTTTTGTCAGACAATTGCAATATTCTCTCAATAAGCTAATTAGCTCATTTGGAGCATTTCTAGCATGTTTGGTTGAAATTAGAAGTTTACATTTTTCAGTGTTGTCAGACGTTTGTAATATTCTCACAATAAGCTAATTAGCTCAATTGGAGCATTTTTAGCATGTTTGGTTGAAATTGGAAATTTACATTTTTCACTTTTGTCAGACAATTGCAATATTCTCACAATAAGCTAATTAGCTCAATTGGAGCATTTCTAGCACGTTTAGTTGAAATTGGAAATTTACATTTTTCACTTTTGTCAGACAATTGCAATATTCTCTCAATAAGCTAATTAGCTCATTTGGAGCATTTCTAGCATGTTTGGTTGAAATTAGAAGTTTACATTTTTCAGTGTTGTCAGACGTTTGTAATATTCTCACAATAAGCTAATTAGCTCAATTGGAGCATTTTTAGCATGTTTGGTTGAAATTGGAAATTTACATTTTTCACTTTTGTCAGACGTTTGTAAAATTCTTACAGTAGGCTTATTTGCGCAATTTGAGCATTTCTAGCATGTTTGGTTGAAATTGGAAATTTACTTTTTTCACTTTTGTCAGACAATTGCAATATTCTCACAATAAGCTAATTAGCTCAATTGGAGCATTTCTAGCATGTTTGATTGAAATTGGAAATTTACATTTTTCAGTGTTGTCAGACGTTTGTAATATTCTCACAATAAGCTAATTAGCTCAATTGGAGCATTTCTAGCATGTTTGATTGAAATTGGAAATTTACATTTTTCACTTTTGTCAGACAATTGCAATATTCTCACAATAAGCTAATTAGCTCAATTGGAGCATTTCTAGCATGTTTGGTTGAAATTGGAAATTTACATTTTTCACTTTTGTCAGACAATTGCAATATTCTCACAATAAGCTAATTAGCTCAATTGGAGCATTTCTAGCATGTTTAGTTGAAATTGGAAATTTACATTTTTCAATTTTGTTAGACGTTTGTAATATTCTCACAATAAGCTAATTAGCTCAATTGGAGCATTTCTAGCATGTTTGGTTGAAATTGGAAATTTACATTTTTCACTTTTGTCAGACAATTGTAATATTCTCACAATAAGCTAATTAGCTCAATTGGAGCATTTCTAGCATGTTTGGTTGAAATTGGAAATTTACATTTTTCACTTTTGTCAGACAATTGCAATATTCTCACAATAAGCTAATTAGCTCAATTGGAGCATTTCTAGCATGTTTGGTTGAAATTGGAAATTTACATTTTTCACTTTTGTCAGACGTTTGTAATATTCTCACAATAAGCTAATTAGCTCAATTGGGGCATTTCTAGCACGTTTGGTTGAAATTGGAAATTTACATTTTTCAGTGTTGTCAGACGTTTGCAATATTCTCACAATAAGCTAATTAGCTCAATTGGAGCATTTCTAGCATGTTTGGTTGAAATTGGAAATTTACATTTTTCACTTTTGTCAGACAATTGCAATATTCTCACAATAAGCTAATTAGCTCAATTGGAGCATTTCTAGCATGTTTGGTTGAAATTGGAAATTTACATTTTTCACTTTTGTCAGACAATTGCAATATTCTCACAATGAGCTAATTAGCTCAATTGGAGCATTTCTAGCATGTTTGGTTGAAATTGGAAATTTACATTTTTCAATTTTGTTAGACGTTTGTAATATTCTCACAATAAGCTAATTAGCTCAATTGGAGCATTTCTAGCATGTTTGGTTCAATTTGGAAATTTACATTTTTCACTTTTGTCAGACAATTATAATATTCTCACAATAAGCTAATTAGCTCAATTGGAGCATTTCTAGCATGTTTAGTTGAAATTGGAAATTTACATTTTTCAATTTTGTTAGACGTTTGTAATATTCTCACAATAAGCTAATTAGCTCAATTGGAGCATTTCTAGCATGTTTGGTTGAAATTGGAAATTTACATTTTTCACTTTTGTCAGACAATTGTAATATTCTCACAATAAGCTAATTAGCTCAATTGTAGCATTTCTAGCATGTTTGGTTGAAATTGGAAATTTAAATTTTTCACTTTTGTCAGACAATTGCAATATTCTCACAATAAGCTAATTAGCTCAATTGGAGCATTTCTAGCATGTTTGGTTGAAATTGGAAATTTACATTTTTCACTTTTGTCAGACGTTTGTAATATTCTCACAATAAGCTAATTAGCTCAATTGGGGCATTTCTAGCACGTTTGGTTGAAATTGGAAATTTACATTTTTCAGTGTTGTCAGACGTTTGCAATATTCTCACAATAAGCTAATTAGCTCAATTGGAGCATTTCTAGCATGTTTGGTTGAAATTGGAAATTTACATTTTTCACTTTTGTCAGACAATTGCAATATTCTCACAATAAGCTAATTAGCTCAATTGGAGCATTTCTAGCATGTTTGGTTGAAATTGGAAATTTACATTTTTCACTTTTGTCAGACAATTGCAATATTCTCACAATAAGCTAATTAGCTCAATTGGAGCATTTCTAGCATGTTTGGTTGAAATTGGAAATTTACATTTTTCACTTTTGTCAGACGTTTGTAATATTCTCACAATAAGCTAATCAGCTCAATTGGAGCATTTCTAGCACGTTTGGTTGAAATTGGAAATTTACATTTTTCAGTGTTGTCAGACGTTTGTAATATTCTCACAATAAGCTAATTAGCTCAATTGGAGCATTTCTAGCATGTTTGGTTGAAATTGGAAATTTACAATTTTCACTTTTGTCAGACAATTGCAATAATCTCACAGTAAGCTAATTAGCTCAGTTGGAGCAATTCTAGCATGTTTGGTTGAAATTGGAAATTTACATTTTTCAATTTTGTCAGACAATTGCAATATTCTCACAATAAGCTAATTAGCTCAATTGGAGCATTTCTAGCACGTTTAGTTGAAATTGGAAATTTACATTTTTCACTTTTGTCAGACAATTGCAATATTCTCTCAATAAGCTAATTAGCTCATTTGGAGCATTTCTAGCATGTTTGGTTGAAATTAGAAGTTTACATTTTTCAGTGTTGTCAGACGTTTGTAATATTCTCACAATAAGCTAATTAGCTCAATTGGAGCATTTTTAGCATGTTTGGTTGAAATTGGAAATTTACATTTTTCACTTTTGTCAGACGTTTGTAAAATTCTTACAGTAGGCTTATTTGCGCAATTTGAGCATTTCTAGCATGTTTGGTTGAAATTGGAAATTTACTTTTTTCACTTTTGTCAGACAATTGCAATATTCTCACAATAAGCTAATTAGCTCAATTGGAGCATTTCTAGCATGTTTGGTTGAAATTGGAAATTTACAATTTTCACTTTTGTCAGACAATTGCAATAATCTCACAGTAAGCTAATTAGCTCAATTGGAGCAATTCTAGAATGTTTGGTTGAAATTGGAAATTTACATTTTTCACTTTTGTCAGACAATTGCAATATTCTCACAATAAGCTAATTAGCTCAATTGGAGCATTTCTAGCACGTTTAGTTGAAATTGGAAATTTACATTTTTCACTTTTGTCAGACAATTGCAATATTCTCACAATAAGCTAATTAGCTCATTTGGAGCATTTCTAGCATGTTTGGTTGAAATTAGAAGTTTACATTTTTCAGTGTTGTCAGACGTTTGTAATATTCTCACAATAAGCTAATTAGCTCAATTGGAGCATTTTTAGCATGTTTGGTTGAAATTGGAAATTTACATTTTTCACTTTTGTCAGACGTTTGTAAAATTCTTACAGTAGGCTTATTTGCGCAATTTGAGCATTTCTAGCATGTTTGGTTGAAATTGGAAATTTACTTTTTTCACTTTTGTCAGACAATTGCAATATTCTCACAATAAGCTAATTAGCTCAATTGGAGCATTTCTAGCATGTTTGGTTGAAATTGGAAATTTACATTTTTCACTTTTGTCAGACGTTTGTAATATTCTCACAATAAGCTAATTAGCTCAATTGGGGCATTTCTAGCACGTTTGGTTGAAATTGGAAATTTACATTTTTCAGTGTTGTCAGACGTTTGTAATATTCTCACAATAAGCTAATTAGCTCAATTGGAGCATTTCTAGCATGTTTGGTTGAAATTGGAAATTTACAATTTTCACTTTTGTCAGACAATTGCAATAATCTCACAGTAAGCTAATTAGCTCAATTGGAGCAATTCTAGCATGTTTGGTTGAAATTGGAAATTTACATTTTTCACTTTTGTCAGACAATTGCAATATTTTCACAATAAGCTAATTAGCTCAATTGGAGCATTTCTAGCACGTTTAGTTGAAATTGGAAATTTACATTTTTCACTTTTGTCAGACAATTGCAATATTCTCTCAATAAGCTAATTAGCTCATTTGGAGCATTTCTAGCATGTTTGGTTGAAATTAGAAGTTTACATTTTTCAGTGTTGTCAGACGTTTGTAATATTCTCACAATAAGCTAATTAGCTCAATTGGAGCATTTTTAGCATGTTTGGTTGAAATTGGAAATTTACATTTTTCACTTTTGTCAGACAATTGCAATATTCTCACAATAAGCTAATTAGCTCAATTGGAGCATTTCTAGCACGTTTAGTTGAAATTGGAAATTTACATTTTTCACTTTTGTCAGACAATTGCAATATTCTCTCAATAAGCTAATTAGCTCATTTGGAGCATTTCTAGCATGTTTGGTTGAAATTAGAAGTTTACATTTTTCAGTGTTGTCAGACGTTTGTAATATTCTCACAATAAGCTAATTAGCTCAATTGGAGCATTTTTAGCATGTTTGGTTGAAATTGGAAATTTACATTTTTCACTTTTGTCAGACGTTTGTAAAATTCTTACAGTAGGCTTATTTGCGCAATTTGAGCATTTCTAGCATGTTTGGTTGAAATTGGAAATTTACATTTTTCACTTTTGTCAGACAATTGCAATATTCTCACAATAAGCTAATTAGCTCAATTGGAGCATTTCTAGCATGTTTGATTGAAATTGGAAATTTACATTTTTCAGTGTTGTCAGACGTTTGTAATATTCTCACAATAAGCTAATTAGCTCAATTGGAGCATTTCTAGCATGTTTGATTGAAATTGGAAATTTACATTTTTCACTTTTGTCAGACAATTGCAATATTCTCACAATAAGCTAATTAGCTCAATTGGAGCATTTCTAGCATGTTTGGTTGAAATTGGAAATTTACATTTTTCACTTTTGTCAGACAATTGCAATATTCTCACAATAAGCTAATTAGCTCAATTGGAGCATTTCTAGCATGTTTAGTTGAAATTGGAAATTTACATTTTTCAATTTTGTTAGACGTTTGTAATATTCTCACAATAAGCTAATTAGCTCAATTGGAGCATTTCTAGCATGTTTGGTTGAAATTGGAAATTTACATTTTTCACTTTTGTCAGACAATTGCAATATTCTCACAATAAGCTAATTAGCTCAATTGGAGCATTTCTAGCATGTTTGGTTGAAATTGGAAATTTACATTTTTCACTTTTGTCAGACGTTTGTAATATTCTCACAATAAGCTAATTAGCTCAATTGGAGCATTTCTAGCATGTTTGGTTGAAATTGGAAATTTACATTTTTCACTTTTGTCAGACAATTGTAATATTCTCACAATAAGCTAATTAGCTCAATTGTAGCATTTCTAGCATGTTTGGTTGAAATTGGAAATTTAAATTTTTCACTTTTGTCAGACAATTGCAATATTCTCACAATAAGCTAATTAGCTCAATTGGAGCATTTCTAGCATGTTTGGTTGAAATTGGAAATTTACATTTTTCACTTTTGTCAGACGTTTGTAATATTCTCACAATAAGCTAATTAGCTCAATTGGGGCATTTCTAGCACGTTTGGTTGAAATTGGAAATTTACATTTTTCAGTGTTGTCAGACGTTTGCAATATTCTCACAATAAGCTAATTAGCTCAATTGGAGCATTTCTAGCATGTTTGGTTGAAATTGGAAATTTACATTTTTCACTTTTGTCAGACAATTGCAATATTCTCACAATAAGCTAATTAGCTCAATTGGAGCATTTCTAGCATGTTTGGTTGAAATTGGAAATTTACATTTTTCACTTTTGTCAGACAATTGCAATATTCTCACAATAAGCTAATTAGCTCAATTGGAGCATTTCTAGCATGTTTGGTTGAAATTGGAAATTTACATTTTTCACTTTTGTCAGACGTTTGTAATATTCTCACAATAAGCTAATCAGCTCAATTGGAGCATTTCTAGCACGTTTGGTTGAAATTGGAAATTTACATTTTTCAGTGTTGTCAGACGTTTGTAATATTCTCACAATAAGCTAATTAGCTCAATTGGAGCATTTCTAGCATGTTTGGTTGAAATTGGAAATTTACAATTTTCACTTTTGTCAGACAATTGCAATAATCTCACAGTAAGCTAATTAGCTCAGTTGGAGCAATTCTAGCATGTTTGGTTGAAATTGGAAATTTACATTTTTCAATTTTGTCAGACAATTGCAATATTCTCACAATAAGCTAATTAGCTCAATTGGAGCATTTCTAGCACGTTTAGTTGAAATTGGAAATTTACATTTTTCACTTTTGTCAGACAATTGCAATATTCTCTCAATAAGCTAATTAGCTCATTTGGAGCATTTCTAGCATGTTTGGTTGAAATTAGAAGTTTACATTTTTCAGTGTTGTCAGACGTTTGTAATATTCTCACAATAAGCTAATTAGCTCAATTGGAGCATTTTTAGCATGTTTGGTTGAAATTGGAAATTTACATTTTTCACTTTTGTCAGACGTTTGTAAAATTCTTACAGTAGGCTTATTTGCGCAATTTGAGCATTTCTAGCATGTTTGGTTGAAATTGGAAATTTACTTTTTTCACTTTTGTCAGACAATTGCAATATTCTCACAATAAGCTAATTAGCTCAATTGGAGCATTTCTAGCATGTTTGGTTGAAATTGGAAATTTACAATTTTCACTTTTGTCAGACAATTGCAATAATCTCACAGTAAGCTAATTAGCTCAATTGGAGCAATTCTAGCATGTTTGGTTGAAATTGGAAATTTACATTTTTCACTTTTGTCAGACAATTGCAATATTCTCACAATAAGCTAATTAGCTCAATTGGAGCATTTCTAGCACGTTTAGTTGAAATTGGAAATTTACATTTTTCACTTTTGTCAGACAATTGCAATATTCTCACAATAAGCTAATTAGCTCATTTGGAGCATTTCTAGCATGTTTGGTTGAAATTAGAAGTTTACATTTTTCAGTGTTGTTAGACGTTTGTAATATTCTCACAATAAGCTAATTAGCTCAATTGGAGCATTTTTAGCATGTTTGGTTGAAATTGGAAATTTACATTTTTCACTTTTGTCAGACGTTTGTAAAATTCTTACAGTAGGCTTATTTGCGCAATTTGAGCATTTCTAGCATGTTTGGTTGAAATTGGAAATTTACTTTTTTCACTTTTGTCAGACAATTGCAATATTCTCACAATAAGCTAATTAGCTCAATTGGAGCATTTCTAGCATGTTTGGTTGAAATTGGAAATTTACATTTTTCACTTTTGTCAGACGTTTGTAATATTCTCACAATAAGCTAATTAGCTCAATTGGGGCATTTCTAGCACGTTTGGTTGAAATTGGAAATTTACATTTTTCAGTGTTGTCAGACGTTTGTAATATTCTCACAATAAGCTAATTAGCTCAATTGGAGCATTTCTAGCATGTTTGGTTGAAATTGGAAATTTACAATTTTCACTTTTGTCAGACAATTGCAATAATCTCACAGTAAGCTAATTAGCTCAATTGGAGCAATTCTAGCATGTTTGGTTGAAATTGGAAATTTACATTTTTCACTTTTGTCAGACAATTGCAATATTTTCACAATAAGCTAATTAGCTCAATTGGAGCATTTCTAGCACGTTTAGTTGAAATTGGAAATTTACATTTTTCACTTTTGTCAGACAATTGCAATATTCTCTCAATAAGCTAATTAGCTCATTTGGAGCATTTCTAGCATGTTTGGTTGAAATTAGAAGTTTACATTTTTCAGTGTTGTCAGACGTTTGTAATATTCTCACAATAAGCTAATTAGCTCAATTGGAGCATTTTTAGCATGTTTGGTTGAAATTGGAAATTTACATTTTTCACTTTTGTCAGACAATTGCAATATTCTCACAATAAGCTAATTAGCTCAATTGGAGCATTTCTAGCACGTTTAGTTGAAATTGGAAATTTACATTTTTCACTTTTGTCAGACAATTGCAATATTCTCTCAATAAGCTAATTAGCTCATTTGGAGCATTTCTAGCATGTTTGGTTGAAATTAGAAGTTTACATTTTTCAGTGTTGTCAGACGTTTGTAATATTCTCACAATAAGCTAATTAGCTCAATTGGAGCATTTTTAGCATGTTTGGTTGAAATTGGAAATTTACATTTTTCACTTTTGTCAGACGTTTGTAAAATTCTTACAGTAGGCTTATTTGCGCAATTTGAGCATTTCTAGCATGTTTGGTTGAAATTGGAAATTTACTTTTTTCACTTTTGTCAGACAATTGCAATATTCTCACAATAAGCTAATTAGCTCAATTGGAGCATTTCTAGCATGTTTGATTGAAATTGGAAATTTACATTTTTCAGTGTTGTCAGACGTTTGTAATATTCTCACAATAAGCTAATTAGCTCAATTGGAGCATTTCTAGCATGTTTGATTGAAATTGGAAATTTACATTTTTCACTTTTGTCAGACAATTGCAATATTCTCACAATAAGCTAATTAGCTCAATTGGAGCATTTCTAGCATGTTTGGTTGAAATTGGAAATTTACATTTTTCACTTTTGTCAGACAATTGCAATATTCTCACAATAAGCTAATTAGCTCAATTGGAGCATTTCTAGCATGTTTAGTTGAAATTGGAAATTTACATTTTTCAATTTTGTTAGACGTTTGTAATATTCTCACAATAAGCTAATTAGCTCAATTGGAGCATTTCTAGCATGTTTGGTTGAAATTGGAAATTTACATTTTTCACTTTTGTCAGACAATTGTAATATTCTCACAATAAGCTAATTAGCTCAATTGGAGCATTTCTAGCATGTTTGGTTGAAATTGGAAATTTACATTTTTCACTTTTGTCAGACAATTGCAATATTCTCACAATAAGCTAATTAGCTCAATTGGAGCATTTCTAGCATGTTTGGTTGAAATTGGAAATTTACATTTTTCACTTTTGTCAGACGTTTGTAATATTCTCACAATAAGCTAATTAGCTCAATTGGGGCATTTCTAGCACGTTTGGTTGAAATTGGAAATTTACATTTTTCAGTGTTGTCAGACGTTTGCAATATTCTCACAATAAGCTAATTAGCTCAATTGGAGCATTTCTAGCATGTTTGGTTGAAATTGGAAATTTACATTTTTCACTTTTGTCAGACAATTGCAATATTCTCACAATAAGCTAATTAGCTCAATTGGAGCATTTCTAGCATGTTTGGTTGAAATTGGAAATTTACATTTTTCACTTTTGTCAGACAATTGCAATATTCTCACAATGAGCTAATTAGCTCAATTGGAGCATTTCTAGCATGTTTGGTTGAAATTGGAAATTTACATTTTTCAATTTTGTTAGACGTTTGTAATATTCTCACAATAAGCTAATTAGCTCAATTGGAGCATTTCTAGCATGTTTGGTTCAAATTGGAAATTTACATTTTTCACTTTTGTCAGACAATTATAATATTCTCACAATAAGCTAATTAGCTCAATTGGAGCATTTCTAGCATGTTTAGTTGAAATTGGAAATTTACATTTTTCAATTTTGTTAGACGTTTGTAATATTCTCACAATAAGCTAATTAGCTCAATTGGAGCATTTCTAGCATGTTTGGTTGAAAATGGAAATTTACATTTTTCACTTTTGTCAGACAATTGTAATATTCTCACAATAAGCTAATTAGCTCAATTGGAGCATTTCTAGCATGTTTGGTTGAAATTGGAAATTTAAATTTTTCACTTTTGTCAGACAATTGCAATATTCTCACAATAAGCTAATTAGCTCAATTGGAGCATTTCTAGCATGTTTGGTTGAAATTGGAAATTTACATTTTTCACTTTTGTCAGACGTTTGTAATATTCTCACAATAAGCTAATTAGCTCAATTGGGGCATTTCTAGCACGTTTGGTTGAAATTGGAAATTTACATTTTTCAGTGTTGTCAGACGTTTGCAATATTCTCACAATAAGCTAATTAGCTCAATTGGAGCATTTCTAGCATGTTTGGTTGAAATTGGAAATTTACATTTTTCACTTTTGTCAGACAATTGCAATATTCTCACAATAAGCTAATTAGCTCAATTGGAGCATTTCTAGCATGTTTGGTTGAAATTGGAAATTTACATTTTTCACTTTTGTCAGACAATTGCAATATTCTCACAATAAGCTAATTAGCTCAATTGGAGCATTTCTAGCATGTTTGGTTGAAATTGGAAATTTACATTTTTCACTTTTGTCAGACGTTTGTAATATTCTCACAATAAGCTAATTAGCTCAATTGGAGCATTTCTAGCATGTTTGGTTGAAATTGGAAATTTACAATTTTCACTTTTGTCAGACAATTGCAATAATCTCACAGTAAGCTAATTAGCTCAATTGGAGCAATTCTAGCATGTTTGGTTGAAATTGGAAATTTACATTTTTCACTTTTGTCAGACAATTGCAATATTCTCACAATAAGCTAATTAGCTCAATTGGAGCATTTCTAGCACGTTTAGTTGAAATTGGAAATTTACATTTTTCACTTTTGTCAGACAATTGCAATATTCTCTCAATAAGCTAATTAGCTCATTTGGAGCATTTCTAGCATGTTTGGTTGAAATTAGAAGTTTACATTTTTCAGTGTTGTCAGACGTTTGTAATATTCTCACAATAAGCTAATTAGCTCAATTGGAGCATTTTTAGCATGTTTGGTTGAAATTGGAAATTTACATTTTTCACTTTTGTCAGACGTTTGTAAAATTCTTACAGTAGGCTTATTTGCGCAATTTGAGCATTTCTAGCATGTTTGGTTGAAATTGGAAATTTACTTTTTTCACTTTTGTCAGACAATTGCAATATTCTCACAATAAGCTAATTAGCTCAATTGGAGCATTTCTAGCATGTTTGGTTGAAATTGGAAATTTACAATTTTCACTTTTGTCAGACAATTGCAATAATCTCACAGTAAGCTAATTAGCTCAATTGGAGCAATTCTAGCATGTTTGGTTGAAATTGGAAATTTACATTTTTCACTTTTGTCAGACAATTGCAATATTCTCACAATAAGCTAATTAGCTCAATTGGAGCATTTCTAGCACGTTTAGTTGAAATTGGAAATTTACATTTTTCACTTTTGTCAGACAATTGCAATATTCTCACAATAAGCTAATTAGCTCATTTGGAGCATTTCTAGCATGTTTGGTTGAAATTAGAAGTTTACATTTTTCAGTGTTGTCAGACGTTTGTAATATTCTCACAATAAGCTAATTAGCTCAATTGGAGCATTTTTAGCATGTTTGGTTGAAATTGGAAATTTACATTTTTCACTTTTGTCAGACGTTTGTAAAATTCTTACAGTAGGCTTATTTGCGCAATTTGAGCATTTCTAGCATGTTTGGTTGAAATTGGAAATTTACTTTTTTCACTTTTGTCAGACAATTGCAATATTCTCACAATAAGCTAATTAGCTCAATTGGAGCATTTCTAGCATGTTTGATTGAAATTGGAAATTTACATTTTTCAGTGTTGTCAGACGTTTGTAATATTCTCACAATAAGCTAATTAGCTCAATTGGAGCATTTCTAGCATGTTTGATTGAAATTGGAAATTTACATTTTTCACTTTTGTCAGACAATTGCAATATTCTCACAATAAGCTAATTAGCTCAATTGGAGCATTTCTAGCATGTTTGGTTGAAATTGGAAATTTACATTTTTCACTTTTGTCAGACAATTGCAATATTCTCACAATAAGCTAATTAGCTCAATTGGAGCATTTCTAGCATGTTTAGTTGAAATTGGAAATTTACATTTTTCAATTTTGTTAGACGTTTGTAATATTCTCACAATAAGCTAATTAGCTCAATTGGAGCATTTCTAGCATGTTTGGTTGAAATTGGAAATTTACATTTTTCACTTTTGTCAGACGTTTGTAATATTCTCACAATAAGCTAATTAGCTCAATTGGAGCATTTCTAGCATGTTTGGTTGAAATTGGAAATTTACATTTTTCACTTTTGTCAGACAATTGCAATATTCTCACAATAAGCTAATTAGCTCAATTGGAGCATTTCTAGCATGTTTGGTTGAAATTGGAAATTTACATTTTTCACTTTTGTCAGACGTTTGTAATATTCTCACAATAAGCTAATTAGCTCAATTGGAGCATTTCTAGCATGTTTGGTTGAAAATGGAAATTTACATTTTTCACTTTTGTCAGACAATTGTAATATTCTCACAATAAGCTAATTAGCTCAATTGGAGCATTTCTAGCATGTTTGGTTGAAATTGGAAATTTAAATTTTTCACTTTTGTCAGACAATTGCAATATTCTCACAATAAGCTAATTAGCTCAATTGGAGCATTTCTAGCATGTTTGGTTGAAATTGGAAATTTACATTTTTCACTTTTGTCAGACGTTTGTAATATTCTCACAATAAGCTAATTAGCTCAATTGGGGCATTTCTAGCACGTTTGGTTGAAATTGGAAATTTACATTTTTCAGTGTTGTCAGACGTTTGCAATATTCTCACAATAAGCTAATTAGCTCAATTGGAGCATTTCTAGCATGTTTGGTTGAAATTGGAAATTTACATTTTTCACTTTTGTCAGACAATTGCAATATTCTCACAATAAGCTAATTAGCTCAATTGGAGCATTTCTAGCATGTTTGGTTGAAATTGGAAATTTACATTTTTCACTTTTGTCAGACAATTGCAATATTCTCACAATAAGCTAATTAGCTCAATTGGAGCATTTCTAGCATGTTTGGTTGAAATTGGAAATTTACATTTTTCACTTTTGTCAGACGTTTGTAATATTCTCACAATAAGCTAATCAGCTCAATTGGAGCATTTCTAGCACGTTTGGTTGAAATTGGAAATTTACATTTTTCAGTGTTGTCAGACGTTTGTAATATTCTCACAATAAGCTAATTAGCTCAATTGGAGCATTTCTAGCATGTTTGGTTGAAATTGGAAATTTACAATTTTCACTTTTGTCAGACAATTGCAATAATCTCACAGTAAGCTAATTAGCTCAATTGGAGCAATTCTAGCATGTTTGGTTGAAATTGGAAATTTACATTTTTCACTTTTGTCAGACAATTGCAATATTCTCACAATAAGCTAATTAGCTCAATTGGAGCATTTCTAGCACGTTTAGTTGAAATTGGAAATTTACATTTTTCACTTTTGTCAGACAATTGCAATATTCTCTCAATAAGCTAATTAGCTCATTTGGAGCATTTCTAGCATGTTTGGTTGAAATTAGAAGTTTACATTTTTCAGTGTTGTCAGACGTTTGTAATATTCTCACAATAAGCTAATTAGCTCAATTGGAGCATTTTTAGCATGTTTGGTTGAAATTGGAAATTTACATTTTTCACTTTTGTCAGACGTTTGTAAAATTCTTACAGTAGGCTTATTTGCGCAATTTGAGCATTTCTAGCATGTTTGGTTGAAATTGGAAATTTACTTTTTTCACTTTTGTCAGACAATTGCAATATTCTCACAATAAGCTAATTAGCTCAATTGGAGCATTTCTAGCATGTTTGGTTGAAATTGGAAATTTACAATTTTCACTTTTGTCAGACAATTGCAATAATCTCACAGTAAGCTAATTAGCTCAATTGGAGCAATTCTAGCATGTTTGGTTGAAATTGGAAATTTACATTTTTCACTTTTGTCAGACAATTGCAATATTCTCACAATAAGCTAATTAGCTCAATTGGAGCATTTCTAGCACGTTTAGTTGAAATTGGAAATTTACATTTTTCACTTTTGTCAGACAATTGCAATATTCTCACAATAAGCTAATTAGCTCATTTGGAGCATTTCTAGCATGTTTGGTTGAAATTAGAAGTTTACATTTTTCAGTGTTGTCAGACGTTTGTAATATTCTCACAATAAGCTAATTAGCTCAATTGGAGCATTTTTAGCATGTTTGGTTGAAATTGGAAATTTACATTTTTCACTTTTGTCAGACGTTTGTAAAATTCTTACAGTAGGCTTATTTGCGCAATTTGAGCATTTCTAGCATGTTTGGTTGAAATTGGAAATTTACTTTTTTCACTTTTGTCAGACAATTGCAATATTCTCACAATAAGCTAATTAGCTCAATTGGAGCATTTCTAGCATGTTTGATTGAAATTGGAAATTTACATTTTTCAGTGTTGTCAGACGTTTGTAATATTCTCACAATAAGCTAATTAGCTCAATTGGAGCATTTCTAGCATGTTTGATTGAAATTGGAAATTTACATTTTTCACTTTTGTCAGACAATTGCAATATTCTCACAATAAGCTAATTAGCTCAATTGGAGCATTTCTAGCATGTTTGGTTGAAATTGGAAATTTACATTTTTCACTTTTGTCAGACAATTGCAATATTCTCACAATAAGCTAATTAGCTCAATTGGAGCATTTCTAGCATGTTTAGTTGAAATTGGAAATTTACATTTTTCAATTTTGTTAGACGTTTGTAATATTCTCACAATAAGCTAATTAGCTCAATTGGAGCATTTCTAGCATGTTTGGTTGAAATTGGAAATTTACATTTTTCACTTTTGTCAGACGTTTGTAATATTCTCACAATAAGCTAATTAGCTCAATTGGAGCATTTCTAGCATGTTTGGTTGAAATTGGAAATTTACATTTTTCACTTTTGTCAGACAATTGCAATATTCTCACAATAAGCTAATTAGCTCAATTGGAGCATTTCTAGCATGTTTGGTTGAAATTGGAAATTTACATTTTTCACTTTTGTCAGACGTTTGTAATATTCTCACAATAAGCTAATTAGCTCAATTGGAGCATTTCTAGCACGTTTGGTTGAAATTGGAAATTTACATTTTTCAGTGTTGTCAGACGTTTGTAATATTCTCACAATAAGCTAATTAGCTCAATTGGAGCATTTCTAGCATGTTTGGTTGAAATTGGAAATTTACAATTTTCACTTTTGTCAGACAATTGCAATAATCTCACAGTAAGCTAATTAGCTCAATTGGAGCAATTCTAGCATGTTTGGTTGAAATTGGAAATTTACATTTTTCACTTTTGTCAGACAATTGCAATATTTTCACAATAAGCTAATTAGCTCAATTGGAGCATTTCTAGCGCGTTTAGTTGAAATTGGAAATTTACATTTTTCACTTTTGTCAGACAATTGCAATATTCTCTCAATAAGCTAATTAGCTCATTTGGAGCATTTCTAGCATGTTTGGTTGAAATTAGAAGTTTACATTTTTCAGTGTTGTCAGACGTTTGTAATATTCTCACAATAAGCTAATTAGCTCAATTGGAGCATTTTTAGCATGTTTGGTTGAAATTGGAAATTTACATTTTTCACTTTTGTCAGACAATTGCAATATTCTCACAATAAGCTAATTAGCTCAATTGGAGCATTTCTAGCACGTTTAGTTGAAATTGGAAATTTACATTTTTCACTTTTGTCAGACAATTGCAATATTCTCTCAATAAGCTAATTAGCTCATTTGGAGCATTTCTAGCATGTTTGGTTGAAATTAGAAGTTTACATTTTTCAGTGTTGTCAGACGTTTGTAATATTCTCACAATAAGCTAATTAGCTCAATTGGAGCATTTTTAGCATGTTTGGTTGAAATTGGAAATTTACATTTTTCACTTTTGTAAGACGTTTGTAAAATTCTTACAGTAGGCTTATTTGCGCAATTTGAGCATTTCTAGCATGTTTGGTTGAAATTGGAAATTTACTTTTTTCACTTTTGTCAGACAATTGCAATATTCTCACAATAAGCTAATTAGCTCAATTGGAGCATTTCTAGCATGTTTGATTGAAATTGGAAATTTACATTTTTCAGTGTTGTCAGACGTTTGTAATATTCTCACAATAAGCTAATTAGCTCAATTGGAGCATTTCTAGCATGTTTGATTGAAATTGGAAATTTACATTTTTCACTTTTGTCAGACAATTGCAATATTCTCACAATAAGCTAATTAGCTCAATTGGAGCATTTCTAGCATGTTTGGTTGAAATTGGAAATTTACATTTTTCACTTTTGTCAGACAATTGCAATATTCTCACAATAAGCTAATTAGCTCAATTGGAGCATTTCTAGCATGTTTAGTTGAAATTGGAAATTTACATTTTTCAATTTTGTTAGACGTTTGTAATATTCTCACAATAAGCTAATTAGCTCAATTGGAGCATTTCTAGCATGTTTGGTTGAAATTGGAAATTTACATTTTTCACTTTTGTCAGACAATTGTAATATTCTCACAATAAGCTAATTAGCTCAATTGGAGCATTTCTAGCATGTTTGGTTGAAATTGGAAATTTACATTTTTCACTTTTGTCAGACAATTGCAATATTCTCACAATAAGCTAATTAGCTCAATTGGAGCATTTCTAGCATGTTTGGTTGAAATTGGAAATTTACATTTTTCACTTTTGTCAGACGTTTGTAATATTCTCACAATAAGCTAATTAGCTCAATTGGGGCATTTCTAGCACGTTTGGTTGAAATTGGAAATTTACATTTTTCAGTGTTGTCAGACGTTTGCAATATTCTCACAATAAGCTAATTAGCTCAATTGGAGCATTTCTAGCATGTTTGGTTGAAATTGGAAATTTACATTTTTCACTTTTGTCAGACAATTGCAATATTCTCACAATAAGCTAATTAGCTCAATTGGAGCATTTCTAGCATGTTTGGTTGAAATTGGAAATTTACATTTTTCACTTTTGTCAGACAATTGCAATATTCTCACAATGAGCTAATTAGCTCAATTGGAGCATTTCTAGCATGTTTGGTTGAAATTGGAAATTTACATTTTTCAATTTTGTTAGACGTTTGTAATATTCTCACAATAAGCTAATTAGCTCAATTGGAGCATTTCTAGCATGTTTGGTTGAAATTGGAAATTTACATTTTTCACTTTTGTCAGACAATTGTAATATTCTCACAATAAGCTAATTAGCTCAATTGGAGCATTTCTAGCATGTTTAGTTGAAATTGGAAATTTACATTTTTCAATTTTGTTAGACGTTTGTAATTTTCTCACAATAAGCTAATTAGCTCAATTGGAGCATTTCTAGCATGTTTGGTTGAAATTGGAAATTTACATTTTTCATTTTTGTCAGACAATTGCAATATTCTCACAATAAGCTAATTAGCTCAATTGGAGCATTTCTAGCATGTTTGGTTGAAATTGGAAATTTACATTTTTCACTTTTGTCAGACGTTTGTAATATTCTCACAATAAGCTAATTAGCTCAATTGGGGCATTTCTAGCACGTTTGGTTGAAATTGGAAATTTACATTTTTCAGTGTTGTCAGACGTTTGCAATATTCTCACAATAAGCTAATTAGCTCAATTGGAGCATTTCTAGCATGTTTGGTTGAAATTGGAAATTTACATTTTTCACTTTTGTCAGACAATTGCAATATTCTCACAATAAGCTAATTAGCTCAATTGGAGCATTTCTAGCATGTTTGGTTGAAATTGGAAATTTACATTTTTCACTTTTGTCAGACAATTGCAATATTCTCACAATGAGCTAATTAGCTCAATTGGAGCATTTCTAGCATGTTTGGTTGAAATTGGAAATTTACATTTTTCAATTTTGTTAGACGTTTGTAATATTCTCACAATAAGCTAATTAGCTCAATTGGAGCATTTCTAGCATGTTTGGTTGAAATTGGAAATTTACATTTTTCACTTTTGTCAGACAATTGTAATATTCTCACAATAAGCTAATTAGCTCAATTGGAGCATTTCTAGCATGTTTGGTTGAAATTGGAAATTTACATTTTTCACTTTTGTCAGACAATTGCAATATTCTCACAATAAGCTAATTAGCTCAATTGGAGCATTTCTAGCATGTTTGGTTGAAGTTGGAAATTTACATTTTTCACTTTTGTCAGACAATTGCAATATTCTCACAATAAGCTAATTAGCTCAATTGGAGCATTTCTAGCATGTTTGGTTGAAATTGGAAATTTACATTTTTCAGTGTTGTCAGACGTTTGTAATATTCTCACAATAAGCTAATTAGCTCAATTGGAGCATTTCTAGCATGTTTGGTTGAAATTGGAAAATTACATTTTTCACTTTTGTCAGACAATTGCAATATTCTCTCAATAAGCTAATTAGCTCATTTGGAGCATTTCTAGCATGTTTGGTTGAAATTAGAAATTTACATTTTTCAGTGTTGTCAGACGTTTGTAATATTCTCACAATAAGCTAATTAGGCTCAATTGGAGCATTTTTAGCATGTTTGGTTGAAATTGGAAATTTACATTTTTCAGTTTTGTCAGACGTTTGTAATATTCTCACAATAAGCTAATTAGCTCAATTGGAGCATTTCTAGCATGTTTGGTTGAAATTGGAAATTTACTTTTTTCACTTTTGTCAGACAATTGCAATATTCTCACAATAAGCTAATTAGCTCAATTGGAGCATTTCTAGCATGTTTGGTTGAAATTGGAAATTTACATTTTTCACTTTTGTCAGACGTTTGTAATATTCTCACAATAAGCTAATCAGCTCAATTGGAGCATTTCTAGCACGTTTGGTTGAAATTGGAAATTTACATTTTTCAGTGTTGTCAGACGTTTGTAATATTCTCACAATAAGCTAATTAGCTCAATTGGAGCATTTCTAGCATGTTTGGTTGAAATTGGAAATTTACAATTTTCACTTTTGTCAGACAATTGCAATAATCTCACAGTAAGCTAATTAGCTCAATTGGAGCAATTCTAGCATGTTTGGTTGAAATTGGAAATTTACATTTTTCACTTTTGTCAGACAATTGCAATATTCTCACAATAAGCTAATTAGCTCAATTGGAGCATTTCTAGCACGTTTAGTTGAAATTGGAAATTTACATTTTTCACTTTTGTCAGACAATTGCAATATTCTCTCAATAAGCTAATTAGCTCATTTGGAGCATTTCTAGCATGTTTGGTTGAAATTAGAAGTTTACATTTTTCAGTGTTGTCAGACGTTTGTAATATTCTCACAATAAGCTAATTAGCTCAATTGGAGCATTTTTAGCATGTTTGGTTGAAATTGGAAATTTACATTTTTCACTTTTGTCAGACGTTTGTAAAATTCTTACAGTAGGCTTATTTGCGCAATTTGAGCATTTCTAGCATGTTTGGTTGAAATTGGAAATTTACTTTTTTCACTTTTGTCAGACAATTGCAATATTCTCACAATAAGCTAATTAGCTCAATTGGAGCATTTCTAGCATGTTTGGTTGAAATTGGAAATTTGCAATTTTCACTTTTGTCAGACAATTGCAATAATCTCACAGTAAGCTAATTAGCTCAATTGGAGCAATTCTAGCATGTTTGGTTGAAATTGGAAATTTACATTTTTCACTTTTGTCAGACAATTGCAATATTCTCACAATAAGCTAATTAGCTCAATTGGAGCATTTCTAGCACGTTTAGTTGAAATTGGAAATTTACATTTTTCACTTTTGTCAGACAATTGCAATATTCTCTCAATAAGCTAATTAGCTCATTTGGAGCATTTCTAGCATGTTTGGTTGAAATTAGAAGTTTACATTTTTCAGTGTTGTCAGACGTTTGTAATATTCTCACAATAAGCTAATTAGCTCAATTGGAGCATTTTTAGCATGTTTGGTTGAAATTGGAAATTTACATTTTTCACTTTTGTCAGACGTTTGTAAAATTCTTACAGTAGGCTTATTTGCGCAATTTGAGCATTTCTAGCATGTTTGGTTGAAATTGGAAATTTACTTTTTTCACTTTTGTCAGACAATTGCAATATTCTCACAATAAGCTAATTAGCTCAATTGGAGCATTTCTAGCATGTTCGATTGAAATTGGAAATTTACATTTTTCAGTGTTGTCAGACGTTTGTAATATTCTCACAATAAGCTAATTAGCTCAATTGGAGCATTTCTAGCATGTTTGATTGAAATTGGAAATTTACATTTTTCACTTTTGTCAGACAATTGCAAAATTCTCACAATAAGCTAATTAGCTCAATTGGAGCATTTCTAGCATGTTTGGTTGAAATTGGAAATTTACATTTTTCACTTTTGTCAGACAATTGCAATATTCTCACAATAAGCTAATTAGCTCAATTGGAGCATTTCTAGCATGTTTAGTTGAAATTGGAAATTTACATTTTTCAATTTTGTTAGACGTTTGTAATATTCTCACAATAAGCTAATTAGCTCAATTGGAGCATTTCTAGCATGTTTGGTTGAAATTGGAAATTTACATTTTTCACTTTTGTCAGACAATTGCAATATTCTCACAATAAGCTAATTAGCTCAATTGGAGCATTTCTAGCATGTTTGGTTGAAATTGGAAATTTACATTTTTCACTTTTGTCAGACAATTGCAATATTCTCACAATGAGCTAATTAGCTCAATTGGAGCATTTCTAGCATGTTTGGTTGAAATTGGAAATTTACATTTTTCAATTTTGTTAGACGTTTGTAATATTCTCACAATAAGCTAATTAGCTCAATTGGAGCATTTCTAGCATGTTTGGTTGAAATTGGAAATTTACATTTTTCACTTTTGTCAGACAATTGTAATATTCTCACAATAAGCTAATTAGCTCAATTGGAGCATTTCTAGCATGTTTGGTTGAAATTGGAAATTTACATTTTTCACTTTTGTCAGACAATTGCAATATTCTCACAATAAGCTAATTAGCTCAATTGGAGCATTTCTAGCATGTTTGGTTGAAGTTGGAAATTTACATTTTTCACTTTTGTCAGACAATTGCAATATTCTCACAATAAGCTAATTAGCTCAATTGGAGCATTTCTAGCATGTTTGGTTGAAATTGGAAATTTACATTTTTTAGTGTTGTCAGACGTTTGTAATATTCTCACAATAAGCTAATTAGCTCAATTGGAGCATTTCTAGCATGTTTGGTTGAAATTGGAAATTTACATTTTTCACTTTTGTCAGACAATTGCAATATTCTCACAATAAGCTAATTAGCTCAATTGGAGCATTTCTAGCATGTTTGGTTGACATTGGAAATTTACATTTTTCACTTTTGTCAGACAATTGCAGTATTCTCTCAATAAGCTAATTAGCTCATTTGGAGCATTTCTAGCATGTTTGGTTGAAATTAGAAATTTACATTTTTCAGTGTTGTCAGACGTTTGTAATATTCTCACAATAAGCTAATTAGGCTCAATTGGAGCATTTTTAGCATGTTTGGTTGAAATTGGAAATTTACATTTTTCAGTTTTGTCAGACGTTTGTAATATTCTCACAATAAGCTAATTAGCTCAATTGGAGCATTTCTAGCATGTTTGGTTGAAATTGGAAATTTACTTTTTTCACTTTTGTCAGACAATTGCAATATTCTCACAATAAGCTAATTAGCTCAATTGGAGCATTTCTAGCATGTTTGGTTGAAATTGGAAATTTACATTTTTCACTCTTGTCAGACGTTTGTAATATTCTCACAATAAGCTAATCAGCTCAATTGGAGCATTTCTAGCATGTTTGGTTGAAATTGGAAATTTACATTTTTCAGTGTTGTCAGACGTTTGTAATATTCTCACAATAAGCTAATTAGCTCAATTGGAGCATTTCTAGCATGTTTGGTTGAAATTGGAAATTTACAATTTTCACTTTTGTCAGACAATTGCAATAATCTCACAGTAAGCTAATTAGCTCAATTGGAGCAATTCTAGCATGTTTGGTTGAAATTGGAAATTTACATTTTTCACTTTTGTCAGACAATTGCAATATTCTCACAATAAGCTAATTAGCTCAATTGGAGCATTTCTAGCACGTTTAGTTGAAATTGGAAATTTACATTTTTCACTTTTGTCAGACAATTGCAATATTCTCTCAATAAGCTAATTAGCTCATTTGGAGCATTTCTAGCATGTTTGGTTGAAATTAGAAGTTTACATTTTTCAGTGTTGTCAGACGTTTGTAATATTCTCACAATAAGCTAATTAGCTCAATTGGAGC
Source organism: Watersipora subatra (assembly GCF_963576615.1). NCBI lineage: Eukaryota > Metazoa > Bryozoa > Gymnolaemata > Cheilostomatida > Watersiporidae > Watersipora > Watersipora subatra. Next base: position 978,766 of record NW_027045232.1, on the reverse strand, counting down.
ATTTTTAGCATGTTTGGTTGAAATTGGAAATTTACATTTTTCACTTTTGTCAGACGTTTGTAAAATTCTTACAGTAGGCTTATTTGCGCAATTTGAGCATTTCTAGCATGTTTGGTTGAAATTGGAAATTTACTTTTTTCACTTTTGTCAGACAATTGCAATATTCTCACAATAAGCTAATTAGCTCAATTGGAGCATTTCTAGCATGTTTGGTTGAAATTGGAAATTTACAATTTTCACTTTTGTCAGACAATTGCAATAATCTCACAGTAAGCTAATTAGCTCAATTGGAGCAATTCTAGCAGGTTTGGTTGAAATTGGAAATTTACATTTTTCACTTTTGTCAGACAATTGCAATATTCTCACAATAAGCTAATTAGCTCATTTGGAGCATTTCTAGCATGTTTGGTTGAAATTAGAAGTTTACATTTTTCAGTGTTGTCAGACGTTTGTAATATTCTCACAATAAGCTAATTAGCTCAATTGGAGCATTTTTAGCATGTTTGGTTGAAATTGGAAATTTACATTTTTCACTTTTGTCAGACGTTTGTAAAATTCTTACAGTAGGCTTATTTGCGCAATTTGAGCATTTCTAGCATGTTTGGTTGAAATTGGAAATTTACTTTTTTCACTTTTGTCAGACAATTGCAATATTCTCACAATAAGCTAATTAGCTCATTTGGAGCATTTCTAGCATGTTTGATTGAAATTGGAAATTTACATTTTTCAGTGTTGTCAGACGTTTGTAATATTCTCACAATAAGCTAATTAGCTCAATTGGAGCATTTCTAGCATGTTTGATTGAAATTGGAAATTTACCTTTTTCACTTTTGTCAGACAATTGCAATATTCTCACAATAAGCTAATTAGCGCAATTGGAGCATTTCTAGCATGTTTGGTTGAAATTGGAAATTTACATTTTTCACTTTTGTCAGACAATTGCAATATTCTCACAATAAGCTAATTAGCTCAATTGGAGCATTTCTAGCATGTTTAGTTGAAATTGGAAATTTACATTTTTCAATTTTGTTAGACGTTTGTAATATGCTCACAATAAGCTAATTAGCTCAATTGGAGCATTTCTAGCATGTTTGGTTGAAATTGGAAATTTACATTTTTCACTTCTGTCAGACAATTGTAATATTCTCACAATAAGCTAATTAGCTCAATTGGAGCATTTCTAGCATGTTTGGTTGAAATTGGAAATTTACATTTTTCACTTTTGTCAGACAATTGCAATATTCTCACAATAAGCTAATTAGCTCAATTTGAGCATTTCTAGCATGTTTGGTTGAAATTGGAAATTTACATTTTTCACTTTTGTCAGACGTTTGTAATATTCTCACAATAAGCTAATTAGCTCAATTGGGGCATTTCTAGCACGTTTGGTTGAAATTGGAAATTTACATTTTTCATTGTTGTCAGACGTTTGTAATATTCTCACAATAAGCTAATTAGCTCAATTGGAGCATTTCTAGCATGTTTGGTTGAAATTGGAAATTTACAATTTTCACTTTTGTCAGACAATTGCAATAATCTCACAGTAAGCTAATTAGCTCAATTGGAGCAATTCTAGCATGTTTGGTTGAAATTGGAAATTTACATTTTTCACTTTTGTCAGACAATTGCAATATTTTCACAATAAGCTAATTAGCTCAATTGGAGCATTTCTAGCACGTTTAGTTGAAATTGGAAATTTACATTTTTCACTTTTGTCAGACAATTGCAATATTCTCTCAATAAGCTAATTAGCTCATTTGGAGCATTTCTAGCATGTTTGGTTGAAATTAGAAGTTTACATTTTTCAGTGTTGTCAGACGTTTGTAATATTCTCACAATAAGCTAATTAGCTCAATTGGAGCATTTTTAGCATGTTTGGTTGAAATTGGAAATTTACATTTTTCACTTTTGTCAGACAATTGCAATATTCTCACAATAAGCTAATTAGCTCAATTGGAGCATTTCTAGCACGTTTAGTTGAAATTGGAAATTTACATTTTTCACTTTTGTCAGACAATTGCAATATTCTCTCAATAAGCTAATTAGCTCATTTGGAGCATTTCTAGCATGTTTGGTTGAAATTAGAAGTTTACATTTTTCAGTGTTGTCAGACGTTTGTAATATTCTCACAATAAGCTAATTAGCTCAATTGGAGCATTTTTAGCATGTTTGGTTGAAATTGGAAATTTACATTTTTCACTTTTGTCAGACGTTTGTAAAATTCTTACAGTAGGCTTATTTGCGCAATTTGAGCATTTCTAGCATGTTTGGTTGAAATTGGAAATTTACTTTTTTCACTCTTGTCAGACAATTGCAATATTCTCACAATAAGCTAATTAGCTCAATTGGAGCATTTCTAGCATGTTTGATTGAAATTGGAAATTTACATTTTTCAGTGTTGTCAGACGTTTGTAATATTCTCACAATAAGCTAATTAGCTCAATTGGAGCATTTCTAGCATGTTTGATTGAAATTGGAAATTTACATTTTTCACCTTTGTCAGACAATTGCAATATTCTCACAATAAGCTAATTAGCTCAATTGGAGCATTTCTAGCATGTTTGGTTGAAATTGGAAATTTACATTTTTCACTTTTGTCAGACAATTGCAATATTCTCACAATAAGCTAATTAGCTCAATTGGAGCATTTCTAGCATGTTTAGTTGAAATTGGAAATTTACATTTTTCAATTTTGTTAGACGTTTGTAATATTCTCACAATAAGCTAATTAGCTCAATTGGAGCATTTCTAGCATGTTTGGTTGAAATTGGTAATTTACATTTTTCACTTTTGTCAGACAATTGTAATATTCTCACAATAAGCTAATTAGCTCAATTGGAGCATTTCTAGCATGTTTGGTTGAAATTGGAAATTTACATTTTTCACTTTTGTCAGACAATTGCAATATTCTCACAATAAGCTAATTAGCTCAATTGGAGCATTTCTAGCATGTTTGGTTGAAATTGGAAATTTACATTTTTCACTTTTGTCAGACGTTTGTAATATTCTCACAATAAGCTAATTAGCTCAATTGGGGCATTTCTAGCACGTTTGGTTGAAATTGGAAATTTACATTTTTCAGTGTTGTCAGACGTTTGCAATATTCTCACAATAAGCTAATTAGCTCAATTGGAGCATTTCTAGCATGTTTGGTTGAAATTGGAAATTTACATTTTTCACTTTTGTCAGACAATTGCAATATTCTCACAATAAGCTAATTAGCTCAATTGGAGCATTTCTAGCATGTTTGGTTGAAATTGGAAATTTACATTTTTCACTTTTGTCAGACAATTGCAATATTCTCACAATGAGCTAATTAGCTCAATTGGAGCATTTCTAGCATGTTTGGTTGAAATTGGAAATTTACATTTTTCAATTTTGTTAGACGTTTGTAATATTCTCACAATAAGCTAATTAGCTCAATTGGAGCATTTCTAGCATGTTTGGTTGAAATTGGAAATTTACATTTTTCACTTTTGTCAGACAATTGTAATATTCTCACAATAAGCTAATTAGCTCAATTGGAGCATTTCTAGCATGTTTGGTTGAAATTGGAAATTTACATTTTTCACTTTTGTCAGACAATTGCAATATTCTCACAATAAGCTAATTAGCTCAATTGGAGCATTTCTAGCATGTTTGGTTGAAGTTGGAAATTTACATTTTTCACTTTTGTCAGACAATTGCAATATTCTCACAATAAGCTAATTAGCTCAATTGGAGCATTTCTAGCATGTTTGGTTGAAATTGGAAATTTACATTTTTCAGTGTTGTCAGACGTTTGTAATATTCTCACAATAAGCTAATTAGCTCAATTGGAGCATTTCTAGCATGTTTGGTTGAAATTGGAAATTTACATTTTTCACTTTTGTCAGACAATTGCAATATTCTCACAATAAGCTAATTAGCTCAATTGGAGCATTTCTAGCATGTTTGGTTGACATTGGAAATTTACATTTTTCACTTTTGTCAGACAATTGCAGTATTCTCTCAATAAGCTAATTAGCTCATTTGGAGCATTTCTAGCATGTTTGGTTGAAATTAGAAATTTACATTTTTCAGTGTTGTCAGACGTTTGTAATATTCTCACAATAAGCTAATTAGGCTCAATTGGAGCATTTTTAGCATGTTTGGTTGAAATTGGAAATTTACATTTTTCAGTTTTGTCAGACGTTTGTAATATTCTCACAATAAGCTAATTAGCTCAATTGGAGCATTTCTAGCATGTTTGGTTGAAATTGGAAATTTACTTTTTTCACTTTTGTCAGACAATTGCAATATTCTCACAATAAGCTAATTAGCTCAATTGGAGCATTTCTAGCATGTTTGGTTGAAATTGGAAATTTACATTTTTCACTTTTGTCAGACGTTTGTAATATTCTCACAATAAGCTAATCAGCTCAATTGGAGCCTTTCTAGCACGTTTGGTTGAAATTGGAAATTTACATTTTTCAGTGTTGTCAGACGTTTGTAATATTCTCACAATAAGCTAATTAGCTCAATTGGAGCATTTCTAGCATGTTTGGTTGAAATTGGAAATTTACAATTTTCACTTTTGTCAGACAATTGCAATAATCTCACAGTAAGCTAATTAGCTCAATTGGAGCAATTCTAGCATGTTTGGTTGAAATTGGAAATTTACATTTTTCACTTTTGTCAGACAATTGCAATATTCTCACAATAAGCTAATTAGCTCAATTGGAGCATTTCTAGCATGTTTAGTTGAAATTGGAAATTTACATTTTTCACTTTTGTCAGACAATTGCAATATTCTCTCAATAAGCTAATTAGCTCATTTGGAGCATTTCTAGCATGTTTGGTTGAAATTAGAAGTTTACATTTTTCAGTGTTGTCAGACGTTTGTAATATTCTCACAATAAGCTAATTACCTCAATTGGAGCATTTTTAGCATGTTTGGTTGAAATTGGAAATTTACATTTTTCACTTTTGTCAGACGTTTGTAAAATTCTTACAGTAGGTTTATTTGCGCAATTTGAGCATTTCTAGCATGTTTGGTTGAAATTGGAAATTTACTTTTTTCACTTTTGTCAGACAATTGCAATATTCTCACAATAAGCTAATTAGCTCAATTGGGGCATTTCTAGCACGTTTGGTTGAAATTGGAAATTTACATTTTTCAGTGTTGTCAGACGTTTGCAATATTCTCACAATAAGCTAATTAGCTCAATTGGAGCATTTCTAGCAAGTTTGGTTGAAATTGGAAATTTACATTTTTCACTTTTGTCAGACAATTGCAATATTCTCACAATAAGCTAATTAGCTCAATTGGAGCATTTCTAGCATGTTTGGTTGAAATTGGAAATTTACATTTTTCACTTTTGTCAGACAATTGCAATATTCTCACAATGAGCTAATTAGCTCAATTGGAGCATTTCTAGCATGTTTGGTTGAAATTGGAAATTTACATTTTTCAATTTTGTTAGACGTTTGTAATATTCTCACAATAAGCTAATTAGCTCAATTGGAGCATTTCTAGCATGTTTGGTTGAAATTGGAAATTTACATTTTTCACTTTTGTCAGACAATTGTAATATTCTCACAATAAGCTAATTAGCTCAATTGGAGCATTTCTAGCATGTTTGGTTGAAATTGGAAATTTACATTTTTCACTTTTGTCAGACAATTGCAATATTCTCACAATAAGCTAATTAGCTCAATTGGAGCATTTCTAGCATGTTTGGTTGAAGTTGGAAATTTACATTTTTCACTTTTGTCAGACAATTGCAATATTCTCACAATAAGCTAATTAGCTCAATTGGAGCATTTCTAGCATGTTTGGTTGAAATTGGAAATTTACATTTTTCAGTGTTGTCAGACGATTGTAATATTCTCACAATAAGCTAATTAGCTCAATTGGAGCATTTCTAGCATGTTTGGTTGAAATTGGAAATTTACATTTTTCACTTTTGTCAGACAATTGCAATATTCTCACAATAAGCTAATTAGCTCAATTGGAGCATTTCTAGCATGTTTGGTTGACATTGGAAATTTACATTTTTCACTTTTGTCAGACAATTGCAGTATTCTCTCAATAAGCTAATTAGCTCATTTGGAGCATTTCTAGCATGTTTGGTTGAAATTAGAAATTTACATTTTTCAGTGTTGTCAGACGTTTGTAATATTCTCACAATAAGCTAATTAGGCTCAATTGGAGCATTTTTAGCATGTTTGGTTGAAATTGGAAATTTACATTTTTCAGTTTTGTCAGACGTTTGTAATATTCTCACAATAAGCTAATTAGCTCAATTGGAGCATTTCTAGCATGTTTGGTTGAAATTGGAAATTTACTTTTTTCACTTTTGTCAGACAATTGCAATATTCTCACAATAAGCTAATTAGCTCAATTGGAGCATTTCTAGCATGTTTGGTTGAAATTGGAAATTTACATTTTTCACTTTTGTCAGACGTTTGTAATATTCTCACAATAAGCTAATCAGCTCAATTGGAGCCTTTCTAGCACGTTTGGTTGAAATTGGAAATTTACATTTTTCAGTGTTGTCAGACGTTTGTAATATTCTCACAATAAGCTAATTAGCTCAATTGGAGCATTTCTAGCATGTTTGGTTGAAATTGGAAATTTACAATTTTCACTTTTGTCAGACAATTGCAATAATCTCACAGTAAGCTAATTAGCTCAATTGGAGCAATTCTAGCATGTTTGGTTGAAATTGGAAATTTACATTTTTCACTTTTGTCAGACAATTGCAATATTCTCACAATAAGCTAATTAGCTCAATTGGAGCATTTCTAGCATGTTTAGTTGAAATTGGAAATTTACATTTTTCACTTTTGTCAGACAATTGCAATATTCTCTCAATAAGCTAATTAGCTCATTTGGAGCATTTCTAGCATGTTTGGTTGAAATTAGAAGTTTACATTTTTCAGTGTTGTCAGACGTTTGTAATATTCTCACAATAAGCTAATTACCTCAATTGGAGCATTTTTAGCATGTTTGGTTGAAATTGGAAATTTACATTTTTCACTTTTGTCAGACGTTTGTAAAATTCTTACAGTAGGTTTATTTGCGCAATTTGAGCATTTCTAGCATGTTTGGTTGAAATTGGAAATTTACTTTTTTCACTTTTGTCAGACAATTGCAATATTCTCACAATAAGCTAATTAGCTCAATTGGAGCATTTCTAGCATGTTTGGTTGAAATTGGAAATTTACAATTTTCACTTTTGTCAGACAATTGCAATAATCTCACAGTAAGCTAATTAGCTCAATTGGAGCAATTCTAGCATGTTTGGTTGAAATTGGAAATTTACATTTTTCACTTTTGTCAGACAATTGCAATATTCTCACAATAAGCTAATTAGCTCAATTGGAGCATTTCTAGCACGTTTAGTTGAAATTGGAAATTTACATTTTTCACTTTTGTCAGACAATTGCAATATTCTCTCAATAAGCTAATTAGCTCATTTGGAGCATTTCTAGCATGTTTGGTTGAAATTAGAAGTTTACATTTTTCAGTGTTGTCAGACGTTTGTAATATTCTCACAATAAGCTAATTAGCTCAATTGGAGCATTTTTAGCATGTTTGGTTGAAATTGGAAATTTACATTTTTCACTTTTGTCAGACGTTTGTAAAATTCTTACAGTAGGCTTATTTGCGCAATTTGAGCATTTCTAGCATGTTTGGTTGAAATTGGAAATTTACTTTTTTCACTTTTGTCAGACAATTGCAATATTCTCACAATAAGCTAATTAGCTCAATTGGAGCATTTCTAGCATGTTTGATTGAAATTGGAAATTTACATTTTTCAGTGTTGTCAGACGTTTGTAATATTCTCACAATAAGCTAATTAGCTCAATTGGAGCATTTCTAGCATGTTTGATTGAAATTGGAAATTTACATTTTTCACTTTTGTCAGACAATTGCAATATTCTCACAATAAGCTAATTAGCTCAATTGGAGCATTTCTAGCATGTTTGGTTGAAATTGGAAATTTACATTTTTCACTTTTGTCAGACAATTGCAATATTTTCACAATAAGCTAATTAGCTCAATTGGAGCATTTCTAGCCTGTTTAGTTGAAATTGGAAATTTACATTTTTCACTTTTGTCAGACAATTGCAATATTCTCTCAATAAGCTAATTAGCTCATTTGGAGCATTTCTAGCATGTTTGGTTGAAATTAGAAGTTTACATTTTTCAGTGTTGTCAGACGTTTGTAATATTCTCACAATAAGCTAATTAGCTCAATTGGAGCATTTTTAGCATGTTTGGTTGAAATTGGAAATTTACATTTTCCACTTTTGTCAGACGTTTGTAAAATTCTCACAGTAGGCTTATTTGCGCAATTTGAGCATTTCTAGCATGTTTGGTTGAAATTGGAAATTTACTTTTTTCACTTTTGTCAGACAATTGCAATATTCTCACAATAAGCTAATTAGTTCAATTGGAGCATTTCTAGCATGTTTGATTGAAATTGGAAATTTACATTTTTCAGTGTTGTCAGACGTTTGTAATATTCTCACAATAAGCTAATTAGCTCAATTGGAGCATTTCTAGCATGTTTGATTGAAATTGGAAATTTACATTTTTCACTTTTGTCAGACAATTGCAATATTCTCACAATAAGCTAATTAGCTCAATTGGAGCATTTCTAGCATGTTTGGTTGAAATTGGAAATTTCCATTTTTCACTTTTGTCAGACGTTTGTAATATTCTCACAATAAGCTAATTAGCTCAATTGGAGCATTTCTAGCACGTTTGGTTGAAATTGGAATTTTACATTTTTCACTTTTGTCAAACAATTGCAATATTCTCTCAATAAGCTAATTAGCTCAATTGGAGCATTTCTAGCATGTTTGGTTCAAATTGGAAATTTACATTTTTCACTTTTGTCAGACGTTTGTAATATTCTCACAATAAGCTAATTAGCTCAATTGGAGCATTTCTAGCACGTTTGGTTGAAATTGGAAATTTACATTTTTCACTTTTGTCAGACAATTGCAATATTCTCACAATAAGCTAATTAGCTCAATTGGAGCATTTCTAGCATGTTCGGTTGAAATTGGAAAATTACATTTTTCACTTTTGTCAGACAATTGCAATATTCTCACAATAAGCTAATTAGCTCAATTGGAGCATTTCTAGCATGTTTGGTTGAAATTGGAAATTTACATTTTTCACTTTTGTCAGACAATTGCAATATTCTCACAATAAGCTAATTAGCTCAATTGGAGCATTTCTAGCATGTTTGGTTGAAATTGGAAATTTACATTTTTCAGTGTTGTCAGACGTTTGTAATATTCTCACAATAAGCTAATTAGCTCAATTGGAGCATTTCTAGCATGTTTGGTTGAAATTGGAAATTTACATTTTTCAGTTTTGTCAGACGTTTGTAATATTCTCACAATAAGCTAATTAGCTCAATTGGAGCATTTCTAGCATGTTTGGTTGAAATTGGAAATTTACTTTTTTCACTTTTGTCAGACAATTGCAATATTTTCACAATAAGCTAATTAGCTCAATTGGAGCATTTCTAGCATGTTTGGTTGAAATTGGAAATTTACATTTTTCACTTTTGTCAGACGTTTGTAATATTCTCACAATAAGCTAATCAGCTCAATTGGAGCATTTCTAGCATGTTTGATTGAAATTGGAAATTTACATTTTTCAGTGTTGTCAGACGTTTGTAATATTCTCACAATAAGCTAATTAGCTCATTTGGAGCATTTCTAGCATGTTTGGTTGAAATTGGAAATTTACATTTTTCACTTTTGTCAGACAATTGCAATATTCTCACAATAAGCTAATTAGCTCAATTGGAGCATTTCTAGCACGTTTAGTTGAAATTGGAAATTTACATTTTTCACTTTTGTCAGACAATTGCAATATTCTCTCAATAAGCTAATTAGCTCATTTGGAGCATTTCTAGCATGTTTGGTTGAAATTAGAAGTTTACATTTTTCAGTGTTGTCAGACGTTTGTAATATTCTCACAATAAGCTAATTAGCTCAATTGGAGCATTTCTAGCATGTTTGGTTGAAATTGGAAATTTACAATTTTCACTTTTGTCAGACAATTGCAATAATCTCACAGTAAGCTAATTAGCTCAATTGGAGCAATTCTAGCATGTTTGGTTGAAATTGGAAATTTACATTTTTCACTTTTGTCAGACAATTGCAATATTCTCACAATAAGCTAATTAGCTCAATTGGAGCATTTCTAGCACGTTTAGTTGAAATTGGAAATTTACATTTTTCACTTTTGTCAGACAATTGCAATATTCTCTCAATAAGCTAATTAGCTCATTTGGAGCATTTCTAGCATGTTTGGTTGAAATTAGAAGTTTACATTTTTCAGTGTTGTCAGACGTTTGTAATATTCTCACAATAAGCTAATTAGCTCAATTGGAGCATTTTTAGCATGTTTGGTTGAAATTGGAAATTTACATTTTTCACTTTTGTCAGACGTTGGTAAAATTCTTACAGTAGGCTTATTTGCGCAATTTGAGCATTTCTAGCATGTTTGGTTGAAATTGGAAATTTACTTTTTTCACTTTTGTCAGACAATTGCAATATTCTCACAATAAGCTAATTAGCTCAATTGGAGCATTTCTAGCATGTTTGGTTGAAATTGGAAATTTACAATTTTCACTTTTGTCAGACAATTGCAATAATCTCACAGTAAGCTAATTAGCTCAATTGGAGCAATTCTAGCATGTTTGGTTGAAATTGGAAATTTACATTTTTCACTTTTGTCAGACAATTGCAATATTCTCACAATAAGCTAATTAGCTCAATTGGAGCATTTCTAGCACGTTTAGTTGAAATTGGAAATTTACATTTTTCACTTTTGTCAGACAATTGCAATATTCTCTCAATAAGCTAATTAGCTCATTTGGAGCATTTCTAGCATGTTTGGTTGAAATTAGAAGTTTACATTTTTCAGTGTTGTCAGACGTTTGTAATATTCTCACAATAAGCTAATTAGCTCAATTGGAGCATTTTTAGCATGTTTGGTTGAAATTGGAAATTTACATTTTTCACTTTTGTCAGACGTTTGTAAAATTCTTACAGTAGGCTTATTTGCTCAATTTGAGCATTTCTAGCATGTTTGGTTGAAATTGGAAATTTACTTTTTTCACTTTTGTCAGACAATTGCAATATTCTCACAATAAGCTAATTAGCTCAATTGGAGCATTTCTAGCATGTTTGATTGAAATTGGAAATTTACATTTTTCAGTGTTGTCAGACGTTTGTAATATTCTCACAATAAGCTAATTAGCTCAATTGGAGCATTTCTAGCATGTTTGATTGAAATTGGAAATTTACATTTTTCACTTTTGTCAGACAATTGCAATATTCTCACAATAAGCTAATTAGCTCAATTGGAGCATTTCTAGCATGTTTGGTTGAAATTGGAAATTTACATTTTTCACTTTTGTCAGACAATTGCAATATTCTCACAATAAGCTAATTAGCTCAATTGGAGCATTTCTAGCATGTTTAGTTGAAATTGGAAATTTACATTTTTCAATTTTGTTAGACGTTTGTAATATTCTCACAATAAGCTAATTAGCTCAATTGGAGCATTTCTAGCATGTTTGGTTGAAATTGGAAATTTACATTTTTCACTTTTGTCAGACAATTGTAATATTCTCACAATAAGCTAATTAGCTCAATTGGAGCATTTCTAGCATGTTTGGTTGAAATTGGAAATTTACATTTTTCACTTTTGTCAGACAATTGCAATATTCTCACAATAAGCTAATTAGCTCAATTGGAGCATTTCTAGCATGTTTGGTTGAAATTGGAAAATTACATTTTTCACTTTTGTCAGACGTTTGTAATATTCTCACAATAAGCTAATTAGCTCAATTGGGGCATTTCTAGCACGTTTGGTTGAAATTGGAAATTTACATTTTTCAGTGTTGTCAGACGTTTGTAATATTCTCACAATAAGCTAATTAGCTCAATTGGAGCATTTCTAGCATGTTTGGTTGAAATTGGAAATTTACAATTTTCACTTTTGTCAGACAATTGCAATAATCTCACAGTAAGCTAATTAGCTCAATTGGAGCAATTCTAGCATGTTTGGTTGAAATTGGAAATTTACATTTTTCACTTTTGTCAGACAATTGCAATATTTTCACAATAAGCTAATTAGCTCAATTGGAGCATTTCTAGCACGTTTAGTTGAAATTGGAAATTTACATTTTTCACTTTTGTCAGACAATTGCAATATTCTCTCAATAAGCTAATTAGCTCATTTGGAGCATTTCTAGCATGTTTGGTTGAAATTAGAAGTTTACATTTTTCAGTGTTGTCAGACGTTTGTAATATTCTCACAATAAGCTAATTAGCTCAATTGGAGCATTTTTAGCATGTTTGGTTGAAATTGGAAATTTACATTTTTCACTTTTGTCAGACAATTGCAATTTTTTCACAATAAGCTAATTAGCTCAATTGGAGCATTTCTAGCACGTTTAGTTGAAATTGGAAATTTACATTTTTCACTTTTGTCAGACAATTGCAATATTCTCTCAATAAGCTAATTAGCTCATTTGGAGCATTTCTAGCATGTTTGGTTGAAATTAGAAGTTTACATTTTTCAGTGTTGTCAGACGTTTGTAATATTCTCACAATAAGCTAATTAGCTCAATTGGAGCTTTTTTAGCATGTTTGGTTGAAATTGGAAATTTACATTTTTCACTTTTGTCAGACGTTTGTAAAATTCTTACAGTAGGCTTATTTGCGCAATTTGAGCATTTCTAGCATGTTTGGTTGAAATTGGAAATTTACTTTTTTCACTTTTGTCAGACAATTGCAATATTCTCACAATAAGCTAATTAGCTCAATTGGAGTATTTCTAGCATGTTTGATTGAAATTGGAAATTTACATTTTTCAGTGTTGTCAGACGTTTGTAATATTCTCACAATAAGCTAATTAGCTCAATTGGAACATTTCTAGCATGTTTGATTGAAATTGGAAATTTACATTTTTCACTTTTGTCAGACAATTGCAATATTCTCACAATAAGCTAATTAGCTCAATTGGAGCATTTCTAGCATGTTTGGTTGAAATTGGAAATTTACTTTTTTCACTTTTGTCAGACAATTGCAATATTCTCACAATAAGCTAATTAGCTCAATTGGAGCATTTCTAGCATGTTTGATTGAAATTGGAAATTTACATTTTTCACTTTTGTCAGACAATTGCAATATTCTCACAATAAGCTAATTAGCTCAATTGGAGCATTTCTAGCATGTTTGGTTGAAATTGGAAATTTACAATTTTCACTTTTGTCAGACAATTGCAATAATCTCACAGTAAGCTAATTAGCTCAATTGGAGCAATTCTAGCATGTTTGGTTGAAATTGGAAATTTACATTTTTCACTTTTGTCAGACAATTGCAATATTCTCACAATAAGCTAATTAGCTCAATTGGAGCATTTCTAGCACGTTTAGTTGAAATTGGAAATTTACATTTTTCACTTTTGTCAGACAATTGCAATATTCTCTCAATAAGCTAATTAGCTCATTTGGAGCATTTCTAGCATGTTTGGTTGAAATTAGAAGTTTACATTTTTCAGTGTTGTCAGACGTTTGTAATATTCTCACAATAAGCTAATTAGCTCAATTGGAGCATTTTTAGCATGTTTGGTTGAAATTGGAAATTTACATTTTTCACTTTTGTCAGACGTTTGTAAAATTCTTACAGTAGGCTTATTTGCGCAATTTGAGCATTTCTAGCATGTTTGGTTGAAATTGGAAATTTACTTTTTTCACTTTTGTCAGACAATTGCAATATTCTCACAATAAGCTAATTAGCTCAATTGGAGCATTTCTAGCATGTTTGATTGAAATTGGAAATTTACATTTTTCAGTGTTGTCAGACGTTTGTAATATTCTCACAATAAGCTAATTAGCTCAATTGGAGCATTTCTAGCATGTTTGATTGAAATTGGAAATTTACATTTTTCACTTTTGTCAGACAATTGCAATATTCTCACAATAAGCTAATTAGCTCAATTGGAGCATTTCTAGCATGTTTGGTTGAAATTGGAAATTTACATTTTTCACTTTTGTCAGACAATTGCAATATTCTCACAATAAGCTAATTAGCTCAATTGGAGCATTTCTAGCATGTTTAGTTGAAATTGGAAATTTACATTTTTCAATTTTGTTAGACGTTTGTAATATTCTCACAATAAGCTAATTAGCTCAATTGGAGCATTTCTAGCATGTTTGGTTGAAATTGGAAATTTACATTTTTCACTTTTGTCAGACAATTGTAATATTCTCACAATAAGCTAATTAGCTCAATTGGAGCATTTCTAGCATGTTTGGTTGAAATTGGAAATTTACATTTTTCACTTTTGTCAGACAATTGCAATATTCTCACAATAAGCTAATTAGCTCAATTGGAGCATTTCTAGCATGTTTGGTTGAAATTGGAAATTTACATTTTTCACTTTTGTCAGACGTTTGTAATATTCTCACAATAAGCTAATTAGCTCAATTGGGGCATTTCTAGCACGTTTGGTTGAAATTGGAAATTTACATTTTTCAGTGTTGTCAGACGTTTGTAATATTCTCACAATAAGCTAATTAGCTCAATTGGAGCATTTCTAGCATGTTTGGTTGAAATTGGAAATTTACAATTTTCACTTTTGTCAGACAATTGCAATAATCTCACAGTAAGCTAATTAGCTCAATTGGAGAAATTCTAGCATGTTTGGTTGAAATTGGAAATTTACATTTTTCACTTTTGTCAGACAATTGCAATATTTTCACAATAAGCTAATTAGCTCAATTGGAGCATTTCTAGCCTGTTTAGTTGAAATTGGAAATTTACATTTTTCACTTTTGTCAGACAATTGCAATATTCTCTCAATAAGCTAATTAGCTCATTTGGAGCATTTCTAGCATGTTTGGTTGAAATTAGAAGTTTACATTTTTCAGTGTTGTCAGACGTTTGTAATATTCTCACAATAAGCTAATTAGCTCAATTGGAGCATTTTTAGCATGTTTGGTTGAAATTGGAAATTTACATTTTTCACTTTTGTCAGACGTTTGTAAAATTCTCACAGTAGGCTTATTTGCGCAATTTGAGCATTTCTAGCATGTTTGGTTGAAATTGGAAATTTACTTTTTTCACTTTTGTCAGACAATTGCAATATTCTCACAATAAGCTAATTAGTTCAATTGGAGCATTTCTAGCATGTTTGATTGAAATTGGAAATTTACATTTTTCAGTGTTGTCAGACGTTTGTAATATTCTCACAATAAGCTAATTAGCTCAATTGGAGCATTTCTAGCATGTTTGATTGAAATTGGAAATTTACATTTTTCACTTTTGTCAGACAATTGCAATATTCTCACAATAAGCTAATTAGCTCAATTGGAGCATTTCTAGCATGTTTGGTTGAATTTGGAAATTTCCATTTTTCACTTTTGTCAGACGTTTGTAATATTCTCACAATAAGCTAATTAGCTCAATTGGAGCATTTCTAGCATGTTTGGTTGAAATTAGAAATTTACATTTTTCACTTTTGTCAGACGTTTGTAATATTCTCACAATAAGCTAATTAGCTCAATTGGAGCATTTCTAGCATGTTTAGTTGAAATTGGAAATTTACAATTTTCACTTTTGTCAGACAATTGCAATATTCTCACAATAAGCTAATTAGCTCAATTGGAGCATTTCTAGCACGTTTGGTTAAAATTGGAAATTTACATTTTTCACTTTTGTCAGACAATTGCAATATTCTCACAATAAGCTAATTAGCTCAATTGGAGCATTTCTAGCATGTTCGGTTGAAATTGGAAAATTACATTTTTCACTTTTGTCAGACAATTGCAATATTCTCACAATAAGCTAATTAGCTCAATTGGAGCATTTCTAGCATGTTTGGTTGAAATTGGAAATTTACATTTTTCACTTTTGTCAGACAATTGCAATATTCTCACAATAAGCTAATTAGCTCAATTGGAGCATTTCTAGCATGTTTGGTTGAAATTGGAAATTTACATTTTTCAGTGTTGTCAGACGTTTGTAATATTCTCACAATAAGCTAATTAGCTCAATTGGAGCATTTCTAGCATGTTTGGTTGAAATTGGAAATTTACATTTTTCACTTTTGTCAGACAATTGCAATATTCTCACAATAAGCTAATTAGCTCAATTGGAGCATTTCTAGCATGTTTGGTTGAAATTGGAAATTTACATTTTTCACTTTTGTCAGACAATTGCAGTAGTCTCTCAATAAGCTAATTAGCTCATTTGGAGCATTTCTAGCATGTTTGGTTGAAATTAGAAATTTACATTTTTCAGTGTTGTCAGACGTTTGTAATATTTTCACAATAAGCTAATTAGCTCAATTGGAGCATTTTTAGCATGTTTGGTTGAAATTGGAAATTTACATTTTTCAGTTTTGTCAGACGTTTGTAATATTCTCACAATAAGCTAATTAGCTCAATTGGAGCATTTCTAGCATGTTTGGTTGAAATTGGAAATTTACTTTTTTCACTTTTGTCAGACAATTGCAATATTCTCACAATAAGCTAATTAGCTCAATTGGAGCATTTCTAGCATGTTTGGTTGAAATTGGAAATTTACATTTTTCACTTTTGTCAGACGTTTGTAATATTCTCACAATAAGCTAATCAGCTCAATTGGAGCATTTCTAGCATGTTTGATTGAAATTGGAAATTTACATTTTTCAGTGTTGTCAGACGTTTGTAATATTCTCACAATAAGCTAATTAGCTCATTTGGAGCATTTCTAGCATGTTTGGTTGAAATTGGAAATTTACATTTTTCACTTTTGTCAGACAATTGCAATATTCTCACAATAAGCTAATTAGCTCAATTGGAGCATTTCTAGCACGTTTAGTTGAAATTGGAAATTTACATTTTTCACTTTTGTCAGACAATTGCAATATTCTCTCAATAAGCTAATTAGCTCATTTGGAGCATTTCTAGCATGTTTGGTTGAAATTAGAAGTTTACATTTTTCAGTGTTGTCAGACGTATGTAATATTCTCACAATAAGCTAATTAGCTCAATTGGAGCATTTTTAGCATGTTTGGTTGAAATTGGAAATTTACATTTTTCACTTTTGTCAGACGTTTGTAAAATTCTTACAGTAGGCTTATTTGCGCAATTTGAGCATTTCTAGCATGTTTGGTTGAAATTGGAAATTTACTTTTTTCACTTTTGTCAGACAATTGCAATATTCTCACAATAAGCTAATTAGTTCAATTGGAGCATTTCTAGCATGTTTGATTGAAATTGGAAATTTACATTTTTCAGTGTTGTCAGACGTTTGTAATATTCTCACAATAAGCTAATTAGCTCAATTGGAGCATTTCTAGCATGTTTGATTGAAATTGGAAATTTACATTTTTCACTTTTGTCAGACAATTGCAATATTCTCACAATAAGCTAATTAGCTCAATTGGAGCATTTCTAGCATGTTTGGTTGAAATTGGAAATTTCCATTTTTCACTTTTGTCAGACGTTTGTAATATTCTCACAATAAGCTAATTAGCTCAATTGGAGCATTTCTAGCACGTTTGGTTGAAATTGGAATTTTACATTTTTCACTTTTGTCAAACAATTGCAATATTCTCTCAATAAGCTAATTAGCTCAATTGGAGCATTTCTAGCATGTTTGGTTCAAATTGGAAATTTACATTTTTCACTTTTGTCAGACGTTTGTAATATTCTCACAATAAGCTAATTAGCTCAATTGGAGCATTTCTAGCACGTTTGGTTGAAATTGGAAGTTTACATTTTTCACTTTTGTCAGACAATTGCAATATTCTCACAATAAGCTAATTAGCTCAATTGGAGCATTTCTAGCATGTTCGGTTGAAATTGGAAAATTACATTTTTCACTTTTGTCAGACAATTGCAATATTCTCACAATAAGCTAATTAGCTCAATTGGAGCATTTCTAGCATGTTTGGTTGAAATTGGAAATTTACATTTTTCACTTTTGTCAGACAATTGCAATATTCTCACAATAAGCTAATTAGCTCAATTGGAGCATTTCTAGCATGTTTGGTTGAAATTGGAAATTTACATTTTTCAGTGTTGTCAGACGTTTGTAATATTCTCACAATAAGCTAATTAGCTCAATTGGAGCATTTCTAGCATGTTTGGTTGAAATTGGAAATTTACATTTTTCACTTTTGTCAGACAATTGCAATATTCTCACAATAAGCTAATTAGCTCAATTGGAGCATTTCTAGCATGTTTGGTTGAAATTGGAAATTTACATTTTTCACTTTTGTCAGACAATTGCAGTAGTCTCTCAATAAGCTAATTAGCTCATTTGGAGCATTTCTAGCATGTTTGGTTGAAATTAGAAATTTACATTTTTCAGTGTTGTCAGACGTTTGTAATATTTTCACAATAAGCTAATTAGCTCAATTGGAGCATTTTTAGCATGTTTGGTTGAAATTGGAAATTTACATTTTTCAGTTTTGTCAGACGTTTGTAATATTCTCACAATAAGCTAATTAGCTCAATTGGAGCATTTCTAGCATGTTTGGTTGAAATTGGAAATTTACTTTTTTCACTTTTGTCAGACAATTGCAATATTCTCACAATAAGCTAATTAGCTCAATTGGAGCATTTCTAGCATGTTTGGTTGAAATTGGAAATTTACATTTTTCACTTTTGTCAGACGTTTGTAATATTCTCACAATAAGCTAATCAGCTCAATTGGAGCATTTCTAGCATGTTTGATTGAAATTGGAAATTTACATTTTTCAGTGTTGTCAGACGTTTGTAATATTCTCACAATAAGCTAATTAGCTCATTTGGAGCATTTCTAGCATGTTTGGTTGAAATTGGAAATTTACATTTTTCACTTTTGTCAGACAATTGCAATATTCTCACAATAAGCTAATTAGCTCAATTGGAGCATTTCTAGCACGTTTAGTTGAAATTGGAAATTTACATTTTTCACTTTTGTCAGACAATTGCAATATTCTCTCAATAAGCTAATTAGCTCATTTGGAGCATTTCTAGCATGTTTGGTTGAAATTAGAAGTTTACATTTTTCAGTGTTGTCAGACGTTTGTAATATTCTCACAATAAGCTAATTAGCTCAATTGGAGCATTTCTAGCATGTTTGGTTGAAATTGGAAATTTACAATTTTCACTTTTGTCAGACAATTGCAATAATCTCACAGTAAGCTAATTAGCTCAATTGGAGCAATTCTAGCATGTTTGGTTGAAATTGGAAATTTACATTTTTCACTTTTGTCAGACAATTGCAATATTCTCACAATAAGCTAATTAGCTCAATTGGAGCATTTCTAGCACGTTTAGTTGAAATTGGAAATTTACATTTTTCACTTTTGTCAGACAATTGCAATATTCTCTCAATAAGCTAATTAGCTCATTTGGAGCATTTCTAGCATGTTTGGTTGAAATTAGAAGTTTACATTTTTCAGTGTTGTCAGACGTTTGTAATATTCTCACAATAAGCTAATTAGCTCAATTGGAGCATTTTTAGCATGTTTGGTTGAAATTGGAAATTTACATTTTTCACTTTTGTCAGACGTTTGTAAAATTCTTACAGTAGGCTTATTTGCGCAATTTGAGCATTTCTAGCATGTTTGGTTGAAATTGGAAATTTACTTTTTTCACTTTTGTCAGACAATTGCAATATTCTCACAATAAGCTAATTAGCTCAATTGGAGCATTTCTAGCATGTTTAGTTGAAATTGGAAATTTACAATTTTCACTTTTGTCAGACAATTGCAATAATCTCACAGTAAACTAATTAGCTCAATTGGAGCAATTCTAGCATGTTTGGTTGAAATTGGAAATTTACATTTTTCACTTTTGTCAGACAATTGCAATATTCTCACAATAAGCTAATTAGCTCAATTGGAGCATTTCTAGCACGTTTAGTTGAAATTGGAAATTTACATTTTCCACTTTTGTCAGACAATTGCAATATTCTCTCAATAAGCTAATTAGCTCATTTGGAGCATTTCTAGCATGTTTGGTTGAAATTAGAAGTTTACATTTTTCAGTGTTGTCAGACGTTTGTAATATTCTCACAATAAGCTAATTAGCTCAATTGGAGCATTTTTAGCATGTTTGGTTGAAATTGGAAATTTACATTTTTCACTTTTGTCAGACGTTTGTAAAATTCTTACAGTAGGCTTATTTGCGCAATTTGAGCATTTCTAGCATGTTTGGTTGAAATTGGAAATTTACTTTTTTCACTTTTGTCAGACAATTGCAATATTCTCACAATAAGCTAATTAGCTCAATTGGAGCATTTCTAGCATGTTTGATTGAAATTGGAAATTTACATTTTTCAGTGTTGTCAGACGTTTGTAATATTCTCACAATAAGCTAATTAGCTCAATTGGAGCATTTCTAGCATGTTTGGTTGAAATTGGAAATTTACATTTTTCACTTTTGTCAGACAATTGTAATATTCTCACAATAAGCTAATTAGCTCAATTGGAGCATTTCTAGCATGTTTGGTTGAAATTGGAAATTTACATTTTTCACTTTTGTCAGACAATTGCAATATTCTCACAATAAGCTAATTAGCTCAATTGGAGCATTTCTAGCATGTTTGGTTGAAATTGGAAATTTACATTTTTCAGTGTTGTCAGACGTTTGTAATATTCTCACAATAAGCTAATTAGCTCAATTGGAGCATTTCTAGCATGTTTGGTTGAAATTGGAAATTTACAATTTTCACTTTTGTCAGACAATTGCAATAATCTCACAGTAAGCTAATTAGCTCAATTGGAGCAATTCTAGCATGTTTGGTTGAAATTGGAAATTTACATTTTTCACTTTTGTCAGACAATTGCAATATTCTCACAATAAGCTAATTAGCTCAATTGGAGCATTTCTAGCACGTTTAGTTGAAATTGGAAATTTACATTTTTCACTTTTGTCAGACAATTGCAATATTCTCTCAATAAGCTAATTAGCTCATTTGGAGCATTTCTAGCATGTTTGGTTGAAATTAGAAGTTTACATTTTTCAGTGTTGTCAGACGTTTGTAATATTCTCACAATAAGCTAATTAGCTCAATTGGAGCATTTTTAGCATGTTTGGTTGAAATTGGAAATTTACATTTTTCACTTTTGTCAGACGTTTGTAAAATTCTTACAGTAGGCTTATTTGCGCAATTTGAGCATTTCTAGCATGTTTGGTTGAAATTGGAAATTTACTTTTTTCACTTTTGTCAGACAATTGCAATATTCTCACAATAAGCTAATTAGCTCAATTGGAGCATTTCTAGCATGTTTAGTTGAAATTGGAAATTTACAATTTTCACTTTTGTCAGACAATTGCAATAATCTCACAGTAAGCTAATTAGCTCAATTGGAGCAATTCTAGCATGTTTGGTTGAAATTGGAAATTTACATTTTTCACTTTTGTCAGACAATTGCAATATTCTCACAATAAGCTAATTAGCTCAATTGGAGCATTTCTAGCACGTTTAGTTGAAATTGGAAATTTACATTTTCCACTTTTGTCAGACAATTGCAATATTCTCTCAATAAGCTAATTAGCTCATTTGGAGCATTTCTAGCATGTTTGGTTGAAATTAGAAGTTTACATTTTTCAGTGTTGTCAGACGTTTGTAATATTCTCACAATAAGCTAATTAGCTCAATTGGAGCATTTTTAGCATGTTTGGTTGAAATTGGAAATTTACATTTTTCACTTTTGTCAGACGTTTGTAAAATTCTTACAGTAGGCTTATTTGCGCAATTTGAGCATTTCTAGCATGTTTGGTTGAAATTGGAAATTTACTTTTTTCACTTTTGTCAGACGTTTGTAATATTCTCACAATAAGCTAATTAGCTCAATTGGAGCATTTCTAGCATGTTTGATTGAAATTGGAAATTTACATTTTTCAGTGTTGTCAGACGTTTGTAATATTCTCACAATAAGCTAATTAGCTCAATTGGAGCATTTCTAGCATGTTTGATTGAAATTGGAAATTTACATTTTTCACTTTTGTCAGACAATTGCAATATTCTCACAATAAGCTAATTAGCTCAATTGGAGCATTTCTAGCATGTTTGGTTGAAATTGGAAATTTACATTTTTCACTTTTGTCAGACAATTGCAATATTCTCACAATAAGCTAATTAGCTCAATTGGAGCATTTCTAGCATGTTTAGTTGAAATTGGAAATTTACATTTTTCAATTTTGTTAGACGTTTGTAATATTCTCACAATAAGCTAATTAGCTCAATTGGAGCATTTCTAGCATGTTTGGTTGAAATTGGAAATTTACATTTTTCACTTTTGTCAGACAATTGCAATATTCTCACAATAAGCTAATTAGCTCAATTGGAGCATTTCTAGCATGTTTAGTTGAAATTGGAAATTTACATTTTTCAATTTTGTTAGACGTTTGTAATATTCTCACAATAAGCTAATTAGCTCAATTGGAGCATTTCTAGCATGTTTGGTTGAAATTGGAAATTTACATTTTTCACTTTTGTCAGACAATTGCAATATTCTCACAATAAGCTAATTAGCTCAATTGGAGCATTTCTAGCACGTTTAGTTGAAATTGGAAATTTACATTTTTCACTTTTGTCAGACAATTGCAATATTCTCTCAATAAGCTAATTAGCTCATTTGGAGCATTTCTAGCATGTTTGGTTGAAATTAGAAGTTTACATTTTTCAGTGTTGTCAGACGTTTGTAATATTCTCACAATAAGCTAATTAGCTCAATTGGAGCATTTCTAGCATGTTTGGTTGAAATTGGAAATTTACAATTTTCACTTTTGTCAGACAATTGCAATAATCTCACAGTAAGCTAATTAGCTCAATTGGAGCAATTCTAGCATGTTTGGTTGAAATTGGAAATTTACATTTTTCACTTTTGTCAGACAATTGCAATATTCTCACAATAAGCTAATTAGCTCAATTGGAGCATTTCTAGCACGTTTAGTTGAAATTGGAAATTTACATTTTTCACTTTTGTCAGACAATTGCAATATTCTCTCAATAAGCTAATTAGCTCATTTGGAGCATTTCTAGCATGTTTGGTTGAAATTAGAAGTTTACATTTTTCAGTGTTGTCAGACGTTTGTAATATTCTCACAATAAGCTAATTAGCTCAATTGGAGCATTTTTAGCATGTTTGGTTGAAATTGGAAATTTACATTTTTCACTTTTGTCAGACGTTTGTAAAATTCTTACAGTAGGCTTATTTGCGCAATTTGAGCATTTCTAGCATGTTTGGTTGAAATTGGAAATTTACTTTTTTCACTTTTGTCAGACAATTGCAATATTCTCACAATAAGCTAATTAGCTCAATTGGAGCATTTCTAGCATGTTTAGTTGAAATTGGAAATTTACAATTTTCACTTTTGTCAGACAATTGCAATAATCTCACAGTAAACTAATTAGCTCAATTGGAGCAATTCTAGCATGTTTGGTTGAAATTGGAAATTTACATTTTTCACTTTTGTCAGACAATTGCAATATTCTCACAATAAGCTAATTAGCTCAATTGGAGCATTTCTAGCACGTTTAGTTGAAATTGGAAATTTACATTTTCCACTTTTGTCAGACAATTGCAATATTCTCTCAATAAGCTAATTAGCTCATTTGGAGCATTTCTAGCATGTTTGGTTGAAATTAGAAGTTTACATTTTTCAGTGTTGTCAGACGTTTGTAATATTCTCACAATAAGCTAATTAGCTCAATTGGAGCATTTTTAGCATGTTTGGTTGAAATTGGAAATTTACATTTTTCACTTTTGTCAGACGTTTGTAAAATTCTTACAGTAGGCTTATTTGCGCAATTTGAGCATTTCTAGCATGTTTGGTTGAAATTGGAAATTTACTTTTTTCACTTTTGTCAGACAATTGCAATATTCTCACAATAAGCTAATTAGCTCAATTGGAGCATTTCTAGCATGTTTGATTGAAATTGGAAATTTACATTTTTCAGTGTTGTCAGACGTTTGTAATATTCTCACAATAAGCTAATTAGCTCAATTGGAGCATTTCTAGCATGTTTGGTTGAAATTGGAAATTTACATTTTTCACTTTTGTCAGACAATTGTAATATTCTCACAATAAGCTAATTAGCTCAATTGGAGCATTTCTAGCATGTTTGGTTGAAATTGGAAATTTACATTTTTCACTTTTGTCAGACAATTGCAATATTCTCACAATAAGCTAATTAGCTCAATTGGAGCATTTCTAGCATGTTTGGTTGAAATTGGAAATTTACATTTTTCAGTGTTGTCAGACGTTTGTAATATTCTCACAATAAGCTAATTAGCTCAATTGGAGCATTTCTAGCATGTTTGGTTGAAATTGGAAATTTACAATTTTCACTTTTGTCAGACAATTGCAATAATCTCACAGTAAGCTAATTAGCTCAATTGGAGCAATTCTAGCATGTTTGGTTGAAATTGGAAATTTACATTTTTCACTTTTGTCAGACAATTGCAATATTCTCACAATAAGCTAATTAGCTCAATTGGAGCATTTCTAGCACGTTTAGTTGAAATTGGAAATTTACATTTTTCACTTTTGTCAGACAATTGCAATATTCTCTCAATAAGCTAATTAGCTCATTTGGAGCATTTCTAGCATGTTTGGTTGAAATTAGAAGTTTACATTTTTCAGTGTTGTCAGACGTTTGTAATATTCTCACAATAAGCTAATTAGCTCAATTGGAGCATTTTTAGCATGTTTGGTTGAAATTGGAAATTTACATTTTTCACTTTTGTCAGACGTTTGTAAAATTCTTACAGTAGGCTTATTTGCGCAATTTGAGCATTTCTAGCATGTTTGGTTGAAATTGGAAATTTACTTTTTTCACTTTTGTCAGACAATTGCAATATTCTCACAATAAGCTAATTAGCTCAATTGGAGCATTTCTAGCATGTTTAGTTGAAATTGGAAATTTACAATTTTCACTTTTGTCAGACAATTGCAATAATCTCACAGTAAGCTAATTAGCTCAATTGGAGCAATTCTAGCATGTTTGGTTGAAATTGGAAATTTACATTTTTCACTTTTGTCAGACAATTGCAATATTCTCACAATAAGCTAATTAGCTCAATTGGAGCATTTCTAGCACGTTTAGTTGAAATTGGAAATTTACATTTTCCGCTTTTGTCAGACAATTGCAATATTCTCTCAATAAGCTAATTAGCTCATTTGGAGCATTTCTAGCATGTTTGGTTGAAATTAGAAGTTTACATTTTTCAGTGTTGTCAGACGTTTGTAATATTCTCACAATAAGCTAATTAGCTCAATTGGAGCATTTTTAGCATGTTTGGTTGAAATTGGAAATTTACATTTTTCACTTTTGTCAGACGTTTGTAAAATTCTTACAGTAGGCTTATTTGCGCAATTTGAGCATTTCTAGCATGTTTGGTTGAAATTGGAAATTTACTTTTTTCACTTTTGTCAGACGTTTGTAATATTCTCACAATAAGCTAATTAGCTCAATTGGAGCATTTCTAGCATGTTTGATTGAAATTGGAAATTTACATTTTTCAGTGTTGTCAGACGTTTGTAATATTCTCACAATAAGCTAATTAGCTCAATTGGAGCATTTCTAGCATGTTTGATTGAAATTGGAAATTTACATTTTTCACTTTTGTCAGACAATTGCAATATTCTCACAATAAGCTAATTAGCTCAATTGGAGCATTTCTAGCATGTTTGGTTGAAATTGGAAATTTACATTTTTCACTTTTGTCAGACAATTGCAATATTCTCACAATAAGCTAATTAGCTCAATTGGAGCATTTCTAGCATGTTTAGTTGAAATTGGAAATTTACATTTTTCAATTTTGTTAGACGTTTGTAATATTCTCACAATAAGCTAATTAGCTCAATTGGAGCATTTCTAGCATGTTTGGTTGAAATTGGAAATTTACATTTTTCACTTTTGTCAGACAATTGTAATATTCTCACAATAAGCTAATTAGCTCAATTGGAGCATTTCTAGCATGTTTGGTTGAAATTGGAAATTTACATTTTTCACTTTTGTCAGACAATTGCAATATTCTCACAATAAGCTAATTAGCTCAATTGGAGCATTTCTAGCATGTTTGGTTGAAATTGGAAATTTAAATTTTTCACTTTTGTCAGACGTTTGTAATATTCTCACAATAAGCTAATTAGCTCAATTGGGGCATTTCTAGCACGTTTGGTTGAAATTGGAAATTTACATTTTTCAGTGTTGTCAGACGTTTGTAATATTCTCACAATAAGCTAATTAGCTCAATTGGAGCATTTCTAGCATGTTTGGTTGAAATTGGAAATTTACAATTTTCACTTTTGTCAGACAATTGCAATAATCTCACAGTAAGCTAATTAGCTCAATTGGAGCAATTCTAGCATGTTTGGTTGAAATTGGAAATTTACATTTTTCACTTTTGTCAGACAATTGCAATATTTTCACAATAAGCTAATTAGCTCAATTGGAGCATTTCTAGCACGTTTAGTTGAAATTGGAAATTTACATTTTTCACTTTTGTCAGACAATTGCAATATTCTCTCAATAAGCTAATTAGCTCATTTGGAGCATTTCTAGCATGTTTGGTTGAAATTAGAAGTTTACATTTTTCAGTGTTGTCAGACGTTTGTAATATTCTCACAATAAGCTAATTAGCTCAATTGGAGCATTTTTAGCATGTTTGGTTGAAATTGGAAATTTACATTTTTCACTTTTGTCAGACAATTGCAATTTTCTCACAATAAGCTAATTAGCTCAATTGGAGCATTTCTAGCACGTTTAGTTGAAATTGGAAATTTACATTTTTCACTTTTGTCAGACAATTGCAATATCCTCTCAATAAGCTAATTAGCTCATTTGGAGCATTTCTAGCATGTTTGGTTGAAATTAGAAGTTTACATTTTTCAGTGTTGTCAGACGTTTGTAATATTCTCACAATAAGCTAATTAGCTCAATTGGAGCATTTTTAGCATGTTTGGTTGAAATTGGAAATTTACATTTTTCACTTTTGTCAGACGTTTGTAAAATTCTTACAGTAGGCTTATTTGCGCAATTTGAGCATTTCTAGCATGTTTGGTTGAAATTGGAAATTTACTTTTTTCACTTTTGTCAGACAATTGCAATATTCTCACAATAAGCTAATTAGCTCAATTGGAGTATTTCTAGCATGTTTGATTGAAATTGGAAATTTACATTTTTCAGTGTTGTCAGACGTTTGTAATATTCTCACAATAAGCTAATTAGCTCAATTGGAGCATTTCTAGCATGTTTGATTGAAATTGGAAATTTACATTTTTCACTTTTGTCAGACAATTGCAATATTCTCACAATAAGCTAATTAGCTCAATTGGAGCATTTCTAGCATGTTTGGTTGAAATTGGAAATTTACTTTTTTCACTTTTGTCAGACAATTGCAATATTCTCACAATAAGCTAATTAGCTCAATTGGAGCATTTCTAGCATGTTTGATTGAAATTGGAAATTTACATTTTTCACTTTTGTCAGACAATTGCAATATTCTCACAATAAGCTAATTAGCTCAATTGGAGCATTTCTAGCATGTTTGGTTGAAATTGGAAATTTACAATTTTCACTTTTGTCAGACAATTGCAATAATCTCACAGTAAGCTAATTAGCTCAATTGGAGCAATTCTAGCATGTTTGGTTGAAATTGGAAATTTACATTTTTCACTTTTGTCAGACAATTGCAATATTCTCACAATAAGCTAATTAGCTCAATTGGAGCATTTCTAGCACGTTTAGTTGAAATTGGAAATTTACATTTTTCACTTTTGTCAGACAATTGCAATATTCTCTCAATAAGCTAATTAGCTCATTTGGAGCATTTCTAGCATGTTTGGTTGAAATTAGAAGTTTACATTTTTCAGTGTTGTCAGACGTTTGTAATATTCTCACAATAAGCTAATTAGCTCAATTGGAGCATTTTTAGCATGTTTGGTTGAAATTGGAAATTTACATTTTTCACTTTTGTCAGACGTTTGTAAAATTCTTACAGTAGGCTTATTTGCGCAATTTGAGCATTTCTAGCATGTTTGGTTGAAATTGGAAATTTACTTTTTTCACTTTTGTCAGACAATTGCAATATTCTCACAATAAGCTAATTAGCTCAATTGGAGCATTTCTAGCATGTTTGATTGAAATTGGAAATTTACATTTTTCAGTGTTGTCAGACGTTTGTAATATTCTCACAATAAGCTAATTAGCTCAATTGGAGCATTTCTAGCATGTTTGATTGAAATTGGAAATTTACATTTTTCACTTTTGTCAGACAATTGCAATATTCTCACAATAAGCTAATTAGCTCAATTGGAGCATTT
This sequence comes from Watersipora subatra, assembly GCF_963576615.1. Taxonomy (NCBI): domain Eukaryota; kingdom Metazoa; phylum Bryozoa; class Gymnolaemata; order Cheilostomatida; family Watersiporidae; genus Watersipora; species Watersipora subatra. The sequence goes on along the minus strand of NW_027045232.1, from coordinate 950,438 downwards.
CTAGCATGTTTGGTTGAAATTGGAAATTTACATTTTTCACTTTTGTCAGACAATTGTAATATTCTCACAATAAGCTAATTAGCTCAATTGGAGCATTTCTAGCATGTTTGGTTGAAATTGGAAATTTACATTTTTCACTTTTGTCAGACAATTGCAATATTCTCACAATAAGCTAATTAGCTCAATTGGAGCATTTCTAGCATGTTTGGTTGAAATTGGAAATTTACATTTTTCACTTTTGTCAGACGTTTGTAATATTCTCACAATAAGCTAATTAGCTCAATTGGGGCATTTCTAGCACGTTTGGTTGAAATTGGAAATTTACATTTTTCAGTGTTGTCAGACGTTTGTAATATTCTCACAATAAGCTAATTAGCTCAATTGGAGCATTTCTAGCATGTTTGGTTGACATTGGAAATTTACAATTTTCACTTTTGTCAGACAATTGCAATAATCTCACAGTAAGCTAATTAGCTCAATTGGAGCAATTCTAGCATGTTTGGTTGAAATTGGAAATTTACATTTTTCACTTTTGTCAGACAATTGCAATATTTTCACAATAAGCTAATTAGCTCAATTGGAGCATTTCTAGCCTGTTTAGTTGAAATTGGAAATTTACATTTTTCACTTTTGTCAGACAATTGCAATATTCTCTCAATAAGCTAATTAGCTCATTTGGAGCATTTCTAGCATGTTTGGTTGAAATTAGAAGTTTACATTTTTCAGTGTTGTCAGACGTTTGTAATATTCTCACAATAAGCTAATTAGCTCAATTGGAGCATTTTTAGCATGTTTGGTTGAAATTGGAAATTTACATTTTTCACTTTTGTCAGACGTTTGTAAAATTCTCACAGTAGGCTTATTTGCGCAATTTGAGCATTTCTAGCATGTTTGGTTGAAATTGGAAATTTACTTTTTTCACTTTTGTCAGACAATTGCAATATTCTCACAATAAGCTAATTAGTTCAATTGGAGCATTTCTAGCATGTTTGATTGAAATTGGAAATTTACATTTTTCAGTGTTGTCAGACGTTTGTAATATTCTCACAATAAGCTAATTAGCTCAATTGGAGCATTTCTAGCATGTTTGATTGAAATTGGAAATTTACATTTTTCACTTTTGTCAGACAATTGCAATATTCTCACAATAAGCTAATTAGCTCAATTGGAGCATTTCTAGCATGTTTGGTTGAAATTGGAAATTTCCATTTTTCACTTTTGTCAGACGTTTGTAATATTCTCACAATAAGCTAATTAGCTCAATTGGAGCATTTCTAGCATGTTTGGTTGAAATTAGAAATTTACATTTTTCACTTTTGTCAGACGTTTGTAATATTCTCACAATAAGCTAATTAGCTCAATTGGAGCATTTCTAGCATGTTTAGTTGAAATTGGAAATTTACAATTTTCACTTTTGTCAGACAATTGCAATATTCTCACAATAAGCTAATTAGCTCAATTGGAGCATTTCTAGCACGTTTGGTTAAAATTGGAAATTTACATTTTTCACTTTTGTCAGACAATTGCAATATTCTCACAATAAGCTAATTAGCTCAATTGGAGCATTTCTAGCATGTTCGGTTGAAATTGGAAAATTACATTTTTCACTTTTGTCAGACAATTGCAATATTCTCACAATAAGCTAATTAGCTCAATTGGAGCATTTCTAGCATGTTTGGTTGAAATTGGAAATTTACATTTTTCACTTTTGTCAGACAATTGCAATATTCTCACAATAAGCTAATTAGCTCAATTGGAGCATTTCTAGCATGTTTGGTTGAAATTGGAAATTTACATTTTTCAGTGTTGTCAGACGTTTGTAATATTCTCACAATAAGCTAATTAGCTCAATTGGAGCATTTCTAGCATGTTTGGTTGAAATTGGAAATTTACATTTTTCACTTTTGTCAGACAATTGCAATATTCTCACAATAAGCTAATTAGCTCAATTGGAGCATTTCTAGCATGTTTGGTTGAAATTGGAAATTTACATTTTTCACTTTTGTCAGACAATTGCAGTAGTCTCTCAATAAGCTAATTAGCTCATTTGGAGCATTTCTAGCATGTTTGGTTGAAATTAGAAATTTACATTTTTCAGTGTTGTCAGACGTTTGTAATATTTTCACAATAAGCTAATTAGCTCAATTGGAGCATTTTTAGCATGTTTGGTTGAAATTGGAAATTTACATTTTTCAGTTTTGTCAGACGTTTGTAATATTCTCACAATAAGCTAATTAGCTCAATTGGAGCATTTCTAGCATGTTTGGTTGAAATTGGAAATTTACTTTTTTCACTTTTGTCAGACAATTGCAATATTCTCACAATAAGCTAATTAGCTCAATTGGAGCATTTCTAGCATGTTTGGTTGAAATTGGAAATTTACATTTTTCACTTTTGTCAGACATTTGTAATATTCTCACAATAAGCTAATCAGCTCAATTGGAGCATTTCTAGCATGTTTGATTGAAATTGGAAATTTACATTTTTCAGTGTTGTCAGACGTTTGTAATATTCTCACAATAAGCTAATTAGCTCATTTGGAGCATTTCTAGCATGTTTGGTTGAAATTGGAAATTTACATTTTTCACTTTTGTCAGACAATTGCAATATTCTCACAATAAGCTAATTAGCTCAATTGGAGCATTTCTAGCACGTTTAGTTGAAATTGGAAATTTACATTTTTCACTTTTGTCAGACAATTGCAATATTCTCTCAATAAGCTAATTAGCTCATTTGGAGCATTTCTAGCATGTTTGGTTGAAATTAGAAGTTTACATTTTTCAGTGTTGTCAGACGTTTGTAATATTCTCACAATAAGCTAATTAGCTCAATTGGAGCATTTTTAGCATGTTTGGTTGAAATTGGAAATTTACATTTTTCACTTTTGTCAGACGTTTGTAAAATTCTTACAGTAGGCTTATTTGCGCAATTTGAGCATTTCTAGCATGTTTGGTTGAAATTGGAAATTTACTTTTTTCACTTTTGTCAGACAATTGCAATATTCTCACAATAAGCTAATTAGCTCAATCGGAGCATTTCTAGCATGTTTGGTTGAAATTGGAAATTTACATTTTTCACTTTTGTCAGACAATTGCAATATTCTCACAATAAGCTAATTAGCTCAATTGGAGCATTTCTAGCACGTTTAGTTGAAATTGGAAATTTACATTTTTCACTTTTGTCAGACAATTGCAATATTCTCTCAATAAGCTAATTAGCTCATTTGGAGCATTTCTAGCATGTTTGGTTGAAATTAGAAGTTTACATTTTTCAGTGTTGTCAGACGTTTGTAATATTCTCACAATAAGCTAATTAGCTCAATTGGAGCATTTTTAGCATGTTTGGTTGAAATTGGAAATTTACATTTTTCAATTTTGTCAGACGTTTGTAAAATTCTTACAGTAGGCTTATTTGCGCAATTTGAGCATTTCTAGCATGTTTGGTTGAAATTGGAAATTTACTTTTTTCACTTTTGTCAGACAATTGCAATATTCTCACAATAAGCTAATTAGCTCAATCGGAGCATTTCTAGCATGTTTGATTGAAATTGGAATTTACATTTTTCAGTGTTGTCAGACGTTTGTAATATTCTCACAATAAGCTAATTAGCTCAATTGGAGCATTTCTAGCATGTTTGATTGAAATTGGAAATTTACATTTTTCACTTTTGTCAGACAATTGCAATATTCTCACAATAAGCTAATTAGCTCAATTGGAGCATTTCTAGCATGTTTGGTTGAAATTGGAAATTTACATTTTTCACTTTTGTCAGACAATTGCAATATTCTCACAATAAGCTAATTAGCTCAATTGGAGCATTTCTAGCATGTTTGGTTGAAATTGGAAATTTACATTTTTCAATTTTGTTAGACGTTTGTAATATTCTCACAATAAGCTAATTAGCTCAATTGGAGCATTTCTAGCATGTTTGGTTGAAATTGGAAATTTACATTTTTCACTTTTGTCAGACAATTGTAATATTCTCACAATAAGCTAATTAGCTCAATTGGAGCATTTCTAGCATGTTTGGTTGAAATTGGAAATTTACATTTTTCACTTTTGTCAGACGTTTGTAATATTCTCACAATAAGCTAATTAGCTCAATTGGGGCATTTCTAGCACGTTTGGTTGAAATTGGAAATTTACATTTTTCAGTGTTGTCAGACGTTTGTAATATTCTCACAATAAGCTAATTAGCTCAATTGGAGCATTTCTAGCATGTTTGGTTGAAATTGGAAATATACATTTTTCAGTTTTGTCAGACGTTTGTAATATTCTTACAATAAGCTAATTAGCTCAATTGGAGCATTTCTAGCATGTTTGGTTGAAATTGGAAATTTACATTTTTCAGTTTTGTCAGACGTAAAATTCTTACAGTAGGCTTATTTGTGCAATTTGAGCATTTCTAGCATGTTTGGTTGAAATTGGAAATTTACTTTTTTCACTTTTGTCAGACAATTGCAATATTCTCACAATAAGCTAATTAGCTCAATTGGAGCATTTCTAGCATGTTTGATTGAAATTGGAAATTTACATTTTTCAGTGTTGTCAGACGTTTGTAATATTCTCACAATAAGCTAATTAGCTCAATTGGAGCATTTCTAGCATGTTTGATTGAAATTGGAAATTTACATTTTTCACTTTTGTCAGACAATTGCAATATTCTCACAATAAGCTAATTAGCTCAATTGGAGCATTTCTAGCATGTTTGGTTGAAATTGGAAATTTACATTTTTCACTTTTGTCAGACAATTGCAATATTCTCACAATAAGCTAATTAGCTCAATTGGAGCATTTCTAGCATGTTTAGTTGAAATTGGAAATTTACATTTTTCAATTTTGTTAGACGTTTGTAATATTCTCACAATAAGCTAATTAGGTCAATTGGAGCATTTCTAGCATGTTTGGTTGAAATTGGAAATTTACATTTTTCAGTGTTGTCAGACGTTTGTAATATTCTCACAATAAGCTAATTAGCTCAATTGGAGCATTTCTAGCATGTTTGATTGAAATTGGAAATTTACATTTTTCACTTTTGTCAGACAATTGCAATATTCTCACAATAAGCTAATTAGCTCAATTGGAGCATTTCTAGCATGTTTGGTTGAAATTGGAAATTTACATTTTTCACTTTTGTCAGACAATTGCAATACTCTCACAATAAGCTAATTAGCTCAATTGGAGCATTTCTAGCATGTTTAGTTGAAATTTACATTTTTCACTTTTGTCAGACAATTGCAATAATCTCACAGTAAGCTAATTAGCTCAATTGGAGCAATTCTAGCATGTTTGGTTGAAATTGGAAATTTACATTTTTCACTTTTGTCAGACAATTGCAATATTTTCACAATAAGCTAATTAGCTCAATTGGAGCATTTCTAGCACGTTTAGTTGAAATTGGAAATTTACATTTTTCACTTTTGTCAGACAATTGCAATATTCTCTCAATAAGCTAATTAGCTCATTTGGAGCATTTCTAGCATGTTTGGTTGAAATTAGAAGTTTACATTTTTCAGTGTTGTCAGACGTTTGTAATATTCTCACAATAAGCTACTTAGCTCAATTGGAGCATTTTTAGCATGTTTGGTTGAAATTGGAAATTTACATTTTTCACTTTTGTCAGACGTTTGTAAAATTCTTACAGTAGGCTTATTTGCGCAAATTGAGCATTTCTAGCATGTTTGGTTGAAATTGGAAATTCACTTTTTTCACTTTTGTCAGACAATTGCAATATTCTCACAATAAGCTAATTAGTTCAATTGGAGCATTTCTAGCATGTTTGATTGAAATTGGAAATTTACATTTTTCAGTGTTGTCAGACGTTTGTAATATTCTCACAATAAGCTAATTAGCTCAATTGGAGCATTTCTAGCATGTTTGATTGAAATTGGAAATTTACATTTTTCACTTTTGTCAGACAATTGCAATATTCTCACAATAAGCTAATTAGCTCAATTGGAGCATTTCTAGCATGTTTGGTTGAAATTGGAAATTTCCATTTTTCACTTTTGTCAGACGTTTGTAATATTCTCACAATAAGCTAATTAGCTCAATTGGAGCATTTCTAGCACGTTTGGTTGAAATTGGAATTTTACATTTTTCACTTTTGTCAGACAATTGCAATATTCTCTCAATAAGCTAATTAGCTCAATTGGAGCATTTCTAGCATGTTTGGTTGAAATTGGAAATTTACATTTTTCACTTTTGTCAGACGTTTGTAATATTCTCACAATAAGCTAATTAGCTCAATTGGAGCATTTCTAGCACGTTTGGTTGAAATTGGAAATTTACATTTTTCACTTTTGTCAGACAATTGCAATATTCTCACAATAAGCTAATTAGCTCAATTGGAGCATTTCTAGCATGTTCGGTTGAAATTGGAAAATTACATTTTTCACTTTTGTCAGACAATTGCAATATTCTCACAATAAGCTAATTAGCTCAATTGGAACATTTCTAGCATGTTTGGTTGAAATTGGAAATTTACATTTTTCACTTTTGTCAGACAATTGCAATATTCTCACAATAAGCTAATTAGCTCAATTGGAGCATTTCTAGCATGTTTGGTTGAAATTGGAAATTTACATTTTTCAATTTTGTCAGACGTTTGTAATATTCTCACAATAAGCTAATTAGCTCAATTGGAGCATTTCTAGCATGTTTGGTTGAAATTGGAAATTTACATTTTTCACTTTTGTCAGACAATTGCAATACTCTCACAATAAGCTAATTAGCTCAATTGGAGCATTTCTAGCATGTTTAGTTGAAATTTACATTTTTCACTTTTGTCAGACAATTGCAATAATCTCACAGTAAGCTAATTAGCTCAATTGGAGCAATTCTAGCATGTTTGGTTGAAATTGGAAATTTACATTTTTCACTTTTGTCAGACAATTGCAATATTTTCACAATAAGCTAATTAGCTCAATTGGAGCATTTCTAGCACGTTTAGTTGAAATTGGAAATTTACATTTTTCACTTTTGTCAGACAATTGCAATATTCTCTCAATAAGCTAATTAGCTCATTTGGAGCATTTCTAGCATGTTTGGTTGAAATTAGAAGTTTACATTTTTCAGTGTTGTCAGACGTTTGTAATATTCTCACAATAAGCTACTTAGCTCAATTGGAGCATTTTTAGCATGTTTGGTTGAAATTGGAAATTTACATTTTTCACTTTTGTCAGACGTTTGTAAAATTCTTACAGTAGGCTTATTTGCGCAAATTGAGCATTTCTAGCATGTTTGGTTGAAATTGGAAATTAACTTTTTTCACTTTTGTCAGACAATTGCAATATTCTCACAATAAGCTAATTAGTTCAATTGGAGCATTTCTAGCATGTTTGATTGAAATTGGAAATTTACATTTTTCAGTGTTGTCAGACGTTTGTAATATTCTCACAATAAGCTAATTAGCTCAATTGGAGCATTTCTAGCATGTTTGATTGAAATTGGAAATTTACATTTTTCACTTTTGTCAGACAATTGCAATATTCTCACAATAAGCTAATTAGCTCAATTGGAGCATTTCTAGCATGTTTGGTTGAAATTGGAAATTTCCATTTTTCACTTTTGTCAGACGTTTGTAATATTCTCACAATAAGCTAATTAGCTCAATTGGAGCATTTCTAGCACGTTTGGTTGAAATTGGAATTTTACATTTTTCACTTTTGTCAGACAATTGCAATATTCTCTCAATAAGCTAATTAGCTCAATTGGAGCATTTCTAGCATGTTTGGTTGAAATTGGAAATTTACATTTTTCACTTTTGTCAGACGTTTGTAATATTCTCACAATAAGCTAATTAGCTCAATTGGAGCATTTCTAGCACGTTTGGTTGAAATTGGAAATTTACATTTTTCACTTTTGTCAGACAATTGCAATATTCTCACAATAAGCTAATTAGCTCAATTGGAGCATTTCTAGCATGTTCGGTTGAAATTGGAAAATTACATTTTTCACTTTTGTCAGACAATTGCAATATTCTCACAATAAGCTAATTAGCTCAATTGGAACATTTCTAGCATGTTTGGTTGAAATTGGAAATTTACATTTTTCACTTTTGTCAGACAATTGCAATATTCTCACAATAAGCTAATTAGCTCAATTGGAGCATTTCTAGCATGTTTGGTTGAAATTGGAAATTTACATTTTTCAATTTTGTTAGACGTTTGTAATATTCTCACAATAAGCTAATTAGCTCAATTGGAGCATTTCTAGCATGTTTGGTTGAAATTGGAAATTTACATTTTTCACTTTTGTCAGACAATTGTAATATTCTCACAATAAGCTAATTAGCTCAATTGGAGCATTTCTAGCATGTTTGGTTGAAATTGGAAATTTACATTTTTCACATTTGTCAGACAATTGCAATATTCTCACAATAAGCTAATTAGCTCAATTGGAGCATTTCTAGCATGTTTGGTTGAAGTTGGAAATTTACATTTTTCACTTTTGTCAGACAATTGCAATATTCTCACAATAAGCTAATTAGCTCAATTGGAGCATTTCTAGCATGTTTGGTTGAAATTGGAAATTTACATTTTTCAGTGTTGTCAGACGTTTGTAATATTCTCACAATAAGCTAATTAGCTCAATTGGAGCATTTCTAGCATGTTTGGTTGAAATTGGAAATTTACATTTTTCACTTTTGTCAGACAATTGCAATACTCTCACAATAAGCTAATTAGCTCAATTGGAGCATTTCTAGCATGTTTAGTTGAAATTTACAATTTTCACTTTTGTCAGACAATTGCAATAATCTCACAGTAAGCTAATTAGCTCAATTGGAGCAATTCTAGCATGTTTGGTTGAAATTGGAAATTTACATTTTTCACTTTTGTCAGACAATTGCAATATTTTCACAATAAGCTAATTAGCTCAATTGGAGCATTTCTAGCACGTTTAGTTGAAATTGGAAATTTACATTTTTCACTTTTGTCAGACAATTGCAATATTCTCTCAATAAGCTAATTAGCTCATTTGGAGCATTTCTAGCATGTTTGGTTGAAATTAGAAGTTTACAATTTTCAGTGTTGTCAGACGTTTGTAATATTCTCACAATAAGCTAATTAGTTCAATTGGAGCATTTCTAGCATGTTTGATTGAAATTGGAAATTTACATTTTTCAGTGTTGTCAGACGTTTGTAATATTCTCACAATAAGCTAATTAGCTCAATTGGAGCATTTCTAGCATGTTTGATTGAAATTGGAAATTTACATTTTTCACTTTTGTCAGACAATTGCAATATTCTCACAATAAGCTAATTAGCTCAATTGGAGCATTTCTAGCATGTTTGGTTGAAATTGGAAATTTCCATTTTTCACTTTTGTCAGACGTTTGTAATATTCTCACAATAAGCTAATTAGCTCAATTGGAGCATTTCTAGCATGTTTGGTTGAAATTGGAAATTTACATTTTTCACTTTTGTCAGACGTTTGTAAAATTCTTACAGTAGGCTTATTTGCGCAATTTGAGCATTTCTAGCATGTTTGGTTGAAATTGGAAATTTACTTTTTTCACTTTTGTCAGACAATTGCAATATTCTCACAATAAGCTAATTAGTTCAATTGGAGCATTTCTAGCATGTTTGATTGAAATTGGAAATTTACATTTTTCAGTGTTGTCAGACGTTTGTAATATTCTCACAATAAGCTAATTAGCTCAATTGGAGCATTTCTAGCATGTTTGATTGAAATTGGAAATTTACATTTTTCACTTTTGTCAGACAATTGCAATATTCTCTCAATAAGCTAATTAGCTCAATTGGAGCATTTCTAGCATGTTTGGTTGAAATTGGAAATTTACATTTTTCACTTTTGTCAGACGTTTGTAATATTCTCACAATAAGCTAATTAGCTCAATTGGAGCATTTCTAGCACGTTTGGTTGAAATTGGAAATTTACATTTTTCACTTTTGTCAGACAATTGCAATATTCTCACAATAAGCTAATTAGCTCAATTGGAGCATTTCTAGCATGTTCGGTTGAAATTGGAAAATTACATTTTTCACTTTTGTCAGACAATTGCAATATTCTCACAATAAGCTAATTAGCTCAATTGGAGCATTTCTAGCATGTTTGGTTGAAATTGGAAATTTACATTTTCCACTTTTGTCAGACAATTGCAATATTCTCACAATAAGCTAATTAGCTCAATTGGAGCATTTCTAGCATGTTTGGTTGAAATTGGAAATTTACATTTTTCAATTTTGTTAGACGTTTGTAATATTCTCACAATAAGCTAATTAGCTCAATTGGAGCATTTCTAGCATGTTTGGTTGAAATTGGAAATTTACATTTTTCACTTTTGTCAGACAATTGTAATATTCTCACAATAAGCTAATTAGCTCAATTGGAGCATTTCTAGCATGTTTGGTTGAAATTGGAAATTTACATTTTTCACTTTTGTCAGACAATTGCAATATTCTCACAATAAGCTAATTAGCTCAATTGGAGCATTTCTAGCATGTTTGGTTGAAGTTGGAAATTTACATTTTTCACTTTTGTCAGACAATTGCAATATTCTCACAATAAGCTAATTAGCTCAATTGGAGCATTTCTAGCATGTTTGGTTGAAATTGGAAATTTACATTTTTCAGTGTTGTCAGACGTTTGTAATATTCTCACAATAAGCTAATTAGCTCAATTGGAGCATTTCTAGCATGTTTGGTTGAAATTGGAAATTTACATTTTTCACTTTTGTCAGACAATTGCAATACTCTCACAATAAGCTAATTAGCTCAATTGGAGCATTTCTAGCATGTTTAGTTGAAATTTACAATTTTCACTTTTGTCAGACAATTGCAATAATCTCACAGTAAGCTAATTAGCTCAATTGGAGCAATTCTAGCATGTTTGGTTGAAATTGGAAATTTACATTTTTCACTTTTGTCAGACAATTGCAATATTTTCACAATAAGCTAATTAGCTCAATTGGAGCATTTCTAGCACGTTTAGTTGAAATTGGAAATTTACATTTTTCACTTTTGTCAGACAATTGCAATATTCTCTCAATAAGCTAATTAGCTCATTTGGAGCATTTCTAGCATGTTTGGTTGAAATTAGAAGTTTACAATTTTCAGTGTTGTCAGACGTTTGTAATATTCTCACAATAAGCTAATTAGCTCAATTGGAGCATTTCTAGCATGTTTGGTTGAAATTGGAAATTTACATTTTTCACTTTTGTCAGACGTTTGTAAAATTCTTACAGTAGGCTTATTTGCGCAATTTGAGCATTTCTAGCATGTTTGGTTGAAATTGGAAATTTACTTTTTTCACTTTTGTCAGACAATTGCAATATTCTCACAATAAGCTAATTAGCTCAATTGGAGCATTTTTAGCATGTTTGATTGAAATTGGAAATTTACATTTTTCAGTGTTGTCAGACGTTTGTAATATTCTCACAATAAGCTAATTAGCTCAATTGGAGCATTTCTAGCATGTTTGATTGAAATTGGAAATTTACATTTTTCACTTTTGTCAGACAATTGCAATATTCTCACAATTAGCTAATTAGCTCAATTGGAGCATTTCTAGCATGTTTGGTTGAAATTGGAAATTTCCATTTTTCACTTTTGTCAGACGTTTGTAATATTCTCACAATAAGCTAATTAGCTCAATTGGAGCATTTCTAGCACGTTTGGTTGAAATTGGAATTTTACATTTTTCACTTTTGTCAGACAATTGCAATATTCTCTCAATAAGCTAATTAGCTCAATTGGAGCATTTCTAGCATGTTTGGTTGAAATTGGAAATTTACATTTTTCACTTTTGTCAGACGTTTGTAATATTCTCACAATAAGCTAATTAGCTCAATTGGAGCATTTCTAGCACGTTTGGTTGAAATTGGAAATTTACATTTTTCACTTTTGTCAGACAATTGCAATATTCTCACAATAAGCTAATTAGCTCAATTGGAGCATTTCTAGCATGTTCGGTTGAAATTGGAAAATTACATTTTTCACTTTTGTCAGACAATTGCAATATTCTCACAATAAGCTAATTAGCTCAATTGGAGCATTTCTAGCATGTTTGGTTGAAATTGGAAATTTACATTTTTCACTTTTGTCAGACAATTGCAATATTCTCACAATAAGCTAATTAGCTCAATTGGAGCATTTCTAGCATGTTTGGTTGAAATTGGAAATTTACATTTTTCAATTTTGTTAGACGTTTGTAATATTCTCACAATAAGCTAATTAGCTCAATTGGAGCATTTCTAGCATGTTTGGTTGAAATTGGAAATTTACATTTTTCACTTTTGTCAGACAATTGTAATATTCTCACAATAAGCTAATTAGCTCAATTGGAGCATTTCTAGCATGTTTGGTTGAAATTGGAAATTTACATTTTTCACTTTTGTCAGACAATTGCATTATTCTCACAATAAGCTAATTAGCTCAATTGAAGCATTTCTAGCATGTTTGGTTGAAGTTGGAAATTCACATTTTTCACTTTTGTCAGACAATTGCAATATTCTCACAATAAGCTAATTAGCTCAATTGGAGCATTTCTAGCATGTTTGGTTGAAATTGGAAATTTACATTTTTCAGTGTTGTCAGACGTTTGTAATATTCTCACAATAAGCTAATTAGCTCAATTGGAGCATTTCTAGCATGTTTGGTTGAAATTGGAAATTTAAAATTTTCACTTTTGTCAGACAATTGCAATATTCTCACAATAAGCTAATTAGCTCAATTGGAGCATTTCTAGCATGTTTGGTTGACATTGGAAATTTACATTTTTCACTTTTGTCAGACAATTGCAGTATTCTCTCAATAAGCTAATTAGCTCATTTGGAGCATTTCTAGCATGTTTGGTTGAAATTAGAAATTTACATTTTTCAGTGTTGTCAGACGTTTGTAATATTCTCACAATAAGCTAATTAGCTCAATTGGAGCATTTTTAGCATGTTTGGTTGAAATTGGAAATTTACATTTTTCAGTTTTGTCAGACGTTTGTAATATTCTCACAATAAGCTAATTAGCTCAATTGGAGCATTTCTAGCATGTTTGGTTGAAATTGGAAATTTACTTTTTTCACTTTTGTCAAACAATTGCAATATTCTCACAATAAGCTAATTAGCTCAATTGGAGCATTTCTAGCATGTTTGGTTGAAATTGGAAATTTACATTTTTCACTTTTGTCAGACGTTTGTAATATTCTCACAATAAGCTAATCAGCTCAATTGGAGCATTTCTAGCACGTTTGGTTGAAATTGGAAATTTACATTTTTCAGTGTTGTCAGACGTTTGTAATATTCTCACAATAAGCTAATTAGCTCAATTGGAGCATTTCTAGCATGTTTGGTTGAAATTGGAAATTTACAATTTTCACTTTTGTCAGACAATTGCAATAATCTCACAGTAAGCTAATTAGCTCAATTGGAGCAATTCTAGCATGTTTGGTTGAAATTGGAAATTTACATTTTTCACTTTTGTCAGACAATTGCAATATTCTCACAATAAGCTAATTAGCTCAATTGGAGCATTTCTAGCACGTTTAGTTGAAATTGGAAATTTACATTTTTCACTTTTGTCAGACAATTGCAATATTCTCTCAATAAGCTAATTAGCTCATTTGGAGCATTTCTAGCATGTTTGGTTGAAATTAGAAGTTTACATTTTTCAGTGTTGTCAGACGTTTGTAATATTCTCACAATAAGCTAATTAGCTCAATTGGAGCATTTTTAGCATGTTTGGTTGAAATTGGAAATTTACATTTTTCACTTTTGTCAGACGTTTGTAAAATTCTTACAGTAGGCTTATTTGCGCAATTTGAGCATTTCTAGCATGTTTGGTTGAAATTGGAAATTTTCTTTTTTCACTTTTGTCAGACAATTGCAATATTCTCACAATAAGCTAATTAGCTCAATCGGAGCATTTCTAGCATGTTTGATTGAAATTGGAATTTACATTTTTCAGTGTTGTCAGACGTTTGTAATATTCTCACAATAAGCTAATTAGCTCAATTGGAGCATTTCTAGCATGTTTGATTGAAATTAAAAATTTACATTTTTCACTTTTGTCAGACAATTGCAATATTCTCACAATAAGCTAATTAGCTCAATTGGAGCATTTCTAGCATGTTTGGTTGAAATTGGAAATTTACATTTTTCACTTTTGTCAGACAATTGCAATATTCTCACAATAAGCTAATTAGCTCAATTGGAGCATTTCTAGCATGTTTGGTTGAAATTGGAAATTTACATTTTTCAATTTTGTTAGACGTTTGTAATATTCTCACAATAAGCTAATTAGCTCAATTGGAGCATTTCTAGCATGTTTGGTTGAAATTGGAAATTTACATTTTTCACTTTTGTCAGACAATTGTAATATTCTCACAATAAGCTAATTAGCTCAATTGGAGCATTTCTAGCATGTTTGGTTGAAATTGGAAATTTACATTTTTCACTTTTGTCAGACGTTTGTAATATTCTCACAATAAGCTAATTAGCTCAATTGGGGCATTTCTAGCACGTTTGGTTGAAATTGGAAATTTACATTTTTCAGTGTTGTCAGACGTTTGTAATATTCTTACAGTAGGCTTATTTGTGCAATTTGAGCATTTCTAGCATGTTTGATTGAAATTGGAAATTTACATTTTTCAGTGTTGTCAGGCGTTTGTAATATTCTCACAATAAGCTAATTAGCTCAATTGGAGCATTTCTAGCATGTTTGGTTGAAATTGGAAATTTACATTTTTCACTTTTGTCAGACGTTTGTAATATTCTCACAATATGCTAATTAGCGAAATTGGAGCATTTCTAGCACGTTTGGTTGAAATTGAAAATTTACATTTTTCACTTTTGTCAAACAATTGCAATATTCTTTCAATAAGCTAATTAGCTCAATTGGAGCATTTCTAGCATGTTTGGTTGAAATTGGAAATTTACATTTTTCACTTTTGTCAAACAATTGCAATATTCTCTCAATAAGCTAATTAGCTCAATTGGAGCATTTCTAGCATGTTTGGTTGAAATTGGAAATTTACATTTTTCACTTTTGTCAGACGTTTGTAATATTCTCACAATAAGCTAATTAGCTCAATTGGAGCATTTCTAGCTTGTTTGGTTGAAATTGGAAATTTAAATTTTTCACTTTTGTCAGACAATTGCAATATTCTCACAATAAGCTAATTAGCTCAATTGGAGCATTTCTAGCATCTTCGGTTGAAATTGGAAATTTACATTTTTCAGTGTTGTCAGACGTTTGTAATATTCTCACAATAAGCTAATTAGCTCAATTGGGGCATTTCTAGCACGTTTGGTTGAAATTGGAAATGTACATTTTTCAGTGTTGTCAGACGTTTGTAATATTCTCACAATAAGCTAATTAGCTCAATTGGAGCATTTCTAGCATGTTTGGTTGAAATTGGAAATCTACATTTTTCAGTTTTGTCAGACGTTTGTAATATTCTCACAATAAGCTAATTAGCTCAATTGGAGCATTTCTAGCATGTTTGGTTGAAATTGGAAATTTACTTTTTTCACTTTTGTCAGACAATTGCAATATTCTCACAATAAGCTAATTAGCTCAATTGGAGCATTTCTAGCATGCTTGATTGAAATTGGAAATTTACATTTTTCAGTGTTGTCAGGCGTTTGTAATATTCTCACAATAAGCTAATTAGCTAAATTGGAGCATTTCTAGCATGTTTGGATGAAATTGCAAATTTACATTTTTCACTTCTGTCAGACAATTGCAATATTCTCACAACAAGCTAATTAGCTCAATTGGAGCATTTCTAGCATGTTTGGTTGAAATTGGAAATTTACATTTTTCACTTTTGTCAGACAATTGCAATATTCTCACAATAAGCTAATTAGCTCAATTGGAGCATTTGTAGCATGTTTGGTTGAAATTGGAAATTTACATTTTTCACTTTTGTCAGACGTTTGTAATATTCTCACAATAAGCTAATTAGCTCAATTGGGGCATTTCTAGCACGTTTGGTTGAAATTGGAAATTTACATTTTTCACTTTTGTCAAACAATTGCAATATTCTCTCAATAAGCTAATTAGCTCAATTGGAGCATTTCTAGCATCTTCGGTTGAAATTGGAAATTTACATTTTTCAGTGTTGTCAGACGTTTGTAATATTCTCACAATAAGCTAATTAGCTCAATTGGAGCATTTCTAGCATGTTTGGTTGAAATTGGAAATTTACAGTTTTCACTTTTGTCAGACAATTGCAATAATCTCACAGTAAGCTAATTAGCTCAATTGGAGCAATTCTAGCATGTTTGGTTGAAATTGGAAATTTACATTTTACACTTTTGTCAGACAATTGCAATATTCTCACAATAAGCTAATTAGCTCAATTGGAGCATTTCTAGCATGTTTGGTTGAAGTTGGAAATTTACATTTTTAACTTTTGTCAGACAATTGCAATATTCTCTCAATAAGCTAATTAGCTCATTTGGAGCATTTCTAGCATGTTTGGTTGAAATTAGAAATTTACATTTTTCAGTGTTGTCAGATGTTTGTAATATTCTCACAATAAGCTAATTAGCTCAATTGGAGCATTTCTAGCATGTTTGGTTGAAATTGGAAATTTACATTTTTCAATTTTGTTAGACGTTTGTAATATTCTCACAATAAGCTAATTAGCTCAATTGGAGCATTTCTAGCATGTTTGGTTGAAATTGGAAATTTACATTTTTCACTTTTGTCAGACAATTGTAATATTCTCACAATAAGCTAATTAGCTCAATTGGAGCATTTCTAGCATGTTTGGTTGAAATTGGAAATTTACATTTTTCACTTTTGTCAGACGTTTGTAATATTCTCACAATAAGCTAATTAGCTCAATTGGGGCATTTCTAGCACGTTTGGTTGAAATTGGAAATTTACATTTTTCAGTGTTGTCAGACGTTTGTAATATTCTTACAGTAGGCTTATTTGTGCAATTTGAGCATTTCTAGCATGTTTGATTGAAATTGGAAATTTACATTTTTCAGTGTTGTCAGGCGTTTGTAATATTCTCACAATAAGCTAATTAGCTCAATTGGAGCATTTCTAGCATGTTTGGTTGAAATTGGAAATTTACATTTTTCACTTTTGTCAGACGTTTGTAATATTCTCACAATATGCTAATTAGCGAAATTGGAGCATTTCTAGCACGTTTGGTTGAAATTGAAAATTTACATTTTTCACTTTTGTCAAACAATTGCAATATTCTTTCAATAAGCTAATTAGCTCAATTGGAGCATTTCTAGCATGTTTGGTTGAAATTGGAAATTTACATTTTTCACTTTTGTCAAACAATTGCAATATTCTCTCAATAAGCTAATTAGCTCAATTGGAGCATTTCTAGCATGTTTGGTTGAAATTGGAAATTTACATTTTTCACTTTTGTCAGACGTTTGTAATATTCTCACAATAAGCTAATTAGCTCAATTGGAGCATTTCTAGCTTGTTTGGTTGAAATTGGAAATTTAAATTTTTCACTTTTGTCAGACAATTGCAATATTCTCACAATAAGCTAATTAGCTCAATTGGAGCATTTCTAGCATCTTCGGTTGAAATTGGAAATTTACATTTTTCAGTGTTGTCAGACGTTTGTAATATTCTCACAATAAGCTAATTAGCTCAATTGGGGCATTTCTAGCACGTTTGGTTGAAATTGGAAATGTACATTTTTCAGTGTTGTCAGACGTTTGTAATATTCTCACAATAAGCTAATTAGCTCAAT
This sequence comes from Watersipora subatra, assembly GCF_963576615.1. Taxonomy (NCBI): domain Eukaryota; kingdom Metazoa; phylum Bryozoa; class Gymnolaemata; order Cheilostomatida; family Watersiporidae; genus Watersipora; species Watersipora subatra. The sequence continues at coordinate 932,744 of NW_027045232.1, read as the reverse complement.
TGGAGCATTTCTAGCATGTTTGGTTGAAATTGGAAATCTACATTTTTCAGTTTTGTCAGACGTTTGTAATATTCTCACAATAAGCTAATTAGCTCAATTGGAGCATTTCTAGCATGTTTGGTTGAAATTGGAAATTTACTTTTTTCACTTTTGTCAGACAATTGCAATATTCTCACAATAAGCTAATTAGCTCAATTGGAGCATTTCTAGCACGTTTGATTGAAATTGGAAATTTACATTTTTCAGTGTTGTCAGGCGTTTGTAATATTCTCACAATAAGCTAATTAGCTAAATTGGAGCATTTCTAGCATGTTTGGATGAAATTGCAAATTTACATTTTTCACTTCTGTCAGACAATTGCAATATTCTCACAACAAGCTAATTAGCTCAATTGGAGCATTTCTAGCATGTTTGGTTGAAATTGGAAATTTACATTTTTCACTTTTGTCAGACAATTGCAATATTCTCACAATAAGCTAATTAGCTCAATTGGAGCATTTGTAGCATGTTTGGTTGAAATTGGAAATTTACATTTTTCACTTTTGTCAGACGTTTGTAATATTCTCACAATAAGCTAATTAGCTCAATTGGGGCATTTCTAGCACGTTTGGTTGAAATTGGAAATTTACATTTTTCACTTTTGTCAAACAATTGCAATATTCTCTCAATAAGCTAATTAGCTCAATTGGAGCATTTCTAGCATCTTCGGTTGAAATTGGAAATTTACATTTTTCAGTGTTGTCAGACGTTTGTAATATTCTCACAATAAGCTAATTAGCTCAATTGGAGCATTTCTAGCATGTTTGGTTGAAATTGGAAATTTACAGTTTTCACTTTTGTCAGACAATTGCAATAATCTCACAGTAAGCTAATTAGCTCAATTGGAGCAATTCTAGCATGTTTGGTTGAAATTGGAAATTTACATTTTACACTTTTGTCAGACAATTGCAATATTCTCACAATAAGCTAATTAGCTCAATTGGAGCATTTCTAGCATGTTTGGTTGAAGTTGGAAATTTACATTTTTAACTTTTGTCAGACAATTGCAATATTCTCTCAATAAGCTAATTAGCTCATTTGGAGCATTTCTAGCATGTTTGGTTGAAATTAGAAATTTACATTTTTCAGTGTTGTCAGATGTTTGTAATATTCTCACAATAAGCTAATTAGGTCAATTGGAGCATTTCTAGCATGTTTGGTTGAAATTGGAAAATTACATTTTTCACTTTTGTCAGACAATTGTAATATTCTCACAATAAGCTAATTAGCTCAATTGGAGCATTTCTAGCATGTTTGGTTGAAATTGGAAATTTACATTTTTCACTTTTGTCAGACGTTTGTAATATTCTCACAATAAGCTAATTAGCTCAATTGGAGCATTTCTAGCATGTTTGGTTGAAATTGGAAATTTACATTTTTCACTTTCGTCAGACGTTTGTAATATTCTCACAATAAGCTAATTAGCTCAATTGGAGCATTTCTAGCACGTTTGGTTGAAGTTGGAAATTTACATTTTTAACTTTTGTCAGACAATTGCAATATTCTCTCAATAAGCTAATTAGCTCATTTGGAGCATTTCTAGCATGTTCGGTTGAAATTAGAAATTTACATTTTTCAGTGTTGTCAGATGTTTGTAATATTCTCACAATAAGCTAATTAGGTCAATTGGAGCATTTCTAGCATGTTTGGTTGAAATTGGAAAATTACATTTTTCACTTTTGTCAGACAATTGTAATATTCTCACAATAAGCTAATTAGCTCAATTGGAGCATTTCTAGCATGTTTGGTTGAAATTGGAAATTTACATTTTTCACTTTTGTCAGACGTTTGTAATATTCTCACAATAAGCTAATTAGCTCAATTGGAGCATTTCTAGCACGTTTGGTTGAAATTGGAAATTTACATTTTTCACTTTTGTCAAACAATTGCAATATTCTCTCAATAAGCTAATTAGCTCAATTGGAGCATTTCTAGCATGTTCGGTTGAAATTGGAATTTTACATTTTTCACTTTCGTCAGACGTTTGTAATATTCTCACAATAAGCTAATTAGCTCAATTGGAGCATTTCTAGCACGTTTGGTTGAAATTGGAAATTTACATTTTTTCACTTTTGTCAAACAATTGCAATATTCTCTCAATAAGCTAATTAGCTCAATTGGAGCATTTCTAGCATGTTTGGTTGAAATTGGAAATTTACATTTTTCAGTGTTGTCAGACGTTTGTAATATTCTCACAATAAACTAATTAGCTCAATTGGAGCATTTCTAGCATGTTTGGTTGAAATTGGAAATCTACATTTTTCAGTTTTGTCAGACGTTTGTAATATTCTCACAATAAGCTAATTAGCTCAATTGGAGCATTTCTAGCATGTTTGGTTGAAATTGGAAATTTACATTTTTCAGTTTTGTCAGACGTTTGTAAAATTCTTACAGTAGGCTTATTTGCGCAATTTGAGCATTTCTAGCATGTTTGGTTGAAGTTGGAAATTTACATTTTTCACTTTTGTCAGACAATTGCAATATTCTCACAATAAGCTAATTAGCTCAATTGGAGCATTTCTAGCATGTTTGGTTGAAGTTGGAAATTTACATTTTTAACTTTTGTCAGACAATTGCAATATTCTCTCAATAAGCTAATTAGCTCATTTGGAGCATTTCTAGCATGTTTGGTTGAAATTAGAAATTTACATTTTTCAGTGTTGTCAGATGTTTGTAATATTCTCACAATAAGCTAATTAGGTCAATTGGAGCATTTCTAGCATGTTTGGTTGAAATTGGAAAATTACATTTTTCACTTTTGTCAGACAATTGTAATATTCTCACAATAAGCTAATTAGCTCAATTGGAGCATTTCTAGCATGTTTGGTTGAAATTGGAAATTTACATTTTTCACTTTTGTCAGACGTTTGTAATATTCTCACAATAAGCTAATTAGCTCAATTGGAGCATTTCTAGCACGTTTGGTTGAAATTGGAAATTTACATTTTTCACTTTTGTCAAACAATTGCAATATTCTCTCAATAAGCTAATTAGCTCAATTGGAGCATTTCTAGCATGTTCGGTTGAAATTGGAATTTTACATTTTTCACTTTCGTCAGACGTTTGTAATATTCTCACAATAAGCTAATTAGCTCAATTGGAGCATTTCTAGCACGTTTGGTTGAAGTTGGAAATTTACATTTTTAACTTTTGTCAGACAATTGCAATATTCTCTCAATAAGCTAATTAGCTCATTTGGAGCATTTCTAGCATGTTTGGTTGAAATTAGAAATTTACATTTTTCAGTGTTGTCAGATGTTTGTAATATTCTCACAATAAGCTAATTAGGTCAATTGGAGCATTTCTAGCATGTTTGGTTGAAATTGGAAAATTACATTTTTCACTTTTGTCAGACAATTGTAATATTCTCACAATAAGCTAATTAGCTCAATTGGAGCATTTCTAGCATGTTTGGTTGAAATTGGAAATTTACATTTTTCACTTTTGTCAGACGTTTGTAATATTCTCACAATAAGCTAATTAGCTCAATTGGAGCATTTCTAGCACGTTTGTTTGAAATTGGAAATTTACATTTTTCACTTTTGTCAAACAATTGCAATATTCTCTCAATAAGCTAATTAGCTCAATTGGAGCATTTCTAGCATGTTCGGTTGAAATTGGAATTTTACATTTTTCACTTTCGTCAGACGTTTGTAATATTCTCACAATAAGCTAATTAGCTCAATTGGAGCATTTCTAGCACGTTTGGTTGAAATTGGAAATTTACATTTTTTCACTTTTGTCAAACAATTGCAATATTCTCTCAATAAGCTAATTAGCTCAATTGGAGCATTTCTAGCATGTTTGGTTGAAATTGGAAATTTACATTTTTCAGTGTTGTCAGACGTTTGTAATATTCTCACAATAAACTAATTAGCTCAATTGGAGCATTTCTAGCATGTTTGGTTGAAATTGGAAATCTACATTTTTCAGTTTTGTCAGACGTTTGTAATATTCTCACAATAAGCTAATTAGCTCAATTGGAGCATTTCTAGCATGTTTGGTTGAAATTGGAAATTTACATTTTTCAGTTTTGTCAGACGTTTGTAAAATTCTTACAGTAGGCTTATTTGCGCAATTTGAGCATTTCTAGCATGTTTGGTTGAAGTTGGAAATTTACATTTTTCACTTTTGTCAGACAATTGCAATATTCTCACAATAAGCTAATTAGCTCAATTGGAGCATTTCTAGCATGTTTAGTTGAAATTGGAAATTTACATTTTTCAGTGTTGTCAGACGTTTGTAATATTCTCACAATAAGCTAATTAGCTCAATTGGAGGATTTCTAGCATGTTTGGTTGAAATTGGAAATTTACATTTTTCACTTTTGTCAGACAATTGCAATATTCTCACAATAAGCTAATTAGCTCAATTGGAGCATTTCTAGCATGTTTGGTTGAAATTGGAAATTTACATTTTTCAGTGTTGTCAGACGTTTGTAATATTCTCACAATAAGCTAATTAGCTAAATTGGAGCATTTCTAGCATGTTAGGTTGCAATTGCAAATTTACATTTTTCACTTCTGTCAGACAATTGCAATATTCTCACAATGAGCTAATTAGCTCAATTGGAGCATTTCTAGCATGTTTGGTTGAAATTGGAAATTTACATTTTTCAATTTAGTTAGACGTTTGTAATATTCTCACAATAAGCTAATTAGCTCAATTGGAGCATTTCTAGCATGTTTGGTTGAAACTGGAAATTTACATTTTTCACTTTTGTCAGACAATTGCAATATTCTCTCAATAAGCTAATTAGCTCAATTGGAGCATTTCTAGCATGTTTGGTTGAAATTGGAAATTTACATTTTTCACTTTTGTCAGACGTTTGTAATATTCTCACAATAAGCTAATTAGCTCAATTGGAGCATTTCTAGCACGTTTGGTTGAAATTGGAAATTTACATTTTTCACTTTTGTCAAACAATTGCAATATTCTCTCAATAAGCTAATTAGCTCAATTGGAGCATTTCTAGCATGTTTGGTTGAAATTGGAAATTTACATTTTTCACTTTTGTCAAACAATTGCAATATTCTCTCAATAAGCTAATTAGCTCAATTGGAGCATTTCTAGCATGTTTGGTTGAAATTGGAAATTTACATTTTTCACTTTTGTCAGACGTTTGTAAAATTCTTACAGTAGGCTTATTTGCGCAATTTGAGCATTTCTAGCATGTTTGGTTGAAATTGGAAATTTACTTTTTTCACTTTTGTCAGACAATTGCAATATTCTCACAATAAGCTAATTAGCTCAATTGGAGCATTTCTAGCATGTTTGGTTGAAATTGGAAATTTACATTTTTCAGTGTTGTCAGACGTTTGTAATATTCTCACAATAAGCTAATTAGCTGAATTGGAGCATTTCTAGCATGTTTGGTTGAAATTGCAAATTTACATTTTTCACTTCTGTCAGACAATTGCAATATTCTCACAATAAGCTAATTAGCTCAATTGGAGCATTTCTAGCACGTTTGGTTGAAATCGGAAATTTAAATTTTTCACTTTTGTCAGACAATTGCAATATTCTCACAATAAGCTAATTAGCTCAATTGGAGCATTTCTAGCATCTTCGGTTGAAATTGGAAATTTACATTTTTCAGTGTTGTCAGACGTTTGTAATATTCTCACAATAAGCTAATTAGCTCAATTGGAGCATTTCTAGCATGTTTGGTTGAAATTGGAAATTTACATTTTTCACTTTTGTCAGACAATTGCAATATTCTCTCAATAAGCTAATTAGCTCAATTGGAGCATTTCTAGCATGTTTGGTTGAAATTGAAAATTTACATTTTTCAGTTTTGTCAGACAATTGTAATATTCTCACAATAAGCTAATTAGCTCAATCGGAGCAATTCTAGCATGTTTGGTTGAAATTGGAAATTTACATTTTTCAATTTTGTTAGACGTTTGTAATATTCTCACAATAAGCTAATTAGCTCAATTGGAGCAATTCTAGCATGTTTGGTTGAAATTGGAAATTTACATTTTTCAATTTTGTCAGACGTTTGTAATATTCTCACAATAAGCTAATTAGCTCAATTGGAGCATTTCTAGCATGTTTGGTTGAAATTGGAAATTTACACTTTTCACTTTTGTCAGACGTTTGTAATATTCTCACAATAAGCTAATTAGCTCAATTGGAGCATTTCTAGCACGTCTGGTTGAAATTGGAAATTTACATTTTTCACTTTTGTCAAACAATTGCAATATTCTCTCAATAAGCTAATTAGCTCAATTGGAGCATTTCTAGCATGTTCAGTTGAAATTGGAATTTTACATTTTTCACTTGTCAGACGTTTGTAATATTCTCACAATAAGCTAATTAGCTCAATTGGAGCATTTCTAGCACGTTTGGTTGAAATTGGAAATTTACATTTTTCACTTTTGTCAAACAATTGCAATATTCTCACAATAAGCTAATTAGCTCAATTGGAGCATTTCTAGCATGTTCGGTTGAAATTGGAATTTTACATTTTTCACTTTTGTCAGACGTTTGTAATATTCTCACAATAAGCTAATTAGCTCAATTGGAGCATTTCTAGCACGTTTGGTTGAAATTGGAAATTTACATTTTTCAGTTTTGTCAGACGTTTGTAATATTCTCACAATAAGCTAATTAGCTCAATTGGAGCATTTCTAGCATGTTTGGTTGAAATTGGAAATTTACATTTTTCAGTGTTGTCAGACGTTTGTAATATTCTCACAATAAGCTAATTAGATCAATTGGAGCATTTCTAGCATGTTTGGTTGAAATTGGAAATTTACATTTTTCAGTTTTGTCAGACGTTTGTAATATTCTCACAATAAGCTAATTAGCTCAATTGGAGCATTTCTAGCATGTTTGGTTGAAATTGGAAATTTAAATTTTTCAGTTTTGTCAGACGTTTGTAAAATTCTTACAGTAGGCTTATTTGCGCAATTTGAGCATTTCTAGCATGTTTGGTTGAAATTGGAAATTTACATTTTTCACTTTTGTCAGACAATTGTAATATTCTCACAATAAGCTAATTAGCTCAATTGGAGCATTTCTAGCACGTTTGGTTGAAATTGGAAATTTACATTTTTCACTTTTGTCAAACAATTGCAATATTCTCACAATAAGCTAATTAGCTCAATTGGAGCATTTCTAGCATGTTCGGTTGAAATTGGAATTTTACATTTTTCACTTTTGTCAGACGTTTGTAATATTCTCACAATAAGGTAATTAGCTCAATTGGAGCATTTCTAGCACGTTTGGTTGAAATTGGAAATTTACATTTCTCAGTTTTGTCAGACGTTTGTAATATTCTCACAATAAGCTAATTAGCTCAATTGGAGCATTTCTAGCATGTTTGGTTGAAATTGGAAATTTACATTTTTCAGTGTTGTCAGACGTTTGTAATATTCTCACAATAAGCTAATTAGATCAATTGGAGCATTTCTAGCATGTTTGGTTGAATATGGAAATTTACATTTTTCAGTTTTGTCAGACGTTTGTAATATTCTCACAATAAGCTAATTAGCTCAATTGGAGCATTTCTAGCATGTTTGGTTGAAATTGGAAATTTACATTTTTCACTTTTGTCAGACAATTGCAATATTCTCACAATAAGCTAATTAGCTCAATTGAAGCATTTCTAGCATGTTTGGTTGAAGTTGGAAATTTACATTTTTCACTTTTGTCAGACAATTGCAATATTCTCACAATAAGCTAATTAGCTCAATTGGAGCATTTCTAGCATGTTTGGTTGAAATTGGAAATTTACATTTTTCAGTGTTGTCAGACGTTTGTAATATTCTCACAATAAGCTAATTAGCTCAATTGGAGCATTTCTAGCATGTTTGGTTGAAATTGGAAATTTAAAATTTTCACTTTTGTCAGACAATTGCAATATTCTCACAATAAGCTAATTAGCTCAATTGGAGCATTTCTAGCATGTTTGGTTGACATTGGAAATTTACATTTTTCACTTTTGTCAGACAATTGCAGTATTCTCTCAATAAGCTAATTAACTCATTTGGAGCATTTCTAGCATGTTTGGTTGAAATTAGAAATTTACATTTTTCAGTGTTGTCAGACGTTTGTAATATTCTCACAATAAGCTAATTAGCTCAATTGGAGCATTTTTAGCATGTTTGGTTGAAATTGGAAATTTACATTTTTCAGTTTTGTCAGACGTTTGTAATATTCTCACAATAAGCTAATTAGCTCAATTGGAGCATTTCTAGCATGTTTGGTTGAAATTGGAAATTTACTTTTTTCACTTTTGTCAAACAATTGCAATATTCTCACAATAAGCTAATTAGCTCAATTGGAGCATTTCTAGCATGTTTGGTTGAAATTGGAAATTTACATTTTTCACTTTTGTCAGACGTTTGTAATATTCTCACAATAAGCTAATCAGCTCAATTGGAGCATTTCTAGCACGTTTGGTTGAAATTGGAAATTTACATTTTTCAGTGTTGTCAGACGTTTGTAATATTCTCACAATAAGCTAATTAGCTCAATTGGAGCATTTCTAGCATGTTTGGTTGAAATTGGAAATTTACAATTTTCACTTTTGTCAGACAATTGCAATAATCTCACAGTAAGCTAATTAGCTCAATTGGAGCAATTCTAGCATGTTTGGTTGAAATTGGAAATTTACATTTTTCACTTTTGTCAGACAATTGCAATATTCTCACAATAAGCTAATTAGCTCAATTGGAGCATTTCTAGCACGTTTAGTTGAAATTGGAAATTTACATTTTTCACTTTTGTCAGACAATTGCAATATTCTCTCAATAAGCTAATTAGCTCATTTGTAGCATTTCTAGCATGTTTGGTTGAAATTAGAAGTTTACATTTTTCAGTGTTGTCAGACGTTTGTAATATTCTCACAATAAGCTAATTAGCTCAATTGGAGCATTTTTAGCATGTTTGGTTGAAATTGGAAATTTACATTTTTCACTTTTGTCAGACGTTTGTAAAATTCTTACAGTAGGCTTATTTGCGCAATTTGAGCATTTCTAGCATGTTTGGTTGAAATTGGAAATTTACTTTTTTCACTTTTGTCAGACAATTGCAATATTCTCACAATAAGCTAATTAGCTCAATCGGAGCATTTCTAGCATGTTTGATTGAAATTGGAATTTACATTTTTCAGTGTTGTCAGACGTTTGTAATATTCTCACAATAAGCTAATTAGCTCAATTGGAGCATTTCTAGCATGTTTGATTGAAATTGGAAATTTACATTTTTCACTTTTGTCAGACAATTGCAATATTCTCACAATAAGCTAATTAGCTCAATTGGAGCATTTCTAGCATGTTTGGTTGAAATTGGAAATTTACATTTTTCACTTTTGTCAGACAATTGCAATATTCTCACAATAAGCTAATTAGCTCAATTGGAGCATTTCTAGCATGTTTGGTTGAAATTGGAAATTTACATTTTTCAATTTTGTTAGACGTTTGTAATATTCTCACAATAAGCTAATTAGCTCAATTGGAGCATTTCTAGCATGTTTGGTTGAAATTGGAAATTTACATTTTTCACTTTTGTCAGACAATTGTAATATTCTCACAATAAGCTAATTAGCTCAATTGGAGCATTTCTAGCATGTTTGGTTGAAATTGGAAATTTACATTTTTCTCTTTTGTCAGACGTTTGTAATATTCTCACAATAAGCTAATTAGCTCAATTGGGGCATTTCTAGCACGTTTGGTTGAAATTGGAAATTTACATTTTTCAGTGTTGTCAGACGTTTGTAATATTCTTACAGTAGGCTTATTTGTGCAATTTGAGCATTTCTAGCATGTTTGATTGAAATTGGAAATTTACATTTTTCAGTGTTGTCAGGCGTTTGTAATATTCTCACAATAAGCTAATTAGCTCAATTGGAGCATTTCTAGCATGTTTGGTTGAAATTGGAAATTTACATTTTTCACTTTTGTCAGACGTTTGTAATATTCTCACAATATGCTAATTAGCGAAATTGGAGCATTTCTAGCACGTTTGGTTGAAATTGAAATTTTACATTTTTCACTTTTGTCAAACAATTGCAATATTCTTTCAATAAGCTAATTAGCTCAATTGGAGCATTTCTAGCATGTTTGGTTGAAATTGGAAATTTACATTTTTCACTTTTGTCAAACAATTGCAATATTCTCTCAATAAGCTAATTAGCTCAATTGGAGCATTTCTAGCATGTTTGGTTGAAATTGGAAATTTACATTTTTCACTTTTGTCAGACGTTTGTAATATTCTCACAATAAGCTAATTAGCTCAATTGGAGCATTTCTAGCTTGTTTGGTTGAAATTGGAAATTTAAATTTTTCACTTTTGTCAGACAATTGCAATATTCTCACAATAAGCTAATTAGCTCAATTGGAGCATTTCTAGCATCTTCGGTTGAAATTGGAAATTTACATTTTTCAGTGTTGTCAGACGTTTGTAATATTCTCACAATAAGCTAATTAGCTCAATTGGGGCATTTCTAGCACGTTTGGTTGAAATTGGAAATGTACATTTTTCAGTGTTGTCAGACGTTTGTAATATTCTCACAATAAGCTAATTAGCTCAATTGGAGCATTTCTAGCATGTTTGGTTGAAATTGGAAATCTACATTTTTCAGTTTTGTCAGACGTTTGTAATATTCTCACAATAAGCTAATTAGCTCAATTGGAGCATTTCTAGCATGTTTGGTTGAAATTGGAAATTTACTTTTTTCACTTTTGTCAGACGTTTGTAATATTCTCACAATAAGCTAATTAGCTCAATTGGGGCATTTCTAGCACGTTTGGTTGAAATTGGAAATTTACATTTTTCAGTGTTGTCAGACGTTTGTAATATTCTTACAGTAGGCTTATTTGTGCAATTTGAGCATTTCTAGCATGTTTGATTGAAATTGGAAATTTACATTTTTCAGTGTTGTCAGGCGTTTGTAATATTCTCACAATAAGCTAATTAGCTCAATTGGAGCATTTCTAGCATGTTTGGTTGAAATTGGAAATTTACATTTTTCACTTTTGTCAGACGTTTGTAATATTCTCACAATATGCTAATTAGCGAAATTGGAGCATTTCTAGCACGTTTGGTTGAAATTGAAATTTTACATTTTTCACTTTTGTCAAACAATTGCAATATTCTTTCAATAAGCTAATTAGCTCAATTGGAGCATTTCTAGCATGTTTGGTTGAAATTGGAAATTTACATTTTTCACTTTTGTCAAACAATTGCAATATTCTCTCAATAAGCTAATTAGCTCAATTGGAGCATTTCTAGCATGTTTGGTTGAAATTGGAAATTTACATTTTTCACTTTTGTCAGACGTTTGTAATATTCTCACAATAAGCTAATTAGCTCAATTGGAGCATTTCTAGCTTGTTTGGTTGAAATTGGAAATTTAAATTTTTCACTTTTGTCAGACAATTGCAATATTCTCACAATAAGCTAATTAGCTCAATTGGAGCATTTCTAGCATCTTCGGTTGAAATTGGAAATTTACATTTTTCAGTGTTGTCAGACGTTTGTAATATTCTCACAATAAGCTAATTAGCTCAATTGGGGCATTTCTAGCACGTTTGGTTGAAATTGGAAATGTACATTTTTCAGTGATGTCAGACGTTTGTAATATTCTCACAATAAGCTAATTAGCTCAATTGGAGCATTTCTAGCATGTTTGGTTGAAATTGGAAATCTACATTTTTCAGTTTTGTCAGACGTTTGTAATATTCTCACAATAAGCTAATTAGCTCAATTGGAGCATTTCTAGCATGTTTGGTTGAAATTGGAAATTTACTTTTTTCACTTTTGTCAGACAATTGCAATATTCTCACAATAAGCTAATTAGCTCAATTGGAGCATTTCTAGCATGTTTGATTGAAATTGGAAATTTACATTTTTCAGTGTTGTCAGGCGTTTGTAATATTCTCACAATAAGCTAATTAGCTAAATTGGAGCATTTCTAGCATGTTTGGATGAAATTGCAAATTTACATTTTTCACTTCTGTCAGACAATTGCAATATTCTCACAATAAGCTAATTAGCTCAATTGGAGCATTTCTAGCATGTTTGGTTGAAATTGGAAATTTACATTTTTCACTTTTGTCAGACAATTGCAATATTCTCACAATAAGCTAATTAGCTCAATTGGAGCATTTGTAGCATGTTTGGTTGAAATTGGAAATTTACATTTTTCACTTTTGTCAGACGTTTGTAATATTCTCACAATAAGCTAATTAGCTCAATTGGGGCATTTCTAGCACGTTTGGTTGAAATTGGAAATTTACATTTTTCACTTTTGTCAAACAATTGCAATATTCTCTCAATAAGCTAATTAGCTCAATTGGAGCATTTCTAGCATCTTCGGTTGAAATTGGAAATTTACATTTTTCAGTGTTGTCAGACGTTTGTAATATTCTCACAATAAGCTAATTAGCTCAATTGGAGCATTTCTAGCATGTTTGGTTGAAATTGGAAATTTACAGTTTTCACTTTTGTCAGACAATTGCAATAATCTCACAGTAAGCTAATTAGCTCAATTGGAGCAATTCTAGCATGTTTGGTTGAAATTGGAAATTTACATTTTACACTTTTGTCAGACAATTGCAATATTCTCACAATAAGCTAATTAGCTCAATTGGAGCATTTCTAGCATGTTTGGTTGAAGTTGGAAATTTACATTTTTAACTTTTGTCAGACAATTGCAATATTCTCTCAATAAGCTAATTAGCTCATTTGGAGCATTTCTAGCATGTTTGGTTGAAATTAGAAATTTACATTTTTCAGTGTTGTCAGATGTTTGTAATATTCTCACAATAAGCTAATTAGGTCAATTGGAGCATTTCTAGCATGTTTGGTTGAAATTGGAAAATTACATTTTTCACTTTTGTCAGACGTTTGTAATATTCTCACAATAAGCTAATTAGCTCAATTGGAGCATTTCTAGCACGTTTGGTTGAAATTGGAAATTTACATTTTTCACTTTTGTCAAACAATTGCAATATTCTCTCAATAAGCTAATTAGCTCAATTGGAGCATTTCTAGCATGTTCGGTTGAAATTGGAATTTTACATTTTTCACTTTCGTCAGACGTTTGTAATATTCTCACAATAAGCTAATTAGCTCAATTGGAGCATTTCTAGCACGTTTGGTTGAAGTTGGAAATTTACATTTTTAACTTTTGTCAGACAATTGCAATATTCTCTCAATAAGCTAATTAGCTCATTTGGAGCATTTCTAGCATGTTTGGTTGAAATTAGAAATTTACATTTTTCAGTGTTGTCAGATGTTTGTAATATTCTCACAATAAGCTAATTAGGTCAATTGGAGCATTTCTAGCATGTTTGGTTGAAATTGGAAAATTACATTTTTCACTTTTGTCAGACAATTGTAATATTCTCACAATAAGCTAATTAGCTCAATTGGAGCATTTCTAGCATGTTTGGTTGAAATTGGAAATTTACATTTTTCACTTTTGTCAGACGTTTGTAATATTCTCACAATAAGCTAATTAGCTCAATTGGAGCATTTCTAGCACGTTTGGTTGAAATTGGAAATTTACATTTTTCACTTTTGTCAAACAATTGCAATATTCTCTCAATAAGCTAATTAGCTCAATTGGAGCATTTCTAGCATGTTCGGTTGAAATTGGAATTTTACATTTTTCACTTTCGTCAGACGTTTGTAATATTCTCACAATAAGCTAATTAGCTCAATTGGAGCATTTCTAGCACGTTTGGTTGAAATTGGAAATTTACATTTTTTCACTTTTGTCAAACAATTGCAATATTCTCTCAATAAGCTAATTAGCTCAATTGGAGCATTTCTAGCATGTTTGGTTGAAATTGGAAATTTACATTTTTCAGTGTTGTCAGACGTTTGTAATATTCTCACAATAAACTAATTAGCTCAATTGGAGCATTTCTAGCATGTTTGGTTGAAATTGGAAATCTACATTTTTCAGTTTTGTCAGACGTTTGTAATATTCTCACAATAAGCTAATTAGCTCAATTGGAGCATTTCTAGCATGTTTGGTTGAAATTGGAAATTTACATTTTTCAGTTTTGTCAGACGTTTGTAAAATTCTTACAGTAGGCTTATTTGCGCAATTTGAGCATTTCTAGCATGTTTGGTTGAAGTTGGAAATTTACATTTTTCACTTTTGTCAGACAATTGCAATATTCTCACAATAAGCTAATTAGCTCAATTGGAGCATTTCTAGCATGTTTAGTTGAAATTGGAAATTTACATTTTTCAGTGTTGTCAGACGTTTGTAATATTCTCACAATAAGCTAATTAGCTCAATTGGAGGATTTCTAGCATGTTTGGTTGAAATTGGAAATTTACATTTTTCACTTTTGTCAGACAATTGCAATATTCTCACAATAAGCTAATTAGCTCAATTGGAGCATTTCTAGCATGTTTGGTTGAAATTGGAAATTTACATTTTTCAGTGTTGTCAGACGTTTGTAATATTCTCACAATAAGCTAATTAGCTAAATTGGAGCATTTCTAGCATGTTAGGTTGAAATTGCAAATTTACATTTTTCACTTCTGTCAGACAATTGCAATATTCTCACAATAAGCTAATTAGCTCAATTGGAGCATTTCTAGCATGTTTGGTTGAAATTGGAAATTTACATTTTTCAGTGTTGTCAGACGTTTGTAATATTCTCACAATAAGCTAATTAGCTAAATTGGAGCATTTCTAGCATGTTAGGTTGCAATTGCAAAATTACATTTTTCACTTCTGTCAGACAATTGCAATATTCTCACAATAAGCTAATTAGCTCAATTGGAGCATTTCTAGCATGTTTGGTTGAAATTGGAAATTTACATTTTTCAATTTAGTTAGACGTTTGTAATATTCTCACAATAAGCTAATTAGCTCAATTGGAGCATTTCTAGCATGTTTGGTTGAAACTGGAAATTTACATTTTTCACTTTTGTCAGACAATTGCAATATTCTCTCAATAAGCTAATTAGCTCAATTGGAGCATTTCTAGCATGTTTGGTTGAAATTGGAAATTTACATTTTTCACTTTTGTCAGACGTTTGTAATATTCTCACAATAAGCTAATTAGCTCAATTGGAGCATTTCTAGCACGTTTGGTTGAAATTGGAAATTTACATTTTTCACTTTTGTCAAACAATTGCAATATTCTCTCAATAAGCTAATTAGCTCAATTGGAGCATTTCTAGCATGTTTGGTTGAAATTGGAAATTTACATTTTTCACTTTTGTCAAACAATTGCAATATTCTCTCAATAAGCTAATTAGCTCAATTGGAGCATTTCTAGCATGTTTGGTTGAAATTGGAAATTTACATTTTTCACTTTTGTCAGACGTTTGTAAAATTCTTACAGTAGGCTTATTTGCGCAATTTGAGCATTTCTAGCATGTTTGGTTGAAATTGGAAATTTACTTTTTTCACTTTTGTCAGACAATTGCAATATTCTCACAATAAGCTAATTAGCTCAATTGGAGCATTTCTAGCATGTTTGGTTGAAATTGGAAATTTACATTTTTCAGTGTTGTCAGACGTTTGTAATATTCTCACAATAAGCTAATTAGCTGAATTGGAGCATTTTTAGCATGTTTGGTTGAAATTGCAAATTTACATTTTTCACTTCTGTCAGACAATTGCAATATTCTCACAATAAGCTAATTAGCTCAATTGGAGCATTTCTAGCACGTTTGGTTGAAATCGGAAATTTAAATTTTTCACTTTTGTCAGACAATTGCAATATTCTCACAATAAGCTAATTAGCTCAATTGGAGCATTTCTAGCATCTTCGGTTGAAATTGGAAATTTACATTTTTCAGTGTTGTCAGACGTTTGTAATATTCTCACAATAAGCTAATTAGCTCAATTGGAGCATTTCTAGCATGTTTGGTTGAAATTGGAAATTTACATTTTTCACTTTTGTCAGACAATTGCAATATTCTCTCAATAAGCTAATTAGCTCAATTGGAGCATTTCTAGCATGTTTGGTTGAAATTGAAAATTTACATTTTTCAGTTTTGTCAGACAATTGTAATATTCTCACAATAAGCTAATTAGCTCAATTGGAGCAATTCTAGCATGTTTGGTTGAAATTGGAAATTTACATTTTTCAATTTTGTTAGACGTTTGTAATATTCTCACAATAAGCTAATTAGCTCAATTGGAGCAATTCTAGCATGTTTGGTTGAAATTGGAAATTTACACTTTTCACTTTTGTCAGACGTTTGTAATATTCTCACAATAAGCTAATTAGCTCAATTGGAGCATTTCTAGCACGTCTGGTTGAAATTGGAAATTTACATTTTTCACTTTTGTCAAACAATTGCAATATTCTCTCAATAAGCTAATTAGCTCAATTGGAGCATTTCTAGCATGTTCAGTTGAAATTGGAATTTTACATTTTTCACTTGTCAGACGTTTGTAATATTCTCACAATAAGCTAATTAGCTCAATTGGAGCATTTCTAGCACGTTTGGTTGAAATTGGAAATTTACATTTTTCACTTTTGTCAAACAATTGCAATATTCTCACAATAAGCTAATTAGCTCAATTGGAGCATTTCTAGCATGTTCGGTTGAAATTGGAATTTTACATTTTTCACTTTTGTCAGACGTTTGTAATATTCTCACAATAAGCTAATTAGCTCAATTGGAGCATTTCTAGCACGTTTGGTTGAAATTGGAAATTTACATTTTTCAGTTTTGTCAGACGTTTGTAATATTCTCACAATAAGCTAATTAGCTCAATTGGAGCATTTCTAGCATGTTTGGTTGAAATTGGAAATTTACATTTTTCAGTGTTGTCAGACGTTTGTAATATTCTCACAATAAGCTAATTAGATCAATTGGAGCATTTCTAGCATGTTTGGTTGAAATTGGAAATTTACATTTTTCAGTTTTGTCAGACGTTTGTAATATTCTCACAATAAGCTAATTAGCTCAATTGGAGCATTTCTAGCATGTTTGGTTGAAATTGGAAATTTAAATTTTTCAGTTTTGTCAGACGTTTGTAAAATTCTTACAGTAGGCTTATTTGCGCAATTTGAGCATTTCTAGCATGTTTGGTTGAAATTGGAAATTTACATTTTTCACTTTTGTCAGACAATTGTAATATTCTCACAATAAGCTAATTAGCTCAATTGGAGCATTTCTAGCACGTTTGGTTGAATTTGGAAATTTACATTTTTCACTTTTGTCAAACAATTGCAATATTCTCACAATAAGCTAATTAGCTCAATTGGAGCATTTCTAGCATGTTCGGTTGAAATTGGAATTTTACATTTTTCACTTTTGTCAGACGTTTGTAATATTCTCACAATAAGGTAATTAGCTCAATTGGAGCATTTCTAGCACGTTTGGTTGAAATTGGAAATTTACATTTCTCAGTTTTGTCAGACGTTTGTAATATTCTCACAATAAGCTAATTAGCTCAATTGGAGCATTTCTAGCATGTTTGGTTGAAATTGGAAATTTACATTTTTCAGTGTTGTCAGACGTTTGTAACATTCTCACAATAAGCTAATGAGCTCAATTGGAGCATTTCTAGCATGTTTGGTTGAAATTGGAAATTTAAATTTTTCAGTTTTGTCAGACGTTTGTAAAATTCTTACAGTAGGCTTATTTGCGCAATTTGAGCATTTCTAGCATGTTTGGTTGAAATTGGAAATTTACATTTTTCACTTTTGTCAGACAATTGCAATACTCTCACAATAAGCTAATTAGCTCAATTGGAGCATTTCTAGCATGTTTGGTTGAAATTGGAAATTTACATTTTTCACTTTTGTCAGACGTTTGTAATATTCTCACAATAAGCTAATTAGCTCAATTGGAGCATTTCTAGCACGTTTGGTTGAAATTGGAAATTTACATTTTTCACTTTTGTCAAACAATTGCAATATTCTCACAATAAGCTAATTAGCTCAATTGGAGCATTTCTAGCATGTTTGGTTGAAATTGGAAATTTACATTTTTCACTTTTGTCAGACAATTGCAATATTCTCTCAATAAGCTAATTAGCTCATTTGGAGCATTTCTAGCATGTTTGGTTGAAATTAGAAATTTACATTTTTCACTTTTGTCAGACGTTTGTAATATTCTCACAATAAGCTAATTAGCTCATTTGGAGCATTTCTAGCACGTTTGGTTGAAATTGGAAATTTACATTTTTCACTTTTGTCAGACGTTTGTAATATTCTCACAATAAGCTAATTAGCTCAATTGGAGCATTTCTAGCATGTTTGGTTGAAATTGGAAATTTACATTTTTCAATTTAGTTAGACGTTTGTAATATTCTCACAATAAGCTAATTAGCTCAATTGGAGCATTTCTAGCATGTTTGGTTGAAACTGGAAATTTACATTTTTCACTTTTGTCAGACAATTGCAATATTCTCTCAATAAGCTAATTAGCTCAATTGGAGCATTTCTAGCATGTTTGGTTGAAATTGGAAATTTACATTTTTCACTTTTGTCAGACGTTTGTAATATTCTCACAATAAGCTAATTAGCTCAATTGGAGCATTTCTAGCACGTTTGGTTGAAATTGGAAAATTAACATTTTTCACTTTTGTCAAACAATTGCAATATTCTCTCAATAAGCTAATTAGCTCAATTGGAGCATTTCTAGCATGTTTGGTTGAAATTGGAAATTTACATTTTTCAGTGTTGTCAGACGTTTGTAATATTCTCACAATAAGCTAATTAGCTGAATTGGAGCATTTCTAGCATGTTTGGTTGAAATTGCAAATTTACACTTTTCACTTTTGTCAGACAATTGCAATATTCTCACAATAAGCTAATTAGCTCAATTGGAGCATTTCTAGCATGTTTGGTTGAAATTGGAAATTTACACTTTTCACTTTTGTCAGACGTTTGTAATATTCTCACAATAAGCTAATTAGCTCAATTGGAGCATTTCTAGCACGTCTGGTTGAATTTGGAAATTTACATTTTTCACTTTTGTCAAACAATTGCAATATTCTCTCAATAAGCTAATTAGCTCAATTGGAGCATTTCTAGCATGTTCAGTTGAAATTGGAATTTTACATTTTTCACTTGTCAGACGTTTGTAATATTCTCACAATAAGCTAATTAGCTCAATTGGAGCATTTCTAGCACGTTTGGTTGAAATTGGAAATTTACATTTTTCACTTTTGTCAGACGTTTGTAATATTCTCACAATAAGCTAATTAGCTCAATTGGAGCATTTCTAGCACGTTTGGTTAAAATTGGAAATTTACATTTTTCACTTTTGTCAAACAATTGCAATATTCTCACAATAAGCTAATTAGCTCAATTGGAGCATTTCTAGCATGTTCGGTTGAAATTGGAATTTTACATTTTTCACTTTTGTCAGACGTTTGTAATATTCTCACAATAAGCTAATTAGCTCAATTGGAGCATTTCTAGCACGTTTGGTTGAAATTGGAAATTTACATTTTTCAGTTTTGTCAGACGTTTGTAATATTCTCACAATAAGCTAATTAGCTCAATTGGAGCATTTCTAGCATGTTTGGTTGAAATTGGAAATTTACATTTTTCAGTGTTGTCAGACGTTTGTAATATTCTCACAATAAGCTAATTAGATCAATTGAAGCATTTCTAGCATGTTTGGTTGAAATTGGAAATTTACATTTTTCAGTTTTGTCAGACGTTTGTAATATTCTCACAATAAGCTAATTAGCTCAATTGGAGCATTTCTAGCATGTTTGGTTGAAATTGGAAATTTAAATTTTTCAGTTTTGTCAGACGTTTGTAAAATTCTTACAGTAGGCTTATTTGCGCAATTTGAGCATTTCTAGCATGTTTGGTTGAAATTGGAAATTTACATTTTTCACTTTTGTCAGACAATTGTAATATTCTCACAATAAGCTAATTAGCTCAATTGGAGCATTTCTAGCACGTTTGGTTGAAATTGGAAATTTACATTTTTCACTTTTGTCAAACAATTGCAATATTCTCACAATAAGCTAATTAGCTCAATTGGAGCATTTCTAGCATGTTCGGTTGAAATTGGAAATTTACATTTTTCACTTTTGTCAGACGTTTGTAATATTCTCACAATAAGCTAATTAGCTCAATTGGAGCATTTCTAGCACGTTTGGTTGAAATTGGAAATTTACATTTTTCAGTTTTGTCAGACGTTTGTAATATTCTCACAATAAGCTAATTAGCTCAATTGGAGCATTTCTAGCATGTTTGGTTGAAATTGGAAATTTACATTTTTCAGTGTTGTCAGACGTTTGTAATATTCTCACAATAAGCTAATTAGATCAATTGGAGCATTTCTAGCATGTTTGGTTGAATATGGAAATTTACATTTTTCAGTTTTGTCAGACGTTTGTAATATTCTCACAATAAGCTAATTAGCTCAATTGGAGCATTTCTAGCATGTTTGGTTGAAATTGGAAATTTAAATTTTTCAGTTTTGTCAGACGTTTGTAAAATTCTTACAGTAGGCTTATTTCCGCAATTTGAGCATTTTTAGCATGTTTGGTTGAAATTGGAAATTTACATTTTTCACTTTTGTCAGACAATTGCAATACTCTCACAATAAGCTAATTAGCTCAATTGGAGCATTTCTAGCATGTTTGGTTGAAATTGGAAATTTACATTTTTCACTTTTGTCAGACGTTTGTAATATTCTCACAATAAGCTAATTAGCTCAATTGGAGCATTTCTAGCACGTTTGGTTGAAATTGGAAATTTACATTTTTCACTTTTGTCAAACAATTGCAATATTCTCACAATAAGCTAATTAGCTCAATTGGAGCATTTCTAGCATGTTTGGTTGAAATTGGAAATTTACATTTTTCACTTTTGTCAGACAATTGCAATATTCTCTCAATAAGCTAATTAGCTCATTTGGAGCATTTCTAGCATGTTTGGTTGAAATTAGAAATTTACATTTTTCACTTTTGTCAGACGTTTGTAATATTCTCACAATAAGCTAATTAGCTCAATTGGAGCATTTCTAGCACGTTTGGTTGAAATTGGAAATTTACATTTTTCACTTTTGTCAGACGTTTGTAATATTCTCACAATAAGCTAATTAGCTCAATTGGAGCATTTCTAGCATGTTTGGTTGAAATTGGAAATTTACATTTTTCAATTTAGTTAGACGTTTGTAATATTCTCACAATAAGCTAATTAGCTCAATTGGAGCATTTCTAGCATGTTTGGTTGAAACTGGAAATTTACATTTTTCACTTTTGTCAGACAATTGCAATATTCTCTCAATAAGCTAATTAGCTCAATTGGAGCATTTCTAGCATGTTTGGTTGAAATTGGAAATTTACATTTTTCACTTTTGTCAGACGTTTGTAATATTCTCACAATAAGCTAATTAGCTCAATTGGAGCATTTCTAGCACGTTTGGTTGAAATTGGAAATTTACATTTTTCAGTTTTGTCAGACGTTTGTAATATTCTCACAATAAGCTAATTAGCTCAATTGGAGCATTTCTAGCATGTTTGGTTGAAATTGGAAATTTACATTTTTCAGTGTTGTCAGACGTTTGTAATATTCTCACAATAAGCTAATTAGATCAATTGGAGCATTTCTAGCATGTTTGGTTGAATATGGAAATTTACATTTTTCAGTTTTGTCAGACGTTTGTAATATTCTCACAATAAGCTAATTAGCTCAATTGGAGCATTTCTAGCATGTTTGGTTGAAATTGGAAATTTAAATTTTTCAGTTTTGTCAGACGTTTGTAAAATTCTTACAGTAGGCTTATTTCCGCAATTTGAGCATTTTTAGCATGTTTGGTTGAAATTGGAAATTTACATTTTTCACTTTTGTCAGACAATTGCAATACTCTCACAATAAGCTAATTAGCTCAATTGGAGCATTTCTAGCATGTTTGGTTGAAATTGGAAATTTACATTTTTCACTTTTGTCAGACGTTTGTAATATTCTCACAATAAGCTAATTAGCTCAATTGGAGCATTTCTAGCACGTTTGGTTGAAATTGGAAATTTACATTTTTCACTTTTGTCAAACAATTGCAATATTCTCACAATAAGCTAATTAGCTCAATTGGAGCATTTCTAGCATGTTTGGTTGAAATTGGAAATTTACATTTTTCACTTTTGTCAGACAATTGCAATATTCTCTCAATAAGCTAATTAGCTCATTTGGAGCATTTCTAGCATGTTTGGTTGAAATTAGAAATTTACATTTTTCACTTTTGTCAGACGTTTGTAATATTCTCACAATAAGCTAATTAGCTCAATTGGAGCATTTCTAGCACGTTTGGTTGAAATTGGAAATTTACATTTTTCACTTTTGTCAGACGTTTGTAATATTCTCACAATAAGCTAATTAGCTCAATTGGAGCATTTCTAGCATGTTTGGTTGAAATTGGAAATTTACATTTTTCAATTTAGTTAGACGTTTGTAATATTCTCACAATAAGCTAATTAGCTCAATTGGAGCATTTCTAGCATGTTTGGTTGAAACTGGAAATTTACATTTTTCACTTTTGTCAGACAATTGCAATATTCTCTCAATAAGCTAATTAGCTCAATTGGAGCATTTCTAGCATGTTTGGTTGAAATTGGAAATTTACATTTTTCACTTTTGTCAGACGTTTGTAATATTCTCACAATAAGCTAATTAGCTCAATTGGAGCATTTCTAGCACGTTTGGTTGAAATTGGAAATTTACATTTTTCAATTTTGTCAAACAATTGCAATATTCTCTCAATAAGCTAATTAGCTCAATTGGAGCATTTCTAGCATGTTTGGTTGAAATTGGAAATTTACATTTTTCACTTTTGTCAAACAATTGCAATATTCTCTCAATAAGCTATTTAGCTCAATTGGAGCATTTCTAGCATGTTTGGTTGAAATTGGAAATTTACATTTTTCACTTTTGTCAGACGTTTGTAAAATTCTTACAGTAGGCTTATTTGCGCAATTTGAGCATTTCTAGCATGTTTGGTTGAAATTGGAAATTTACTTTTTTCACTTTTGTCAGACAATTGCAATATTCTCACAATAAGCTAATTAGCTCAATTGGAGCATTTCTAGCATGTTTGGTTGAAATTGAAAATTTACATTTTTCAGTGTTGTCAGACGTTTGTAATATTCTCACAATAAGCTAATTAGCTAAATTGGAGCATTTCTAGCATGTTTGGTTGAAATTGGAAATTTACATTTTTCACTTTTGTCAGACGTTTGTAATATTCTCACAATAAGCTAATTAGCTCAATTGGAGCAATTCTAGCATGTTTGGTTGAAATTGGAAATTTACATTTTTCAATTTTGTCAGACGTTCGTAATATTCTCACAATAAGCTAATTAGCTCAATTGGAGCATTTCTAGCATGTTTGGTTGAAATTGCAAATTTACATTTTTCACTTTTGTCAGACAATTGCAATATTCTCACAATAAGCTAATTAGCTCAATTGGAGCATTTCTAGCATGTTTGGTTGAAATTGGAAATTTACACTTTTCACTTTTGTCAGACGTTTGTAATATTCTCACAATAAGCTAATTAGCTCAATTGGAGCATTTCTAGCACGTCTGGTTGAATTTGGAAATTTACATTTTTCACTTTTGTCAAACAATTGCAATATTCTCTCAATAAGCTAATTAGCTCAATTGGAGCATTTCTAGCATGTTCAGTTGAAATTGGAATTTTACATTTTTCACTTGTCAGACGTTTGTAATATTCTCACAATAAGCTAATTAGCTCAATTGGAGCATTTCTAGCACGTTTGGTTGAAATTGGAAATTTACATTTTTCACTTTTGTCAGACGTTTGTAATATTCTCACAATAAGCTAATTAGCTCAATTGGAGCATTTCTAGCACGTTTGGTTGAAATTGGAAATTTACATTTTTCACTTTTGTCAAACAATTGCAATATTCTCACAATAAGCTAATTAGCTCAATTGGAGCATTTCTAGCATGTTCGGTTGAAATTGGAATTTTACATTTTTCACTTTTGTCAGACGTTTGTAATATTCTCACAATAAGCTAATTAGCTCAATTGGAGCATTTCTAGCACGTTTGGTTGAAATTGGAAATTTACATTTTTCAGTTTTGTCAGACGTTTGTAATATTCTCACAATAAGCTAATTAGCTCAATTGGAGCATTTCTAGCATGTTTGGTTGAAATTGGAAATTTACATTTTTCAGTGTTGTCAGACGTTTGTAATATTCTCACAATAAGCTAATTAGATCAATTGAAGCATTTCTAGCATGTTTGGTTGAAATTGGAAATTTACATTTTTCAGTTTTGTCAGACGTTTGTAATATTCTCACAATAAGCTAATTAGCTCAATTGGAGCATTTCTAGCATGTTTGGTTGAAATTGGAAATTTAAATTTTTCAGTTTTGTCAGACGTTTGTAAAATTCTTACAGTAGGCTTTTTTGCGCAATTTGAGCATTTCTAGCATGTTTGGTTGAAATTGGAAATTTACATTTTTCACTTTTGTCAGACAATTGTAATATTCTCACAATAAGCTAATTAGCTCAATTGGAGCATTTTTAGCACGTTTGGTTGAAATTGGAAATTTACATTTTTCACTTTTGTCAAACAATTGCAATATTCTCACAATAAGCTAATTAGCTCAATTGGAGCATTTCTAGCATGTTCGGTTGAAATTGGAAATTTACATTTTTCACTTTTGTCAGACGTTTGTAATATTCTCACAATAAGCTAATTAGCTCAATTGGAGCATTTCTAGCACGTTTGGTTGAAATTGGAAATTTACATTTTTCAGTTTTGTCAGACGTTTGTAATATTCTCACAATAAGCTAATTAGCTCAATTGGAGCATTTCTAGCATGTTTGGTTGAAATTGGAAATTTACATTTTTCAGTGTTGTCAGACGTTTGTAATATTCTCACAATAAGCTAATTAGATCAATTGGAGCATTTCTAGCATGTTTGGTTGAATATGGAAATTTACATTTTTCAGTTTTGTCAGACGTTTGTAATATTCTCACAATAAGCTAATTAGCTCAATTGGAGCATTTCTAGCATGTTTGGTTGAAATTGGAAATTTAAATTTTTCAGTTTTGTCAGACGTTTGTAAAATTCTTACAGTAGGCTTATTTGCGCAATTTGAGCATTTTTAGCATGTTTGGTTGAAATTGGAAATTTACATTTTTCACTTTTGTCAGACAATTGCAATACTCTCACAATAAGCTAATTAGCTCAATTGGAGCATTTCTAGCATGTTTGGTTGAAATTGGAAATTTACATTTTTCACTTTTGTCAGACGTTTGTAATATTCTCACAATAAGCTAATTAGCTCAATTGGAGCATTTCTAGCACGTTTGGTTGAAATTGGAAATTTACATTTTTCACTTTTGTCAAACAATTGCAATATTCTCACAATAAGCTAATTAGCTCAATTGGAGCATTTCTAGCATGTTTGGTTGAAATTGGAAATTTACATTTTTCACTTTTGTCAGACAATTGCAATATTCTCTCAATAAGCTAATTAGCTCATTTGGAGCATTTCTAGCATGTTTGGTTGAAATTAGAAATTTACATTTTTCACTTTTGTCAGACGTTTGTAATATTCTCACAATAAGCTAATTAGCTCAATTGGAGCATTTCTAGCACGTTTGGTTGAAATTGGAAATTTACATTTTTCACTTTTGTCAGACGTTTGTAATATTCTCACAATAAGCTAATTAGCTCAATTGGAGCATTTCTAGCATGTTTGGTTGAAATTGGAAATTTACATTTTTCAATTTAGTTAGACGTTTGTAATATTCTCACAATAAGCTAATTAGCTCAATTGGAGCATTTCTAGCATGTTTGGTTGAAACTGGAAATTTACATTTTTCACTTTTGTCAGACAATTGCAATATTCTCTCAATAAGCTAATTAGCTCAATTGGAGCATTTCTAGCATGTTTGGTTGAAATTGGAAATTTACATTTTTCACTTTTGTCAGACGTTTGTAATATTCTCACAATAAGCTAATTAGCTCAATTGGAGCATTTCTAGCACGTTTGGTTGAAATTGGAAATTTACATTTTTCACTTTTGTCAAACAATTGCAATATTCTCTCAATAAGCTAATTAGCTCAATTGGAGCATTTCTAGCATGTTTGGTTGAAATTGGAAATTTACATTTTTCACTTTTGTCAAACAATTGCAATATTCTCTCAATAAGCTATTTAGCTCAATTGGAGCATTTCTAGCATGTTTGGTTGAAATTGGAAATTTACATTTTTCACTTTTGTCAGACGTTTGTAAAATTCTTACAGTAGGCTTATTTGCGCAATTTGAGCATTTCTAGCATGTTTGGTTGAAATTGGAAATTTACTTTTTTCACTTTTGTCAGACAATTGCAATATTCTCACAATAAGCTAATTAGCTCAATTGGAGCATTTCTAGCATGTTTGGTTGAAATTGGAAATTTACATTTTTCAGTGTTGTCAGACGTTTGTAATATTCTCACAATAAGCTAATTAGCTAAATTGGAGCATTTCTAGCATGTTTGGTTGAAATTGCAAATTTACATTTTTCACTTCTGTCAGACAATTGCAATATTCTCACAATAAGCTAATTAGCTCAATTGGAGCATTTCTAGCATCTTCGGTTGGAATTGGAAATTTACATTTTTCAGTGTTGTCAGACGTTTGTAATATTCTCACAATAAGCTAATTAGCTCAATTGGAGCATTTCTAGCATGTTTGGTTGAAATTGGAAATTTACATTTTTCACTTTTGTCAGACAATTGCAATATTCTCTCAATAAGCTAATTAGCTCAATTGGAGCATTTCTAGCATGTTTGGTTGAAATTGAAAATTTACATTTTTCAGTTTTGTCAGACAATTGTAATATTCTCACAATAAGCTAATTAGCTCAATTGGAGCATTTCTAGCATGTTTGGTTGAAATTGGAAATTTACATTTTTCAATTTTGTTAGACGTTTGTAATATTCTCACAATAAGCTAATTAGCTCAATTGGAGCAATTCTAGCATGTTTGGTTGAAATTGGAAATTTACATTTTTCACTTTTGTCAGACAATTGCAATATTCTCACAATAAGCTAATTAGCTCAATTGGAGCATTTCTAGCATGTTTGGTTGAAATTGGAAATTTACACTTTTCACTTTTGTCAGACGTTTGTAATATTTTCACAATAAGCTAATTAGCTCGATTGGAGCATTTCTAGCACGTTTGGTTGAAATTGGAAATTTACATTTTTCACTTTTGTCAAACAATTGCAATATTCCCTCAATAAGCTAGTTAGCTCAATTGGAGCATTTCTAGCATGTTCAGTTGAAATTGGAATTTTACATTTTTCACTTGTCAGACGTTTGTAATATTCTCACAATAAGCTAATTAGCTCAATTGGAGCATTTCTAGCATGTTTGGTTGAAATTGGAAATTTACATTTTTCAATTTTGTCAGACGTTTGTAATATTCTCACAATAAGCTAATTAGCTCAATTGGAGCATTTCTAGCATGTTTGGTTGAAATTGCAAATTTACATTTTTCACTTTTGTCAGACAATTGCAATATTCTCACAATAAGCTAATTAGCTCAATTGGAGCATTTCTAGCATGTTTGGTTGAAATTGGAAATTTACACTTTTCACTTTTGTCAGACGTTTGTAATATTCTCACAATAAGCTAATTAGCTCAATTGGAGCATTTCTAGCACGTTTGGTTGAAATTGGAAATTTACATTTTTCACTTTTGTCAAACAATTGCAATATTCCCTCAATAAGCTAATTAGCTCAATTGGAGCATTTCTAGCATGTTCAGTTGAAATTGGAATTTTACATTTTTCACTTGTCAGACGTTTGTAATATTCTCACAATAAGCTAATTAGCTCAATTGGAGCATTTCTAGCACGTTTGGTTGAAATTGGAAATTTACATTTTTCACTTTTGTCAAACAATTGCAATATTCCCACAATAAGCTAATTAGCTCAATTGGAGCATTTCTAGCATGTTCGGTTGAAATTGGAATTTTACATTTTTCACTTTTGTCAGACGTTTGTAATATTCTCACAATAAGCTAATTAGCTCAATTGGAGCATTTCTAGCACGTTTGGTTGAAATTGGAAATTTACATTTTTCAGTTTTGTCAGACGTTTGTAATATTCTCACAATAAGCTAATTAGCTCAATTGGAGCATTTCTAGCATGTTTGGTTGAAATTGGAAATTTACATTTTTCAGTGTTGTCAGACGTTTGTAATATTCTCACAATAAGCTAATTAGATCAATTGGAGCATTTCTAGCATGTTTGGTTGAAATTGGAAATTTACATTTTTCAGTTTTGTCAGACGTTTGTAATATTCTCACAATAAGCTAATTAGCTCAATTGGAGCATTTCTAGCATGTTTGGTTGAAATTGGAAATTTAAATTTTTCAGTTTTGTCAGACGTTTGTAATATTCTCACAATAAGCTAATTAGCTCAATTGGAGCATTTCTAGCATGTTTGGTTGAAATTGGAAATTTAAATTTTTCAGTTTTGTCAGACGTTTGTAAAATTCTTACAGTAGGCTTATTTGCGCAATTTGAGCATTTCTAGCATGTTTGGTTGAAATTGGAAATTTACATTTTTAACTTTTGTCCGACAATTGTAATATTCTCACAATAAGCTAATTAGCTCAATTGGAGCATTTCTAGCACGTTTGGTTGAAATTGGAAATTTACATTTTTCACTTTTGTCAAACAATTGCAATATTCTCACAATAAGCTAATTAGCTCAATTGGAGCATTTCTAGCATGTTCGGTTGAAATTGGAAATTTACATTTTTCACTTTTGTCAGACGTTTGTAATATTCTCACAATAAGCTAATTAGCTCAATTGGAGCATTTCTAGCACGTTTGGTTGAAATTGGAAATTTACATTTTTCAGTTTTGTCAGACGTTTGTAATATTCTCACAATAAGCTAATTAGCTCGATTAGAGCATTTCTAGCATGTTTGGTTGAAATTGGAAATTTACATTTTTCAGTGTTGTCAGACGTTTGTAATATTCTCACAATAAGCTAATTAGATCAATTGGAGCATTTCTAGCACGTTTGGTTGAAATTGGAAATTTACATTTTTCAGTTTTGTCAGACGTTTGTAATATTCTCACAATAAGCTAATTAGCTCAATTGGAGCATTTCTAGCATGTTTGGTTGAAATTGGAAATTTACATTTTTCAGTGTTGTCAGACGTTTGTAATATTCTCACAATAAGCTAATTAGATCAATTGGAGCATTTCTAGCATGTTTGGTTGAAATTGGAAATTTACATTTTTCAGTTTTGTCAGACGTTTGTAATATTCTCACAATAAGCTAATTAGCTCAATTGGAGCATTTCTAGCATGTTTGGTTGAAATTGGAAATTTAAATTTTTCAGTTTTGTCAGACGTTTGTAAAATTCTTACAGTAGGCTTATTTGCGCAATTTGAGCATTTCTAGCATGTTTGGTTGAAATTGGAAATTTACATTTTTCACTTTTGTCAGACAATTGTAATATTCTCACAATAAGCTAATTAGCTCAATTGGAGCATTTCTAGCACGTTTGGTTGAAATTGGAAATTTACATTTTTCACTTTTGTCAAACAATTGCAATATTCTCACAATAAGCTAATTAGCTCAATTGGAGCATTTCTAGCATGTTCGGTTGAAATTGGAATTTTACATTTTTCACTTTTGTCAGACGTTTGTAATATTCTCACAATAAGCTAATTAGCTCAATTGGAGCATTTCTAGCACGTTTGGTTGAAATTGGAAATTTACATTTTTCAGTTTTGTCAGACGTTTGTAATATTCTCACAATAAGCTAATTAGCTAAATTGGAGCATTTCTAGCATGTTAGGTTGAAATTGCAAATTTACATTTTTCACTTCTGTCAGACAATTGCAATATTCTCACAATAAGCTAATTAGCTCAATTGGAGCATTTCTAGCATGTTTGGTTGAAATTGGAAATTTACATTTTTCAGTGTTGTCAGACGTTTGTAATATTCTCACAATAAGCTAATTAGCTAAATTGGAGCATTTCTAGCATGTTAGGTTGCAATTGCAAATTTACATTTTTCACTTCTGTCAGACAATTGCAATATTCTCACAATAAGCTAATTAGCTCAATTGGAGCATTTCTAGCATGTTTGGTTGAAATTGGAGATTTACATTTTTCAATTTAGTTAGACGTTTGTAATATTCTCACAATAAGCTAATTAGCTCAATTGGAGCATTTCTAGCATGTTTGGTTGAAACTGGAAATTTACATTTTTCACTTTTGTCAGACAATTGCAATATTCTCTCAATAAGCTAATTAGCTCAATTGGAGCATTTCTAGCATGTTTGGTTGAAATTGGAAATTTACATTTTTCACTTTTGTCAGACGTTTGTAATATTCTCACAATAAGCTAATTAGCTCAATTGGAGCATTTCTAGCACGTTTGGTTGAAATTGGAAATTTACATTTTTCACTTTTGTCAAACAATTGCAATATTCTCTCAATAAGCTAATTAGCTCAATTGGAGCATTTCTAGCATGTTTGGTTGAAATTGGAAATTTACATTTTTCACTTTTGTCAAACAATTGCAATATTCTCTCAATAAGCTAATTAGCTCAATTGGAGCATTTCTAGCATGTTTGGTTGAAATTGGAAATTTACATTTTTCACTTTTGTCAGACGTTTGTAAAATTCTTACAGTAGGCTTATTTGCGCAATTTGAGCATTTCTAGCATGTTTGGTTGAAATTGGAAATTTACTTTTTTCACTTTTGTCAGACAATTGCAATATTCTCACAATAAGCTAATTAGCTCAATTGGAGCATTTCTAGCATGTTTGGTTGAAATTGGAAATTTACATTTTTCAGTGTTGTCAGACGTTTGTAATATTCTCACAATAAGCTAATTAGCTGAATTGGAGCATTTCTA
Organism: Watersipora subatra; assembly: GCF_963576615.1. Classification (NCBI taxonomy): domain Eukaryota; kingdom Metazoa; phylum Bryozoa; class Gymnolaemata; order Cheilostomatida; family Watersiporidae; genus Watersipora; species Watersipora subatra. The sequence continues at coordinate 901,870 of NW_027045232.1, read as the reverse complement.
GCATGTTTGGTTGAAATTGCAAATTTACATTTTTCACTTCTGTCAGACAATTGCAATATTCTCACAATAAGCTAATTAGCTCAATTGGAGCATTTCTAGCACGTTTGGTTGAAATCGGAAATTTAAATTTTTCACTTTTGTCAGACAATTGCAATATTCTCACAATAAGCTAATTAGCTCAATTGGAGCATTTCTAGCATCTTCGGTTGAAATTGGAAATTTACATTTTTCAGTGTTGTCAGACGTTTGTAATATTCTCACAATAAGCTAATTAGCTCAATTGGAGCATTTCTAGCATGTTTGGTTGAAATTGGAAATTTACATTTTTCACTTTTGTCAGACAATTGCAATATTCTCTCAATAAGCTAATTAGCTCAATTGGAGCATTTCTAGCATGTTTGGTTGAAATTGAAAATTTACATTTTTCAGTTTTGTCAGACAATTGTAATATTCTCACAATAAGCTAATTAGCTCAATTGGAGCAATTCTAGCATGTTTGGTTGAAATTGGAAATTTACATTTTTCAATTTTGTTAGACGTTTGTAATATTCTCACAATAAGCTAATTAGCTCAATTGGAGCAATTCTAGCATGTTTGGTTGAAATTGGAAATTTACATTTTTCAATTTTGTCAGACGTTTGTAATATTCTCACAATAAGCTAATTAGCTCAATTGGAGCATTTCTAGCATGTTTGGTTGAAATTGCAAATTTACATTTTTCACTTTTGTCAGACAATTGCAATATTCTCACAATAAGCTAATTAGCTCAATTGGAGCATTTCTAGCATGTTTGGTTGAAATTGGAAATTTACACTTTTCACTTTTGTCAGACGTTTGTAATATTCTCACAATAAGCTAATTAGCTCAATTGGAGCATTTCTAGCACGTCTGGTTGAAATTGGAAATTTACATTTTTCACTTTTGTCAAACAATTGCAATATTCTCTCAATAAGCTAATTAGCTCAATTGGAGCATTTCTAGCATGTTCAGTTGAAATTGGAATTTTACATTTTTCACTTGTCAGACGTTTGTAATATTCTCACAATAAGCTAATTAGCTCAATTGGAGCATTTCTAGCACGTTTGGTTGAAATTGGAAATTTACATTTTTCACTTTTGTCAAACAATTGCAATATTCTCACAATAAGCTAATTAGCTCAATTGGAGCATTTCTAGCATGTTCGGTTGAAATTGGAATTTTACATTTTTCACTTTTGTCAGACGTTTGTAATATTCTCACAATAAGCTAATTAGCTCAATTGGAACATTTCTAGCACGTTTGGTTGAAATTGGAAATTTACATTTTTCAGTTTTGTCAGACGTTTGTAATATTCTCACAATAAGCTAATTAGCTCAATTGGAGCATTTCTAGCATGTTTGGTTGAAATTGGAAATTTACATTTTTCAGTGTTGTCAGACGTTTGTAATATTCTCACAATAAGCTAATTAGATCAATTGGAGCATTTCTAGCATGTTTGGTTGAAATTGGAAATTTACATTTTTCAGTTTTGTCAGACGTTTGTAATATTCTCACAATAAGCTAATTAGCTCAATTGGAGCATTTCTAGCATGTTTGGTTGAAATTGGAAATTTAAATTTTTCAGTTTTGTCAGACGTTTGTAAAATTCTTACAGTAGGCTTATTTGCGCAATTTGAGCATTTCTAGCATGTTTGGTTGAAATTGGAAATTTACATTTTTCACTTTTGTCAGACAATTGTAATATTCTCACAATAAGCTAATTAGCTCAATTGGAGCATTTCTAGCACGTTTGGTTGAAATTGGAAATTTACATTTTTCACTTTTGTCAAACAATTGCAATATTCTCACAATAAGCTAATTAGCTCAATTGGAGCATTTCTAGCATGTTCGGTTGAAATTATAATTTTACATTTTTCACTTTTGTCAGACGTTTGTAATATTCTCACAATAAGGTAATTAGCTCAATTGGAGCATTTCTAGCACGTTTGGTTGAAATTGGAAATTTACATTTCTCAGTTTTGTCAGACGTTTGTAATATTCTCACAATAAGCTAATTAGCTCAATTGGAGCATTTCTAGCATGTTTGGTTGAAATTGGAAATTTACATTTTTCAGTGTTGTCAGACGTTTGTAATATTCTCACAATAAGCTAATTAGATCAATTGGAGCATTTCTAGCATGTTTGGTTGAATATGGAAATTTACATTTTTCAGTTTTGTCAGACGTTTGTAATATTCTCACAATAAGCTAATTAGCTCAATTGGAGCATTTCTAGCATGTTTGGTTGAAATTGGAAATTTAAATTTTTCAGTTTTGTCAGACGTTTGTAAAATTCTTACAGTAGGCTTATTTGCGCAATTTGAGCATTTCTAGCATGTTTGGTTGGAATTGGAAATTTACATTTTTCACTTTTGTCAGACAATTGCAGTACTCTCACAATAAGCTAATTAGCTCAATTGGAGCATTTCTAGCATGTTTGGTTGAAATTGGAAATTTACATTTTTCACTTTTGTCAGACGTTTGTAATATTCTCACAATAAGCTAATTAGCTCAATTGGAGCATTTCTAGCACGTTTGGTTGAAATTGGAAATTTACATTTTTCACTTTTGTCAGACAATTGCAATATTCTCTCAATAAGCTAATTAGCTCATTTGGAGCATTTCTAGCATGTTTGGTTGAAATTAGAAATTTACATTTTTCACTTTTGTCAGACGTTTGTAATATTCTCACAATAAGCTAATTAGTTCAATTGGAGCATTTCTAGCACGTTTGGTTGAAATTGGAAATTTACATTTTTCAATTTTGTTAGACGTTTGTAATATTCTCACAATAAGCTAATTAGCTCAATTGGAGCAATTCTAGCATGTTTGGTTGAAATTGGAAATTTACATTTTTCAATTTTGTCAGACGTTTGTAATATTCTCACAATAAGCTAATTAGCTCAATTGGAGCATTTCTAGCATGTTTGGTTGAAATTGCAAAGTTACATTTTTCACTTTTGTCAGACAATTGCAATATTCTCACAATAAGCTAATTAGCTCAATTGGAGCATTTCTAGCATGTTTGGTTGAAATTGGAAATTTACACTTTTCACTTTTGTCAGACGTTTGTAATATTCTCACAATAAGCTAATTAGCTCAATTGGAGCATTTCTAGCACGTCTGGTTGAAATTGGAAATTTACATTTTTCACTTTTGTCAAACAATTGCAATATTCTCTCAATAAGCTAATTAGCTCAATTGGAGCATTTCTAGCATGTTCAGTTGAAATTGGAATTTTACATTTTTCACTTGTCAGACGTTTGTAATATTCTCACAATAAGCTAATTAGCTCAATTGGAGCATTTCTAGCACGTTTGGTTGAAATTGGAAATTTACATTTTTCACTTTTGTCAAACAATTGCAATATTCTCACAATAAGCTAATTAGCTCAATTGGAGCATTTCTAGCATGTTCGGTTGAAATTGGAATTTTACATTTTTCACTTTTGTCAGACGTTTGTAATATTCTCACAATAAGCTAATTAGCTCAATTGGAGCATTTCTAGCACGTTTGGTTGAAATTGGAAATTTACATTTTTCAGTTTTGTCAGACGTTTGTAATATTCTCACAATAAGCTAATTAGCTCAATTGGAGCATTTCTAGCATGTTTGGTTGAAATTGGAAATTTACATTTTTCAGTGTTGTCAGACGTTTGTAATATTCTCACAATAAGCTAATTAGATCAATTGGAGCATTTCTAGCATGTTTGGTTGAAATTGGAAATTTACATTTTTCAGTTTTGTCAGACGTTTGTAATATTCTCACAATAAGCTAATTAGCTCAATTGGAGCATTTCTAGCATGTTTGGTTGAAATTGGAAATTTAAATTTTTCAGTTTTGTCAGACGTTTGTAAAATTCTTACAGTAGGCTTATTTGCGCAATTTGAGCATTTCTAGCATGTTTGGTTGAAATTGGAAATTTACATTTTTCACTTTTGTCAGACAATTGTAATATTCTCACAATAAGCTAATTAGCTCAATTGGAGCATTTCTAGCACGTTTGGTTGAAATTGGAAATTTACATTTTTCACTTTTGTCAAACAATTGCAATATTCTCACAATAAGCTAATTAGCTCAATTGGAGCATTTCTAGCATGTTCGGTTGAAATTATAATTTTACATTTTTCACTTTTGTCAGACGTTTGTAATATTCTCACAATAAGGTAATTAGCTCAATTGGAGCATTTCTAGCACGTTTGGTTGAAATTGGAAATTTACATTTCTCAGTTTTGTCAGACGTTTGTAATATTCTCACAATAAGCTAATTAGCTCAATTGGAGCATTTCTAGCATGTTTGGTTGAAATTGGAAATTTACACTTTTCACTTTTGTCAGACGTTTGTAATATTCTCACAATAAGCTAATTAGCTCAATTGGAGCATTTCTAGCACGTCTGGTTGAAATTGGAAATTTACATTTTTCACTTTTGTCAAACAATTGCAATATTCTCTCAATAAGCTAATTAGCTCAATTGGAGCATTTCTAGCATGTTCAGTTGAAATTGGAATTTTACATTTTTCACTTGTCAGACGTTTGTAATATTCTCACAATAAGCTAATTAGCTCAATTGGAGCATTTCTAGCACGTTTGGTTGAAATTGGAAATTTACATTTTTCACTTTTGTCAAACAATTGCAATATTCTCACAATAAGCTAATTAGCTCAATTGGAGCATTTCTAGCATGTTCGGTTGAAATTGGAATTTTACATTTTTCACTTTTGTCAGACGTTTGTAATATTCTCACAATAAGCTAATTAGCTCAATTGGAGCATTTCTAGCATGTTTGGTTGAAATTGGAAATTTAAATTTTTCAGTTTTGTCAGACGTTTGTAAAATTCTTACAGTAGGCTTATTTGCGCAATTTGAGCATTTCTAGCATGTTTGGTTGAAATTGGAAATTTACATTTTTCACTTTTGTCAGACAATTGTAATATTCTCACAATAAGCTAATTAGCTCAATTGGAGCATTTCTAGCACGTTTGGTTGAAATTGGAAATTTACATTTTTCACTTTTGTCAAACAATTGCAATATTCTCACAATAAGCTAATTAGCTCAATTGGAGCATTTCTAGCATGTTCGGTTGAAATTATAATTTTACATTTTTCACTTTTGTCAGACGTTTGTAATATTCTCACAATAAGGTAATTAGCTCAATTGGAGCATTTCTAGCACGTTTGGTTGAAATTGGAAATTTACATTTCTCAGTTTTGTCAGACGTTTGTAATATTCTCACAATTAGCTAATTAGCTCAATTGGAGCATTTCTAGCATGTTTGGTTGAAATTGGAAATTTACATTTTTCAGTGTTGTCAGACGTTTGTAATATTCTCACAATAAGCTAATTAGATCAATTGGAGCATTTCTAGCATGTTTGGTTGAATATGGAAATTTACATTTTTCAGTTTTGTCAGACGTTTGTAATATTCTCACAATAAGCTAATTAGCTCAATTGGAGCATTTCTAGCATGTTTGGTTGAAATTGGAAATTTAAATTTTTCAGTTTTGTCAGACGTTTGTAAAATTCTTACAGTAGGCTTATTTGCGCAATTTGAGCATTTCTAGCATGTTTGGTTGGAATTGGAAATTTACATTTTTCACTTTTGTCAGACAATTGCAATACTCTCACAATAAGCTAATTAGCTCAATTGGAGCATTTCTAGCATGTTTGGTTGAAATTGGAAATTTACATTTTTCACTTTTGTCAGACGTTTGTAATATTCTCACAATAAGCTAATTAGCTCAATTGGAGCATTTCTAGCACGTTTGGTTGAAATTGGAAATTTACATTTTTCACTTTTGTCAAACAATTGCAATATTCTCACAATAAGCTAATTAGCTCAATTGGAGCATTTCTAGCATGTTTGGTTGAAATTGGAAATTTACATTTTTCACTTTTGTCAGACAATTGCAATATTCTCTCAATAAGCTAATTAGCTCATTTGGAGCATTTCTAGCATGTTTGGTTGAAATTAGAAATTTACATTTTTCACTTTTGTCAGACGTTTGTAATATTCTCACAATAAGCTAATTAGTTCAATTGGAGCATTTCTAGCACGTTTGGTTGAAATTGGAAATTTACATTTTTCACTTTTGTCAGACGTTTGTAATATTCTCACAATAAGCTAATTAGCTCAATTGGAGCATTTCTAGCATGTTTGGTTGAAATTGGAAATTTACATTTTTCAATTTAGTTAGACGTTTGTAATATTCTCACAATAAGCTAATTAGCTCAATTGGAGCATTTCTAGCATGTTTGGTTGAAACTGGAAATTTACATTTTTCACTTTTGTCAGACAATTGCAATATTCTCTCAATAAGCTAATTAGCTCAATTGGAGCATTTCTAGCATGTTTGGTTGAAATTGGAAATTTACATTTTTCACTTTTGTCAGACGTTTGTAATATTCTCACAATAAGCTAATTAGCTCAATTGGAGCATTTCTAGCGCGTTTGGTTGAAATTGGAAATTTACATTTTTCACTTTTGTCAAACAATTGCAATATTCTCTCAATAAGCTAATTAGCTCAATTGGAGCATTTCTAGCATGTTTGGTTGAAATTGGAAATTTACATTTTTCACTTTTGTCAGACGTTTGTAAAATTCTTACAGTAGGCTTATTTGCGCAATTTGAGCATTTCTAGCATGTTTGGTTGAAATTGGAAATTTACTTTTTTCACTTTTGTCAGACAATTGCAATATTCTCACAATAAGCTAATTAGCTCAATTGGAGCATTTCTAGCATGTTTGGTTGAAATTGGAAATTTACATTTTTCAGTGTTGTCAGACGTTTGTAATATTCTCACAATAAGCTAATTAGCTGAATTGGAGCATTTCTAGCATGTTTGGTTGAAATTGCAAATTTACATTTTTCACTTCTGTCAGACAATTGCAATATTCTCACATTAAGCTAATTAGCTCAATTGGAGCATTTCTAGCATGTTTGGTTGAAATTGGAAATTTAAATTTTTCACTTTTGTCAGACAATTGCAATATTCTCACAATAAGCTAATTAGCTCAATTGGAGCATTTCTAGCATCTTCGGTTGAAATTGGAAATTTACATTTTTCAGTGTTGTCAGACGTTTGTAATATTCTCACAATAAGCTAATTAGCTCAATTGGAGCATTTCTAGCATGTTTGGTTGAAATTGGAAATTTACATTTTTCACTTTTGTCAGACAATTGCAATATTCTCTCAATAAGCTAATTAGCTCAATTGGAGCATTTCTAGCATGTTTGGTTGAAATTGAAAATTTACATTTTTCAGTTTTGTCAGACAATTGTAATATTCTCACAATAAGCTAATTAGCTTAATTGGAGCAATTCTAGCATGTTTGGTTGAAATTGGAAATTTACATTTTTCAATTTTGTTAGACGTTTGTAATATTCTCACAATAAGCTAATTAGCTCAATTGGAGCAATTCTAGCATGTTTGGTTGAAATTGGAAATTTACATTTTTCAATTTTGTCAGACGTTCGTAATATTCTCACAATAAGCTAATTAGCTCAATTGGAGCATTTCTAGCATGTTTGGTTGAAATTGCAAATTTACATTTTTCACTTTTGTCAGACAATTGCAATATTCTCACAATAAGCTAATTAGCTCAATTGGAGCATTTCTAGCATGTTTGGTTGAAATTGGAAATTTACACTTTTCACTTTTGTCAGACGTTTGTAATATTCTCACAATAAGCTAATTAGCTCAATTGGAGCATTTCTAGCACGTCTGGTTGAAATTGGAAATTTACATTTTTCACTTTTGTCAAACAATTGCAATATTCTCTCAATAAGCTAATTAGCTCAATTGGAGCATTTCTAGCATGTTCAGTTGAAATTGGAATTTTACATTTTTCACTTGTCAGACGTTTGTAATATTCTCACAATAAGCTAATTAGCTCAATTGGAGCATTTCTAGCACGTTTGGTTGAAATTGGAATTTTACATTTTTCACTTTTGTCAGACGTTTGTAATATTCTCACAATAAGCTAATTAGCTCAATTGGAGCATTTCTAGCACGTTTGGTTGAAATTGGAAATTTACATTTTTCAGTTTTGTCAGACGTTTGTAATATTCTCACAATAAGCTAATTAGCTCAATTGGAGCATTTCTAGCATGTTTGGTTGAAATTGGAAATTTACACTTTTCACTTTTGTCAGACGTTTGTAATATTCTCACAATAAGCTAATTAGCTCAATTGGAGCATTTCTAGCACGTCTGGTTGAAATTGGAAATTTACATTTTTCACTTTTGTCAAACAATTGCAATATTCTCTCAATAAGCTAATTAGCTCAATTGGAGCATTTCTAGCATGTTCAGTTGAAATTGGAATTTTACATTTTTCACTTGTCAGACGTTTGTAATATTCTCACAATAAGCTAATTAGCTCAATTGGAGCATTTCTAGCACGTTTGGTTGAAATTGGAATTTTACATTTTTCACTTTTGTCAGACGTTTGTAATATTCTCACAATAAGCTAATTAGCTCAATTGGAGCATTTCTAGCACGTTTGGTTGAAATTGGAAATTTACATTTTTCAGTTTTGTCAGACGTTTGTAATATTCTTACAATAAGCTAATTAGCTCAATTGGAGCATTTCTAGCATGTTTGGTTGAAATTGGAAATTTACATTTTTCAGTGTTGTCAGACGTTTGTAATATTCTCACAATAAGCTAATTAGATCAATTGGAGCATTTCTAGCATGTTTGGTTGAAATTGGAAATTTACATTTTTCAGTTTTGTCAGACGTTTGTAATATTCTCACAATAAGCTAATTAGCTCAATTGGAGCATTTCTAGCATGTTTGGTTGAAATTGGAAATTTAAATTTTTCAGTTTTGTCAGACGTTTGTAAAATTCTTACAGTAGGCTTATTTGCGCAATTTGAGCATTTCTAGCATATTTGGTTGAAATTGGAAATTTACATTTTTCACTTTTGTCAGACAATTGTAATATTCTCACAATAAGCTAATTAGCTCAATTGGAGCATTTCTAGCACGTTTGGTTGAAATTGGAAATTTACATTTTTCACTTTTGTCAAACAATTGCAATATTCTCACAATAAGCTAATTAGCTCAATTGGAGCATTTCTAGCATGTTCGGTTGAAATTGGAATTTTACATTTTTCACTTTTGTCAGACGTTTGTAATATTCTCACAATAAGCTAATTAGCTCAATTGGAGCATTTCTAGCACGTTTGGTTGAAATTGGAAATTTACATTTTTCAGTTTTGTCAGACGTTTGTAATATTCTCACAATAAGCTAATTAGCTCAATTGGAGCATTTCTAGCATGTTTGGTTGAAATTGGAAATTTACATTTTTCAGTGTTGTCAGACGTTTGTAATATTCTCACAATAAGCTAATTAGATCAATTGGAGCATTTCTAGCATGTTTGGTTGAATATGGAAATTTACATTTTTCAGTTTTGTCAGACGTTTGTAATATTCTCACAATAAGCTAATTAGCTCAATTGGAGCATTTCTAGCATGTTTGGTTGAAATTGGAAATTTAAATTTTTCAGTTTTGTCAGACGTTTGTAAAATTCTTACAGTAGGCTTATTTGCGCAATTTGAGCATTTTTAGCATGTTTGGTTGAAATTGGAAATTTACATTTTTCACTTTTGTCAGACAATTGCAATACTCTCACAATAAGCTAATTAGCTCAATTGGAGCATTTCTAGCATGTTTGGTTGAAATTGGAAATTTACATTTTTCACTTTTGTCAGACGTTTGTAATATTCTCACAATAAGCTAATTAGCTCAATTGGAGCATTTCTAGCACGTTTGGTTGAAATTGGAAATTTACATTTTTCACTTTTGTCAGACAATTGCAATATTCTCTCAATAAGCTAATTAGCTCATTTGGAGCATTTCTAGCATGTTTGGTTGAAATTAGAAATTTACATTTTTCACTTTTGTCAGACGTTTGTAATATTCTCACAATAAGCTAATTAGCTCAATTGGAGCATTTCTAGCATGTTTGGTTGAAATTGGAAATTTACACTTTTCACTTTTGTCAGACGTTTGTAATATTCTCACAATAAGCTAATTAGCTCAATTGGAGCATTTCTAGCACGTCTGGTTGAAATTGGAAATTTACATTTTTCACTTTTGTCAAACAATTGCAATATTCTCTCAATAAGCTAATTAGCTCAATTGGAGCATTTCTAGCATGTTCAGTTGAAATTGGAATTTTACATTTTTCACTTGTCAGACGTTTGTAATATTCTCACAATAAGCTAATTAGCTCAATTGGAGCATTTCTAGCACGTTTGGTTGAAATTGGAATTTTACATTTTTCACTTTTGTCAGACGTTTGTAATATTCTCACAATAAGCTAATTAGCTCAATTGGAGCATTTCTAGCACGTTTGGTTGAAATTGGAAATTTACATTTTTCAGTTTTGTCAGACGTTTGTAATATTCTCACAATAAGCTAATTAGCTCAATTGGAGCATTTCTAGCATGTTTGGTTGAAATTGGAAATTTACATTTTTCAGTGTTGTCAGACGTTTGTAATATTCTCACAATAAGCTAATTAGATCAATTGGAGCATTTCTAGCATGTTTGGTTGAAATTGGAAATTTACATTTTTCAGTTTTGTCAGACGTTTGTAATATTCTCACAATAAGCTAATTAGCTCAATTGGAGCATTTCTAGCATGTTTGGTTGAAATTGGAAATTTAAATTTTTCAGTTTTGTCAGACGTTTGTAAAATTCTTACAGTAGGCTTATTTGCGCAATTTGAGCATTTCTAGCATGTTTGGTTGAAATTGGAAATTTACATTTTTCACTTTTGTCAGACAATTGTAATATTCTCACAATAAGCTAATTAGCTCAATTGGAGCATTTCTAGCACGTTTGGTTGAAATTGGAAATTTACATTTTTCACTTTTGTCAAACAATTGCAATATTCTCACAATAAGCTAATTAGCTCAATTGGAGCATTTCTAGCATGTTCGGTTGAAATTGGAATTTTACATTTTTCACTTTTGTCAGACGTTTGTAATATTCTCACAATAAGCTAATTAGCTCAATTGGAGCATTTCTAGCACGTTTGGTTGAAATTGGAAATTTACATTTTTCAGTTTTGTCAGACGTTTGTAATATTCTCACAATAAGCTAATTAGCTCAATTGGAGCATTTCTAGCATGTTTGGTTGAAATTGGAAATTTACATTTTTCAGTGTTGTCAGACGTTTGTAATATTCTCACAATAAGCTAATTAGATCAATTGGAGCATTTCTAGCATGTTTGGTTGAAATTGGAAATTTACATTTTTCAGTTTTGTCAGACGTTTGTAATATTCTCACAATAAGCTAATTAGCTCAATTGGAGCATTTCTAGCATGTTTGGTTGAAATTGGAAATTTAAATTTTTCAGTTTTGTCAGACGTTTGTAAAATTCTTACAGTAGGCTTATTTGCGCAATTTGAGCATTTTTAGCATGTTTGGTTGAAATTGGAAATTTACATTTTTCACTTTTGTCAGACAATTGCAATACTCTCACAATAAGCTAATTAGCTCAATTGGAGCATTTCTAGCATGTTTGGTTGAAATTGGAAATTTACATTTTTCACTTTTGTCAGACGTTTGTAATATTCTCACAATAAGCTAATTAGCTCAATTGGAGCATTTCTAGCATGTTTGGTTGAAATTGGAAATTTACATTTTTCACTTTTGTCAGACAATTGCAATATTCTCTCAATAAGCTAATTAGCTCATTTGGAGCATTTCTAGCATGTTTGGTTGAAATTAGAAATTTACATTTTTCACTTTTGTCAGACGTTTGTAATATTCTCACAATAAGCTAATTAGCTCAATTGGAGCATTTCTAGCACGTTTGGTTGAAATTGGAAATTTACATTTTTCACTTTTGTCAGACGTTTGTAATATTCTCACAATAAGCTAATTAGCTCAATTGGAGCATTTCTAGCATGTTTGGTTGAAATTGGAAATTTACATTTTTCAATTTAGTTAGACGTTTGTAATATTCTCACAATAAGCTAATTAGCTCAATTGGAGCATTTCTAGCATGTTTGGTTGAAACTGGAAATTTACATTTTTCACTTTTGTCAGACAATTGCAATATTCTCTCAATAAGCTAATTAGCTCAATTGGAGCATTTCTAGCATGTTTGGTTGAAATTGGAAATTTACATTTTTCACTTTTGTCAGACGTTTGTAATATTCTCACAATAAGCTAATTAGCTCAATTGGAGCATTTCTAGCACGTTTGGTTGAAATTGGAAATTTACATTTTTCACTTTTGTCAAACAATTGCAATATTCTCTCAATAAGCTAATTAGCTCAATTGGAGCATTTCTAGCATGTTTGGTTGAAATTGGAAATTTACATTTTTCACTTTTGTCAAACAATTGCAATATTCTCTCAATAAGCTAATTAGCTCAATTGGAGCATTTCTAGCATGTTTGGTTGAAATTGGAAATTTACATTTTTCACTTTTGTCAGACGTTTGTAAAATTCTTACAGTAGGCTTATTTGCGCAATTTGAGCATTTCTAGCATGTTTGGTTGAAATTGGAAATTTACTTTTTTCACTTTTGTCAGACAATTGCAATATTCTCACAATAAGCTAATTAGCTCAATTGGAGCATTTCTAGCATGTTTGGTTGAAATTGGAAATTTACATTTTTCAGTGTTGTCAGACGTTTGTAATATTCTCACAATAAGCTAATTAGCTAAATTGGAGCATTTCTAGCATGTTTGGTTGAAATTGCAAATTTACATTTTTCACTTCTGTCAGACAATTGCAATATTCTCACAATAAGCTAATTAGCTCAATTGGAGCATTTCTAGCACGTTTGGTTGAAATTGGAAATTTAAATTTTTCACTTTTGTCAGACAATTGCAATATTCTCACAATAAGCTAATTAGCTCAATTGGAGCATTTCTAGCATCTTCGGTTGGAATTGGAAATTTACATTTTTCAGTGTTGTCAGACGTTTGTAATATTCTCACAATAAGCTAATTAGCTCAATTGGAGCATTTCTAGCATGTTTGGTTGAAATTGGAAATTTACATTTTTCACTTTTGTCAGACAATTGCAATATTCTCTCAATAAGCTAATTAGCTCAATTGGAGCATTTCTAGCATGTTTGGTTGAAATTGAAAATTTACATTTTTCAGTTTTGTCAGACAATTGTAATATTCTCACAATAAGCTAATTAGCTCAATTGGAGCATTTCTAGCATGTTTGGTTGAAATTGGAAATTTACATTTTTCAATTTTGTTAGACGTTTGTAATATTCTCACAATAAGCTAATTAGCTCAATTGGAGCATTTCTAGCACGTTTGGTTGAAATTGGAAATTTACATTTTTCACTTTTGTCAAACAATTGCAATATTCCCTCAATAAGCTAATTAGCTCAATTGGAGCATTTCTAGCATGTTCAGTTGAAATTGGAATTTTACATTTTTCACTTGTCAGACGTTTGTAATATTCTCACAATAAGCTAATTAGCTCAATTGGAGCATTTCTAGCATGTTTGGTTGAAACTGGAAATTTACATTTTTCACTTTTGTCAGACAATTGCAATATTCTCTCAATAAGCTAATTAGCTCAATTGGAGCATTTCTAGCACGTTTGGTTGAAATTGGAAATTTACATTTTTCACTTTTGTCAAACAATTGCAATATTCTCTCAATAAGCTAATTAGCTCAATTGGAGCATTTCTAGCATGTTTGGTTGAAATTGGAAATTTACATTTTTCACTTTTGTCAAACAATTGCAATATTCTCTCAATAAGCTAATTAGCTCAATTGGAGCATTTCTAGCATGTTTGGTTGAAATTGGAAATTTACATTTTTCACTTTTGTCAGACGTTTGTAAAATTCTTACAGTAGGCTTATTTGCGCAATTTGAGCATTTCTAGCATGTTTGGTTGAAATTGGAAATTTACTTTTTTCACTTTTGTCAGACAATTGCAATATTCTCACAATAAGCTAATTAGCTCAATTGGAGCATTTCTAGCATGTTTGGTTGAAATTGGAAATTTACATTTTTCAGTGTTGTCAGACGTTTGTAATATTCTCACAATAAGCTAATTAGCTAAATTGGAGCATTTCTAGCATGTTTGGTTGAAATTGGAAATTTACATTTTTCACTTCTGTCAGACAATTGCAATATTCTCTCAATAAGCTAATTAGCTCAATTGGAGCATTTCTAGCATGTTTGGTTGAAATTGGAAATTTACATTTTTCAGTTTTGTCAGACGTTTGTAATATTCTCACAATAAGCTAATTAGCTCAATTGGAGCATTTCTAGCATGTTTGGTTGAAATTGGAAATTTAAATTTTTCAGTTTTGTCAGACGTTTGTAAAATTCTTACAGTAGGCTTATTTGCGCAATTTGAGCATTTCTAGCATGTTTGGTTGAAATTGGAAATTTACATTTTTCACTTTTGTCAGACAATTGTAATATTCTCACAATAAGCTAATTAGCTCAATTGGAGCATTTCTAGCACGTTTGGTTGAAATTGGAAATTTACATTTTTCACTTTTGTCAAACAATTGCAATATTCTCACAATAAGCTAATTAGCTCAATTGGAGCATTTCTAGCATGTTCGGTTGAAATTATAATTTTACATTTTTCACTTTTGTCAGACGTTTGTAATATTCTCACAATAAGGTAATTAGCTCAATTGGAGCATTTCTAGCACGTTTGGTTGAAATTGGAAATTTACATTTCTCAGTTTTGTCAGACGTTTGTAATATTCTCACAATAAGCTAATTAGCTCAATTGGAGCATTTCTAGCATGTTTGGTTGAAATTGGAAATTTACACTTTTCACTTTTGTCAGACGTTTGTAATATTCTCACAATAAGCTAATTAGCTCAATTGGAGCATTTCTAGCACGTCTGGTTGAAATTGGAAATTTACATTTTTCACTTTTGTCAAACAATTGCAATATTCTCTCAATAAGCTAATTAGCTCAATTGGAGCATTTCTAGCATGTTCAGTTGAAATTGGAATTTTACATTTTTCACTTGTCAGACGTTTGTAATATTCTCACAATAAGCTAATTAGCTCAATTGGAGCATTTCTAGCACGTTTGGTTGAAATTGGAAATTTACATTTTTCACTTTTGTCAAACAATTGCAATATTCTCACAATAAGCTAATTAGCTCAATTGGAGCATTTCTAGCATGTTCGGTTGAAATTGGAATTTTACATTTTTCACTTTTGTCAGACGTTTGTAATATTCTCACAATAAGCTAATTAGCTCAATTGGAGCATTTCTAGCATGTTTGGTTGAAATTGGAAATTTAAATTTTTCAGTTTTGTCAGACGTTTGTAAAATTCTTACAGTAGGCTTATTTGCGCAATTTGAGCATTTCTAGCATGTTTGGTTGAAATTGGAAATTTACATTTTTCACTTTTGTCAGACAATTGTAATATTCTCACAATAAGCTAATTAGCTCAATTGGAGCATTTCTAGCACGTTTGGTTGAAATTGGAAATTTACATTTTTCACTTTTGTCAAACAATTGCAATATTCTCACAATAAGCTAATTAGCTCAATTGGAGCATTTCTAGCATGTTCGGTTGAAATTATAATTTTACATTTTTCACTTTTGTCAGACGTTTGTAATATTCTCACAATAAGGTAATTAGCTCAATTGGAGCATTTCTAGCACGTTTGGTTGAAATTGGAAATTTACATTTCTCAGTTTTGTCAGACGTTTGTAATATTCTCACAATAAGCTAATTAGCTCAATTGGAGCATTTCTAGCATGTTTGGTTGAAATTGGAAATTTACATTTTTCAGTGTTGTCAGACGTTTGTAATATTCTCACAATAAGCTAATTAGATCAATTGGAGCATTTCTAGCATGTTTGGTTGAATATGGAAATTTACATTTTTCAGTTTTGTCAGACGTTTGTAATATTCTCACAATAAGCTAATTAGCTCAATTGGAGCATTTCTAGCATGTTTGGTTGAAATTGGAAATTTAAATTTTTCAGTTTTGTCAGACGTTTGTAAAATTCTTACAGTAGGCTTATTTGCGCAATTTGAGCATTTCTAGCATGTTTGGTTGGAATTGGAAATTTACATTTTTCACTTTTGTCAGACAATTGCAATACTCTCACAATAAGCTAATTAGCTCAATTGGAGCATTTCTAGCATGTTTGGTTGAAATTGGAAATTTACATTTTTCACTTTTGTCAGACGTTTGTAATATTCTCACAATAAGCTAATTAGCTCAATTGGAGCATTTCTAGCACGTTTGGTTGAAATTGGAAATTTACATTTTTCACTTTTGTCAAACAATTGCAATATTCTCACAATAAGCTAATTAGCTCAATTGGAGCATTTCTAGCATGTTTGGTTGAAATTGGAAATTTACATTTTTCACTTTTGTCAGACAATTGCAATATTCTCTCAATAAGCTAATTAGCTCATTTGGAGCATTTCTAGCATGTTTGGTTGAAATTAGAAATTTACATTTTTCACTTTTGTCAGACGTTTGTAATATTCTCACAATAAGCTAATTAGTTCAATTGGAGCATTTCTAGCACGTTTGGTTGAAATTGGAAATTTACATTTTTCACTTTTGTCAGACGTTTGTAATATTCTCACAATAAGCTAATTAGCTCAATTGGAGCATTTCTAGCATGTTTGGTTGAAATTGGAAATTTACATTTTTCAATTTAGTTAGACGTTTGTAATATTCTCACAATAAGCTAATTAGCTCAATTGGAGCATTTCTAGCATGTTTGGTTGAAACTGGAAATTTACATTTTTCACTTTTGTCAGACAATTGCAATATTCTCTCAATAAGCTAATTAGCTCAATTGGAGCATTTCTAGCATGTTTGGTTGAAATTGGAAATTTACATTTTTCACTTTTGTCAGACGTTTGTAATATTCTCACAATAAGCTAATTAGCTCAATTGGAGCATTTCTAGCGCGTTTGGTTGAAATTGGAAATTTACATTTTTCACTTTTGTCAAACAATTGCAATATTCTCTCAATAAGCTAATTAGCTCAATTGGAGCATTTCTAGCATGTTTGGTTGAAATTGGAAATTTACATTTTTCACTTTTGTCAGACGTTTGTAAAATTCTTACAGTAGGCTTATTTGCGCAATTTGAGCATTTCTAGCATGTTTGGTTGAAATTGGAAATTTACTTTTTTCACTTTTGTCAGACAATTGCAATATTCTCACAATAAGCTAATTAGCTCAATTGGAGCATTTCTAGCATGTTTGGTTGAAATTGGAAATTTACATTTTTCAGTGTTGTCAGACGTTTGTAATATTCTCACAATAAGCTAATTAGCTGAATTGGAGCATTTCTAGCATGTTTGGTTGAAATTGCAAATTTACATTTTTCACTTCTGTCAGACAATTGCAATATTCTCACAATAAGCTAATTAGCTCAATTGGAGCATTTCTAGCATGTTTGGTTGAAATTGGAAATTTAAATTTTTCACTTTTGTCAGACAATTGCAATATTCTCACAATAAGCTAATTAGCTCAATTGGAGCATTTCTAGCATCTTCGGTTGAAATTGGAAATTTACATTTTTCAGTGTTGTCAGACGTTTGTAATATTCTCACAATAAGCTAATTAGCTCAATTGGAGCATTTCTAGCATGTTTGGTTGAAATTGGAAATTTACATTTTTCACTTTTGTCAGACAATTGCAATATTCTCTCAATAAGCTAATTAGCTCAATTGGAGCATTTCTAGCATGTTTGGTTGAAATTGAAAATTTACATTTTTCAGTTTTGTCAGACAATTGTAATATTCTCACAATAAGCTAATTAGCTCAATTGGAGCAATTCTAGCATGTTTGGTTGAAATTGGAAATTTACATTTTTCAATTTTGTTAGACGTTTGTAATATTCTCACAATAAGCTAATTAGCTCAATTGGAGCAATTCTAGCATGTTTGGTTGAAATTGGAAATTTACATTTTTCAATTTTGTCAGACGTTCGTAATATTCTCACAATAAGCTAATTAGCTCAATTGGAGCATTTCTAGCATGTTTGGTTGAAATTGCAAATTTACATTTTTCACTTTTGTCAGACAATTGCAATATTCTCACAATAAGCTAATTAGCTCAATTGGAGCATTTCTAGCATGTTTGGTTGAAATTGGAAATTTACACTTTTCACTTTTGTCAGACGTTTGTAATATTCTCACAATAAGCTAATTAGCTCAATTGGAGCATTTCTAGCACGTCTGGTTGAAATTGGAAATTTACATTTTTCACTTTTGTCAAACAATTGCAATATTCTCTCAATAAGCTAATTAGCTCAATTGGAGCATTTCTAGCATGTTCAGTTGAAATTGGAATTTTACATTTTTCACTTGTCAGACGTTTGTAATATTCTCACAATAAGCTAATTAGCTCAATTGGAGCATTTCTAGCACGTTTGGTTGAAATTGGAATTTTACATTTTTCACTTTTGTCAGACGTTTGTAATATTCTCACAATAAGCTAATTAGCTCAATTGGAGCATTTCTAGCACGTTTGGTTGAAATTGGAAATTTACATTTTTCAGTTTTGTCAGACGTTTGTAATATTCTCACAATAAGCTAATTAGCTCAATTGGAGCATTTCCAGCATGTTTGGTTGAAATTGGAAATTTACACTTTTCACTTTTGTCAGACGTTTGTAATATTCTCACAATAAGCTAATTAGCTCAATTGGAGCATTTCTAGCACGTCTGGTTGAAATTGGAAATTTACATTTTTCACTTTTGTCAAACAATTGCAATATTCTCTCAATAAGCTAATTAGCTCAATTGGAGCATTTCTAGCATGTTCAGTTGAAATTGGAATTTTACATTTTTCACTTGTCAGACGTTTGTAATATTCTCACAATAAGCTAATTAGCTCAATTGGAGCATTTCTAGCACGTTTGGTTGAAATTGGAATTTTACATTTTTCACTTTTGTCAGACGTTTGTAATATTCTCACAATAAGCTAATTAGCTCAATTGGAGCATTTCTAGCACGTTTGGTTGAAATTGGAAATTTACATTTTTCAGTTTTGTCAGACGTTTGTAATATTCTTACAATAAGCTAATTAGCTCAATTGGAGCATTTCTAGCATGTTTGGTTGAAATTGGAAATTTACATTTTTCAGTGTTGTCAGACGTTTGTAATATTCTCACAATAAACTAATTAGATCAATTGGAGCATTTCTAGCATGTTTGGTTGAAATTGGAAATTTACATTTTTCAGTTTTGTCAGACGTTTGTAATATTCTCACAATAAGCTAATTAGCTCAATTGGAGCATTTCTAGCATGTTTGGTTGAAATTGGAAATTTAAATTTTTCAGTTTTGTCAGACGTTTGTAAAATTCTTACAGTAGGCTTATTTGCGCAATTTGAGCATTTCTAGCATGTTTGGTTGAAATTGGAAATTTACATTTTTCACTTTTGTCAGACAATTGTAATATTCTCACAATAAGCTAATTAGCTCAATTGGAGCATTTCTAGCACGTTTGGTTGAAATTGGAAATTTACATTTTTCACTTTTGTCAAACAATTGCAATATTCTCACAATAAGCTAATTAGCTCAATTGGAGCATTTCTAGCATGTTCGGTTGAAATTGGAATTTTACATTTTTCACTTTTGTCAGACGTTTGTAATATTCTCACAATAAGCTAATTAGCTCAATTGGAGCATTTCTAGCACGTTTGGTTGAAATTGGAAATTTACATTTTTCAGTTTTGTCAGACGTTTGTAATATTCTCACAATAAGCTAATTAGCTCAATTGGAGCATTTCTAGCATGTTTGGTTGAAATTGGAAATTTACATTTTTCAGTGTTGTCAGACGTTTGTAATATTCTCACAATAAGCTAATTAGATCAATTGGAGCATTTCTAGCATGTTTGGTTGAATATGGAAATTTACATTTTTCAGTTTTGTCAGACGTTTGTAATATTCTCACAATAAGCTAATTAGCTCAATTGGAGCATTTCTAGCATGTTTGGTTGAAATTGGAAATTTAAATTTTTCAGTTTTGTCAGACGTTTGTAAAATTCTTACAGTAGGCTTATTTGCGCAATTTGAGCATTTTTAGCATGTTTGGTTGAAATTGGAAATTTACATTTTTCACTTTTGTCAGACAATTGCAATACTCTCACAATAAGCTAATTAGCTCAATTGGAGCATTTCTAGCATGTTTGGTTGAAATTGGAAATTTACATTTTTCACTTTTGTCAGACGTTTGTAATATTCTCACAATAAGCTAATTAGCTCAATTGGAGCATTTCTAGCACGTTTGGTTGAAATTGGAAATTTACATTTTTCACTTTTGTCAGACAATTGCAATATTCTCTCAATAAGCTAATTAGCTCATTTGGAGCATTTCTAGCATGTTTGGTTGAAATTAGAAATTTACATTTTTCACTTTTGTCAGACGTTTGTAATATTCTCACAATAAGCTAATTAGCTCAATTGGAGCATTTCTAGCATGTTTGGTTGAAATTGGAAATTTACACTTTTCACTTTTGTCAGACGTTTGTAATATTCTCACAATAAGCTAATTAGCTCAATTGGAGCATTTCTAGCACGTCTGGTTGAAATTGGAAATTTACATTTTTCACTTTTGTCAAACAATTGCAATATTCTCTCAATAAGCTAATTAGCTCAATTGGAGCATTTCTAGCATGTTCAGTTGAAATTGGAATTTTACATTTTTCACTTGTCAGACGTTTGTAATATTCTCACAATAAGCTAATTAGCTCAATTGGAGCATTTCTAGCACGTTTGGTTGAAATTGGAATTTTACATTTTTCACTTTTGTCAGACGTTTGTAATATTCTCACAATAAGCTAATTAGCTCAATTGGAGCATTTCTAGCACGTTTGGTTGAAATTGGAAATTTACATTTTTCAGTTTTGTCAGACGTTTGTAATATTCTCACAATAAGCTAATTAGCTCAATTGGAGCATTTCTAGCATGTTTGGTTGAAATTGGAAATTTACATTTTTCAGTTTTGTCAGACGTTTGTAATATTCTCACAATAAGCTAATTAGATCAATTGGAGCATTTCTAGCATGTTTGGTTGAAATTGGAAATTTACATTTTTCAGTTTTGTCAGACGTTTGTAATATTCTCACAATAAGCTAATTAGCTCAATTGGAGCATTTCTAGCATGTTTGGTTGAAATTGGAAATTTAAATTTTTCAGTTTTGTCAGACGTTTGTAAAATTCTTACAGTAGGCTTATTTGCGCAATTTGAGCATTTCTAGCATGTTTGGTTGAAATTGGAAATTTACATTTTTCACTTTTGTCAGACAATTGTAATATTCTCACAATAAGCTAATTAGCTCAATTGGAGCATTTCTAGCACGTTTGGTTGAAATTGGAAATTTACATTTTTCACTTTTGTCAAACAATTGCAATATTCTCACAATAAGCTAATTAGCTCAATTGGAGCATTTCTAGCATGTTCGGTTGAAATTGGAATTTTACATTTTTCACTTTTGTCAGACGTTTGTAATATTCTCACAATAAGCTAATTAGCTCAATTGGAGCATTTCTAGCACGTTTGGTTGAAATTGGAAATTTACATTTTTCAGTTTTGTCAGACGTTTGTAATATTCTCACAATAAGCTAATTAGCTCAATTGGAGCATTTCTAGCATGTTTGGTTGAAATTGGAAATTTACATTTTTCAGTGTTGTCAGACGTTTGTAATATTCTCACAATAAGCTAATTAGATCAATTGGAGCATTTCTAGCATGTTTGGTTGAATATGGAAATTTACATTTTTCAGTTTTGTCAGACGTTTGTAATATTCTCACAATAAGCTAATTAGCTCAATTGGAGCATTTCTAGCATGTTTGGTTGAAATTGGAAATTTAAATTTTTCAGTTTTGTCAGACGTTTGTAAAATTCTTACAGTAGGCTTATTTGCGCAATTTGAGCATTTTTAGCATGTTTGGTTGAAATTGGAAATTTACATTTTTCACTTTTGTCAGACAATTGCAATACTCTCACAATAAGCTAATTAGCTCAATTGGAGCATTTCTAGCATGTTTGGTTGAAATTGGAAATTTACATTTTTCACTTTTGTCAGACGTTTGTAATATTCTCACAATAAGCTAATTAGCTCAATTGGAGCATTTCTAGCACGTTTGGTTGAAATTGGAAATTTACATTTTTCACTTTTGTCAGACAATTGCAATATTCTCTCAATAAGCTAATTAGCTCATTTGGAGCATTTCTAGCATGTTTGGTTGAAATTAGAAATTTACATTTTTCACTTTTGTCAGACGTTTGTAATATTCTCACAATAAGCTAATTAGCTCAATTGGAGCATTTCTAGCACGTTTGGTTGAAATTGGAAATTTACATTTTTCACTTTTGTCAGACGTTTGTAATATTCTCACAATAAGCTAATTAGCTCAATTGGAGCATTTCTAGCATGTTTGGTTGAAATTGGAAATTTACATTTTTCAATTTAGTTAGACGTTTGTAATATTCTCACAATAAGCTAATTAGCTCAATTGGAGCATTTCTAGCATGTTTGGTTGAAACTGGAAATTTACATTTTTCACTTTTGTCAGACAATTGCAATATTCTCTCAATAAGCTAATTAGCTCAATTGGAGCATTTCTAGCATGTTTGGTTGAAATTGGAAATTTACATTTTTCACTTTTGTCAGACGTTTGTAATATTCTCACAATAAGCTAATTAGCTCAATTGGAGCATTTCTAGCACGTTTGGTTGAAATTGGAAATTTACATTTTTCACTTTTGTCAAACAATTGCAATATTCTCTCAATAAGCTAATTAGCTCAATTGGAGCATTTCTAGCATGTTTGGTTGAAATTGGAAATTTACATTTTTCACTTTTGTCAAACAATTGCAATATTCTCTCAATAAGCTAATTAGCTCAATTGGAGCATTTCTAGCATGTTTGGTTGAAATTGGAAATTTACATTTTTCACTTTTGTCAGACGTTTGTAAAATTCTTACAGTAGGCTTATTTGCGCAATTTGAGCATTTCTAGCATGTTTGGTTGAAATTGGAAATTTACTTTTTTCACTTTTGTCAGACAATTGCAATATTCTCACAATAAGCTAATTAGCTCAATTGGAGCATTTCTAGCATGTTTGGTTGAAATTGGAAATTTACATTTTTCAGTGTTGTCAGACGTTTGTAATATTCTCACAATAAGCTAATTAGCTAAATTGGAGCCTTTCTAGCATGTTTGGTTGAAATTGCAAATTTACATTTTTCACTTCTGTCAGACAATTGCAATATTCTCACAATAAGCTAATTAGCTCAATTGGAGCATTTCTAGCACGTTTGGTTGAAATTGGAAATTTAAATTTTTCACTTTTGTCAGACAATTGCAATATTCTCACAATAAGCTAATTAGCTCAATTGGAGCATTTCTAGCATCTTCGGTTGGAATTGGAAATTTACATTTTTCAGTGTTGTCAGACGTTTGTAATATTCTCACAATAAGCTAATTAGCTCAATTGGAGCATTTCTAGCATGTTTGGTTGAAATTGGAAATTTACATTTTTCACTTTTGTCAGACAATTGCAATATTCTCTCAATAAGCTAATTAGCTCAATTGGAGCATTTCTAGCATGTTTGGTTGAAATTGAAAATTTACATTTTTCAGTTTTGTCAGACAATTGTAATATTCTCACAATAAGCTAATTAGCTCAATTGGAGCATTTCTAGCATGTTTGGTTGAAATTGGAAATTTACATTTTTCAATTTTGTTAGACGTTTGTAATATTCTCACAATAAGCTAATTAGCTCAATTGGAGCATTTCTAGCACGTTTGGTTGAAATTGGAAATTTACATTTTTCACTTTTGTCAAACAATTGCAATATTCCCTCAATAAGCTAATTAGCTCAATTGGAGCATTTCTAGCATGTTCAGTTGAAATTGGAATTTTACATTTTTCACTTGTCAGACGTTTGTAATATTCTCACAATAAGCTAATTAGCTCAATTGGAGCATTTCTAGCATGTTTGGTTGAAACTGGAAATTTACATTTTTCACTTTTGTCAGACAATTGCAATATTCTCTCAATAAGCTAATTAGCTCAATTGGAGCATTTCTAGCACGTTTGGTTGAAATTGGAAATTTACATTTTTCACTTTTGTCAAACAATTGCAATATTCTCTCAATAAGCTAATTAGCTCAATTGGAGCATTTCTAGCATGTTTGGTTGAAATTGGAAATTTACATTTTTCACTTTTGTCAAACAATTGCAATATTCTCTCAATAAGCTAATTAGCTCAATTGGAGCATTTCTAGCATGTTTGGTTGAAATTGGAAATTTACATTTTTCACTTTTGTCAGACGTTTGTAAAATTCTTACAGTAGGCTTATTTGCGCAATTTGAGCATTTCTAGCATGTTTGGTTGAAATTGGAAATTTACTTTTTTCACTTTTGTCAGACAATTGCAATATTCTCACAATAAGCTAATTAGCTCAATTGGAGCATTTCTAGCATGTTTGGTTGAAATTGGAAATTTACATTTTTCAGTGTTGTCAGACGTTTGTAATATTCTCACAATAAGCTAATTAGCTAAATTGGAGCATTTCTAGCATGTTTGGTTGAAATTGCAAATTTACATTTTTCACTTCTGTCAGACAATTGCAATATTCTCACAATAAGCTAATTAGCTCAATTGGAGCATTTCTAGCACGTTTGGTTGAAATTGGAAATTTAAATTTTTCACTTTTGTCAGACAATTGCAATATTCTCACAATAAGCTAATTAGCTCAATTGGAGCATTTCTAGCATCTTCGGTTGGAATTGGAAATTTACATTTTTCAGTGTTGTCAGACGTTTGTAATATTCTCACAATAAGCTAATTAGCTCAATTGGAGCATTTCTAGCATGTTTGGTTGAAATTGGAAATTTACATTTTTCACTTTTGTCAGACAATTGCAATATTCTCTCAATAAGCTAATTAGCTCAATTGGAGCATTTCTAGCATGTTTGGTTGAAATTGAAAATTTACATTTTTCAGTTTTGTCAGACAATTGTAATATTTTCACAATAAGCTAATTAGCTCAATTGGAGCATTTCTAGCATGTTTGGTTGAAATTGGAAATTTACATTTTTCAATTTTGTTAGACGTTTGTAATATTCTCACAATAAGCTAATTAGCTCAATTGGAGCAATTCTAGCATGTTTGGTTGAAATTGGAAATTTACATTTTTCACTTTTGTCAGACAATTGCAATATTCTCACAATAAGCTAATTAGCTCAATTGGAGCATTTCTAGCATGTTTGGTTGAAATTGGAAATTTACACTTTTCACTTTTGTCAGACGTTTGTAATATTCTCACAATAAGCTAATTAGCTCAATTGGAGCATTTCTAGCACGTTTGGTTGAAATTGGAAATTTACATTTTTCACTTTTGTCAAACAATTGCAATATTCCCTCAATAAGCTAATTAGCTCAATTGGAGCATTTCTAGCATGTTCAGTTGAAATTGGAATTTTACATTTTTCACTTGTCAGACGTTTGTAATATTCTCACAATAAGCTAATTAGCTCAATTGGAGCATTTCTAGCATGTTTGGTTGAAATTGGAAATTTACATTTTTCAATTTTGTCAGACGTTTGTAATATTCTCACAATAAGCTAATTAGCTCAATTGGAGCATTTCTAGCATGTTTGGTTGAAATTGCAAATTTACATTTTTCACTTTTGTCAGACAATTGCAATATTCTCACAATAAGCTAATTAGCTCAATTGGAGCATTTCTAGCATGTTTGGTTGAAATTGGAAATTTACACTTTTCACTTTTGTCAGACGTTTGTAATATTCTCACAATAAGCTAATTAGCTCAATTGGAGCATTTCTAGCACGTTTGGTTGAAATTGGAAATTTACATTTTTCACTTTTGTCAAACAATTGCAATATTCCCTCAATAAGCTAATTAGCTCAATTGGAGCATTTCTAGCATGTTCAGTTGAAATTAGAATTTTACATTTTTCACTTGTCAGACGTTTGTAATATTCTCACAATAAGCTAATTAGCTCAATTGGAGCATTTCTAGCACGTTTGGTTGAAATTGGAAATTTACATTTTTCACTTTTGTCAAACAATTGCAATATTCCCACAATAAGCTAATTAGCTCAATTGGAGCATTTCTAGCATGTTCGGTTGAAATTGGAATTTTACATTTTTCACTTTTGTCAGACGTTTGTAATATTCTCACAATAAGCTAATTAGCTCAATTGGAGCATTTCTAGCACGTTTGGTTGAAATTGGAAATTTACATTTTTCAGTTTTGTCAGACGTTTGTAATATTCTCACAATAAGCTAATTAGCTCAATTGGAGCATTTCTAGCATGTTTGGTTGAAATTGGAAATTTACATTTTTCAGTGTTGTCAGACGTTTGTAATATTCTCACAATAAGCTAATTAGATCAATTGGAGCATTTCTAGCATGTTTGGTTGAAATTGGAAATTTACATTTTTCAGTTTTGTCAGACGTTTGTAATATTCTCACAATAAGCTAATTAGCTCAATTGGAGCATTTCTAGCATGTTTGGTTGAAATTGGAAATTTAAATTTTTCAGTTTTGTCAGACGTTTGTAAAATTCTTACAGTAGGCTTATTTGCGCAATTTGAGCATTTCTAGCATGTTTGGTTGAAATTGGAAATTTACATTTTTAACTTTTGTCCGACAATTGTAATATTCTCACAATAAGCTAATTAGCTCAATTGGAGCATTTCTAGCACGTTTGGTTGAAATTGGAAATTTACATTTTTCACTTTTGTCAAACAATTGCAATATTCTCACAATAAGCTAATTAGCTCAATTGGAGCATTTCTAGCATGTTCGGTTGAAATTGGAATTTTACATTTTTCACTTTTGTCAGACGTTTGTAATATTCTCACAATAAGCTAATTAGCTCAATTGGAGCAATTCTAGCATGTTTGGTTGAAATTGGAAATTTACATTTTTCAATTTTGTCAGACGTTCGTAATATTCTCACAATAAGCTAATTAGCTCAATTGGAGCATTTCTAGCATGTTTGGTTGAAATTGCAAATTTACATTTTTCACTTTTGTCAGACAATTGCAATATTCTCACAATAAGCTAATTAGCTCAATTGGAGCATTTCTAGCATGTTTGGTTGAAATTGGAAATTTACACTTTTCACTTTTGTCAGACGTTTGTAATATTCTCACAATAAGCTAATTAGCTCAATTGGAGCATTTCTAGCACGTCTGGTTGAAATTGGAAATTTACATTTTTCACTTTTGTCAAACAATTGCAATATTCTCTCAATAAGCTAATTAGCTCAATTGGAGCATTTCTAGCATGTTCAGTTGAAATTGGAATTTTACATTTTTCACTTGTCAGACGTTTGTAATATTCTCACAATAAGCTAATTAGCTCAATTGGAGCATTTCTAGCACGTTTGGTTGAAATTGGAAATTTACATTTTTCACTTTTGTCAAACAATTGCAATATTCTCACAATAAGCTAATTAGCTCAATTGGAGCATTTCTAGCATGTTCGGTTGAAATTGGAATTTTACATTTTTCACTTTTGTCAAACGTTTGTAATATTCTCACAATAAGCTAATTAGCTCAATTGGAGCATTTCTAGCACGTTTGGTTGAAATTGGAAATTTACATTTTTCAGTTTTGTCAGACGTTTGTAATATTCTCACAATAAGCTAATTAGCTCAATTGGAGCATTTCTAGCATGTTTGGTTGAAATTGGAAATTTACATTTTTCAGTGTTGTCAGACGTTTGTAATATTCTCACAATAAGCTAATTAGATCAATTGGAGCATTTCTAGCATGTTTGGTTGAAATTGGAAATTTACATTTTTCAGTTTTGTCAGACGTTTGTAATATTCTCACAATAAGCTAATTAGCTCAATTGGAGCATTTCTAGCATGTTTGGTTGAAATTGGAAATTTAAATTTTTCAGTTTTGTCAGACGTTTGTAAAATTCTTACAGTAGGCTTATTTGCGCAATTTGAGCATTTCTAGCATGTTTGGTTGAAATTGGAAATTTACATTTTTCACTTTTGTCAGACAATTGTAATATTCTCACAATAAGCTAATTAGCTCAATTGGAGCATTTCTAGCACGTTTGGTTGAAATTGGAAAATTACATTTTTCACTTTTGTCAAACAATTGCAATATTCTCACAATAAGCTAATTAGCTCAATTGGAGCATTTCTAGCATGTTCGGTTGAAATTGGAATTTTACATTTTTCACTTTTGTCAGACGTTTGTAATATTCTCACAATAAGCTAATTAGCTCAATTGGAGCATTTCTAGCACGTTTGGTTGAAATTGGAAATTTACATTTTTCAGTTTTGTCAGACGTTTGTAATATTCTCACAATAAGCTAATTAGCTCAATTGGAGCATTTCTAGCATGTTTGGTTGAAATTGGAAATTTACATTTTTCAGTGTTGTCAGACGTTTGTAATATTCTCACAATAAGCTAATTAGATCAATTGGAGCATTTCTAGCATGTTTGGTTGAATATGGAAATTTACATTTTTCAGTTTTGTCAGACGTTTGTAATATTCTCACAATAAGCTAATTAGCTCAATTGGAGCATTTCTAGCATGTTTGGTTGAAATTGGAAATTTAAATTTTTCAGTTTTGTCAGACGTTTGTAAAATTCTTACAGTAGGCTTATTTGCGCAATTTGAGCATTTTTAGCATGTTTGGTTGAAATTGGAAATTTACATTTTTCACTTTTGTCAGACAATTGCAATACTCTCACAATAAGCTAATTAGCTCAATTGGAGCATTTCTAGCATGTTTGGTTGAAATTGGAAATTTACATTTTTCACTTTTGTCAGACGTTTGTAATATTCTCACAATAAGCTAATTAGCTCAATTGGAGCATTTCTAGCACGTTTGGTTGAAATTGGAAATTTACATTTTTCACTTTTGTCAAACAATTGCAATATTCTCTCAATAAGCTAATTAGCTCATTTGGAGCATTTCTAGCATGTTTGGTTGAAATTAGAAATTTACATTTTTCACTTTTGTCAGACGTTTGTAATATTCTCACAATAAGCTAATTAGCTCAATTGGAGCATTTCTAGCACGTTTGGTTGAAATTGGAAATTTACATTTTTCACTTTTGTCAGACGTTTGTAATATTCTCACAATAAGCTAATTAGCTCAATTGGAGCATTTCTAGCATGTTTGGTTGAAATTGGAAATTTACATTTTTCAATTTAGTTAGACGTTTGTAATATTCTCACAATAAGCTAATTAGCTCAATTGGAGCATTTCTAGCATGTTTGGTTGAAACTGGAAATTTACATTTTTCACTTTTGTCAGACAATTGCAATATTCTCTCAATAAGCTAATTAGCTCAATTGGAGCATTTCTAGCATGTTTGGTTGAAATTGGAAATTTACATTTTTCACTTTTGTCAGACGTTTGTAATATTCTCACAATAAGCTAATTAGCTCAATTGGAGCATTTCTAGCACGTTTGGTTGAAATTGGAAATTTACATTTTTCACTTTTGTCAAACAATTGCAATATTCTCTCAATAAGCTAATTAGCTCAATTGGAGAATTTCTAGCATGTTTGGTTGAAATTGGAAATTTACATTTTTCACTTTTGTCAAACAATTGCAATATTCTCTCAATAAGCTAATTAGCTCAATTGGAGCATTTCTAGCATGTTTGGTTGAAATTGGAAATTTACATTTTTCACTTTTGTCAGACGTTTGTAAAATTCTTACAGTAGGCTTATTTGCGCAATTTGAGCATTTCTAGCATGTTTGGTTGAAATTGGAAATTTACTTTTTTCACTTTTGTCAGACAATTGCAATATTCTCACAATAAGCTAATTAGCTCAATTGGAGCATTTCTAGCATGTTTGGTTGAAATTGGAAATTTACATTTTTCAGTGTTGTCAGACGTTTGTAATATTCTCACAATAAGCTAATTAGCTAAATTGGAGCATTTCTAGCATGTTTGGTTGAAATTGCAAATTTATATTTTTCACTTCTGTCAGACAATTGCAATATTCTCACAATAAGCTAATTAGCTCAATTGGAGCATTTCTAGCACGTTTGGTTGAAATTGGAAATTTAAATTTTTCACTTTTGTCAGACAATTGCAATATTCTCACAATAAGCTAATTAGCTCAATTGGAGCATTTCTAGCATCTTCGGTTGGAATTGGAAATTTACATTTTTCAGTGTTGTCAGACGTTTGTAATATTCTCACAATAAGCTAATTAGCTCAATTGGAGCATTTCTAGCATGTTTGGTTGAAATTGGAAATTTACATTTTTCACTTTTGTCAGACAATTGCAATATTCTCTCAATAAACTAATTAGCTCATTTGGAGCATTTCTAGCATGTTTGGTTGAAATTAGAAATTTACATTTTTCACTTTTGTCAGACGTTTGTAATATTCTCACAATAAGCTAATTAGCTCAATTGGAGCATTTCTAGCACGTTTGGTTGAAATTGGAAATTTACATTTTTCACTTTTGTCAGACGTTTGTAATATTCTCACAATAAGCTAATTAGCTCAATTGGAGCATTTCTAGCATGTTTGGTTGAAATTGGAAATTTACATTTTTCAATTTAGTTAGACGTTTGTAATATTCTCACAATAAGCTAATTAGCTCAATTGGAGCATTTCTAGCATGTTTGGTTGAAACTGGAAATTTACATTTTTCACTTTTGTCAGACAATTGCAATATTCTCTCAATAAGCTAATTAGCTCAATTGGAGCATTTCTAGCATGTTTGGTTGAAATTGGAAATTTACATTTTTCACTTTTGTCAGACGTTTGTAATATTCTCACAATAAGCTAATTAGCTCAATTGGAGCATTTCTAGCACGTTTGGTTGAAATTGGAAATTTACATTTTTCACTTTTGTCAAACAATTGCAATATTCTCTCAATAAGCTAATTAGCTCAATTGGAGCATTTCTAGCATGTTTGGTTGAAATTGGAAATTTACATTTTTCACTTTTGTCAAACAATTGCAATATTCTCTCAATAAGCTAATTAGCTCAATTGGAGCATTTCTAGCATGTTTGGTTGAAATTGGAAATTTACATTTTTCACTTTTGTCAGACGTTTGTAAAATTCTTACAGTAGGCTTATTTGCGCAATTTGAGCATTTCTAGCATGTTTGGTTGAAATTGGAAATTTACTTTTTTCACTTTTGTCAGACAATTGCAATATTCTCACAATAAGCTAATTAGCTCAATTGGAGCATTTCTAGCATGTTTGGTTGAAATTGGAAATTTACATTTTTCAGTGTTGTCAGACGTTTGTAATATTCTCACAATAAGCTAATTAGCTAAATTGGAGCATTTCTAGCATGTTTGGTTGAAATTGCAAATTTACATTTTTCACTTCTGTCAGACAATTGCAATATTCTCACAATAAGCTAATTAGCTCAATTGGAGCATTTCTAGCACGTTTGGTTGAAATTGGAAATTTAAATTTTTCACTTTTGTCAGACAATTGCAATATTCTCACAATAAGCTAATTAGCTCAATTGGAGCATTTCTAGCATCTTCGGTTGGAATTGGAAATTTACATTTTTCAGTGTTGTCAGACGTTTGTAATATTCTCACAATAAGCTAATTAGCTCAATTGGAGCATTTCTAGCATGTTTGGTTGAAATTGGAAATTTACATTTTTCACTTTTGTCAGACAATTGCAATATTCTCTCAATAAACTAATTAGCTCATTTGGAGCATTTCTAGCATGTTTGGTTGAAATTAGAAATTTACATTTTTCACTTTTGTCAGACGTTTGTAATATTCTCACAATAAGCTAATTAGCTCAATTGGAGCATTTCTAGCACGTTTGGTTGAAATTGGAAATTTACATTTTTCACTTTTGTCAGACGTTTGTAAAATTCTTACAGTAGGCTTATTTGCGCAATTTGAGCATTTCTAGCATGTTTGGTTGAAATTGGAAATTTACTTTTTTCACTTTTGTCAGACAATTGCAATATTCTCACAATAAGCTAATTAGCTCAATTGGAGCATTTCTAGCATGTTTGGTTGAAATTGGAAATTTACATTTTTCAGTGTTGTCAGACGTTTGGAATATTCTCACAATAAGCTAATTAGCTAAATTGGAGCATTTCTAGCATGTTTGGTTGAAATTGCAAATTTACATTTTTCACTTCTGTCAGACAATTGCAATATTCTCTCAATAAGCTAATTAGCTCAATTGGAGCATTTCTAGCATGTTTGGTTGAAATTGAAAATTTACATTTTTCAGTTTTGTCAAACAATTGCAATATTCCCTCAATAAGCTAATTAGCTCAATTGGAGCATTTCTAGCATGTTCAGTTGAAATTGGAATTTTACATTTTTCACTTGTCAGACGTTTGTAATATTCTCACAATAAGCTAATTAGCTCAATTGGAGCATTTCTAGCATGTTTGGTTGAAATTGGAAATTTACATTTTTCCATTTTGTCAGACGTTTGTAATATTCTCACAATAAGCTAATTAGCTCAATTGGAGCATTTCTAGCATGTTTGGTTGAAATTGCAAATTTACATTTTTCACTTTTGTCAGACAATTGCAATATTCTCACAATAAGCTAATTAGCTCAATTGGAGCATTTCTAGCATGTTTGGTTGAAATTGGAAATTTACACTTTTCACTTTTGTCAGACGTTTGTAATATTCTCACAATAAGCTAATTAGCTCAATTGGAGCATTTCTAGCACGTTTGGTTGAAATTGGAAATTTACATTTTTCACTTTTGTCAAACAATTGCAATATTCCCTCAATAAGCTAATTAGCTCAATTGGAGCATTTCTAGCATGTTCAGTTGAAATTGGAATTTTACATTTTTCACTTGTCAGACGTTTGTAATATTCTCACAATAAGCTAATTAGCTCAATTGGAGCATTTCTAGCACGTTTGGTTGAAATTGGAAATTTACATTTTTCACTTTTGTCAAACAATTGCAATATTCCCACAATAAGCTAATTAGCTCAATTGGAGCATTTCTAGCATGTTCGGTTGAAATTGGAATTTTACATTTTTCACTTTTGTCAGACGTTTGTAATATTCTCACAATAAGCTAATTAGCTCAATTGGAGCATTTCTAGCACGTTTGGTTGAAATTGGAAATTTACATTTTTCAGTTTTGTCAGACGTTTGTAATATTCTCACAATAAGCTAATTAGCTCAATTGGAGCATTTCTAGCATGTTTGGTTGAAATTGGAAATTTACATTTTTCAGTGTTGTCAGACGTTTGTAATATTCTCACAATAAGCTAATTAGATCAATTGGAGCATTTCTAGCATGTTTGGTTGAAATTGGAAATTTACATTTTTCAGTTTTGTCAGACGTTTGTAATATTCTCACAATAAGCTAATTAGCTCAATTGGAGCATTTCTAGCATGTTTGGTTGAAATTGGAAATTTAAATTTTTCAGTTTTGTCAGACGTTTGTAAAATTCTTACAGTAGGCTTATTTGCGCAATTTGAGCATTTCTAGCATGTTTGGTTGAAATTGGAAATTTACATTTTTAACTTTTGTCCGACAATTGTAATATTCTCACAATAAGCTAATTAGCTCAATTGGAGCATTTCTAGCACGTTTGGTTGAAATTGGAAATTTACATTTTTCACTTTTGTCAAACAATTGCAATATTCTCACAATAAGCTAATTAGCTCAATTGGAGCATTTCTAGCATGTTCGGTTGAAATTGGAATTTTACATTTTTCACTTTTGTCAGACGTTTGTAATATTCTCACAATAAGCTAATTAGCTCAATTGGAGCATTTCTAGCACGTTTGGTTGAAATTGGAAATTTACATTTTTCAGTTTTGTCAGACGTTTGTAATATTCTCACAATAAGCTAATTAGCTCGATTGGAGCATTTCTAGCATGTTTGGTTGAAATTGGAAATTTACATTTTTCAGTGTTGTCAGACGTTTGTAATATTCTCACAATAAGCTAATTAGATCAATTGGAGCATTTCTAGCACGTTTGGTTGAAATTGGAAATTTACATTTTTCAGTTTTGTCAGACGTTTGTAATATTCTCACAATAAGCTAATTAGCTCAATTGGAGCATTTCTAGCATGTTTGGTTGAAATTGGAAATTTACATTTTTCAGTGTTGTCAGACGTTTGTAATATTCTCACAATAAGCTAATTAGATCAATTGGAGCATTTCTAGCATGTTTGGTTGAAACTGGAAATTTACATTTTTCACTTTTGTCAGACAATTGCAATATTCTCTCAATAAACTAATTAGCTCAATTGGAGCATTTCTAGCATGTTTGGTTGAAATTGGAAATTTACATTTTTCACTTTTGTCAGACGT
The DNA here is from genome assembly GCF_963576615.1 of Watersipora subatra. NCBI lineage: Eukaryota > Metazoa > Bryozoa > Gymnolaemata > Cheilostomatida > Watersiporidae > Watersipora > Watersipora subatra. The sequence goes on along the minus strand of NW_027045232.1, from coordinate 867,554 downwards.
TTGTAATATTCTCACAATAAGCTAATTAGCTCAATTGGAGCATTTCTAGCATGTTTGGTTGAAATTGGAAATTTACATTTTTCACTTTTGTCAAACAATTGCAATATTCTCTCAATAAGCTAATTAGCTCAATTGGAGCATTTCTAGCATGTTTGGTTGAAATTGGAAATTTACATTTTTCACTTTTGTCAAACAATTGCAATATTCTCTCAATAAGCTAATTAGCTCAATTGGAGCATTTCTAGCATGTTTGGTTGAAATTGGAAATTTACATTTTTCACTTTTGTCAGACGTTTGTAAAATTCTTACAGTAGGCTTATTTGCGCAATTTGAGCATTTCTAGCATGTTTGGTTGAAATTGGAAATTTACTTTTTTCACTTTTGTCAGACAATTGCAATATTCTCACAATAAGCTAATTAGCTCAATTGGAGCATTTCTAGCATGTTTGGTTGAAATTGGAAATTTACATTTTTCAGTGTTGTCAGACGTTTGTAATATTCTCACAATAAGCTAATTAGCTAAATTGGAGCATTTCTAGCATGTTTGGTTGAAATTGCAAATTTACATTTTTCACTTCTGTCAGACAATTGCAATATTCTCACAATAAGCTAATTAGCTCAATTGGAGCATTTCTAGCACGTTTGGTTGAAATTGGAAATTTAAATTTTTCACTTTTGTCAGACAATTGCAATATTCTCACAATAAGCTAATTAGCTCAATTGGAGCATTTCTAGCATCTTCGGTTGGAATTGGAAATTTACATTTTTCAGTGTTGTCAGACGTTTGTAATATTCTCACAATAAGCTAATTAGCTCAATTGGAGCATTTCTAGCATGTTTGGTTGAAATTGGAAATTTACATTTTTCACTTTTGTCAGACAATTGCAATATTCTCTCAATAAGCTAATTAGCTCAATTGGAGCATTTCTAGCATGTTTGGTTGAAATTGAAAATTTACATTTTTCAGTTTTGTCAGACAATTGTAATATTCTCACAATAAGCTAATTAGCTCAATTGGAGCATTTCTAGCATGTTTGGTTGAAATTGGAAATTTACATTTTTCAATTTTGTTAGACGTTTGTAATATTCTCACAATAAGCTAATTAGCTCAATTGGAGCAATTCTAGCATGTTTGGTTGAAATTGGAAATTTACATTTTTCACTTTTGTCAGACAATTGCAATATTCTCACAATAAGCTAATTAGCTCAATTGGAGCATTTCTAGCATGTTTGGTTGAAATTGGAAATTTACACTTTTCACTTTTGTCAGACGTTTGTAATATTCTCACAATAAGCTAATTAGCTCAATTGGAGCATTTCTAGCACGTTTGGTTGAAATTGGGAATTTACATTTTTCACTTTTGTCAAACAATTGCAATATTCCCTCAATAAGCTAATTAGCTCAATTGGAGCATTTCTAGCATGTTCAGTTGAAATTGGAATTTTACATTTTTCACTTGTCAGACGTTTGTAATATTCTCACAATAAGCTAATTAGCTCAATTGGAGCATTTCTAGCATGTTTGGTTGAAATTGGAAATTTACATTTTTCAATTTTGTCAGACGTTTGTAATATTCTCACAATAAGCTAATTAGCTCAATTGGAGCATTTCTAGCATGTTTGGTTGAAATTGCAAATTTACATTTTTCACTTTTGTCAGACAATTGCAATATTCTCACAATAAGCTAATTAGCTCAATTGGAGCATTTCTAGCATGTTTGGTTGAAATTGGAAATTTACACTTTTCACTTTTGTCAGACGTTTGTAATATTCTCACAATAAGCTAATTAGCTCAATTGGAGCATTTCTAGCACGTTTGGTTGAAATTGGAAATTTACATTTTTCACTTTTGTCAAACAATTGCAATATTCCCTCAATAAGCTAATTAGCTCAATTGGAGCATTTCTAGCATGTTCAGTTGAAATTGGAATTTTACATTTTTCACTTGTCAGACGTTTGTAATATTCTCACAATAAGCTAATTAGCTCAATTGGAGCATTTCTAGCACGTTTGGTTGAAATTGGAAATTTACATTTTTCACTTTTGTCAAACAATTGCAATATTCCCACAATAAGCTAATTAGCTCAATTGGAGCATTTCTAGCATGTTCGGTTGAAATTGGAATTTTACATTTTTCACTTTTGTCAGACGTTTGTAATATTCTCACAATAAGCTAATTAGCTCAATTGGAGCATTTCTAGCACGTTTGGTTGAAATTGGAAATTTACATTTTTCAGTTTTGTCAGACGTTTGTAATATTCTCACAATAAGCTAATTAGCTCAATTGGAGCATTTCTAGCATGTTTGGTTGAAATTGGAAATTTACATTTTTCAGTGTTGTCAGACGTTTGTAATATTCTCACAATAAGCTAATTAGATCAATTGGAGCATTTCTAGCATGTTTGGTTGAAATTGGAAATTTACATTTTTCAGTTTTGTCAGACGTTTGTAATATTCTCACAATAAGCTAATTAGCTCAATTGGAGCATTTCTAGCATGTTTGGTTGAAATTGGAAATTTAAATTTTTCAGTTTTGTCAGACGTTTGTAAAATTCTTACAGTAGGCTTATTTGCGCAATTTGAGCATTTCTAGCATGTTTGGTTGAAATTGGAAATTTACATTTTTAACTTTTGTCCGACAATTGTAATATTCTCACAATAAGCTAATTAGCTCAATTGGAGCATTTCTAGCACGTTTGGTTGAAATTGGAAATTTACATTTTTCACTTTTGTCAAACAATTGCAATATTCTCACAATAAGCTAATTAGCTCAATTGGAGCATTTCTAGCATGTTCGGTTGAAATTGGAATTTTACATTTTTCACTTTTGTCAGACGTTTGTAATATTCTCACAATAAGCTAATTAGCTCAATTGGAGCATTTCTAGCACGTTTGGTTGAAATTGGAAATTTACATTTTTCAGTTTTGTCAGACGTTTGTAATATTCTCACAATAAGCTAATTAGCTCGATTGGAGCATTTCTAGCATGTTTGGTTGAAATTGGAAATTTACATTTTTCAGTGTTGTCAGACGTTTGTAATATTCTCACAATAAGCTAATTAGATCAATTGGAGCATTTCTAGCACGTTTGGTTGAAATTGGAAATTTACATTTTTCAGTTTTGTCAGACGTTTGTAATATTCTCACAATAAGCTAATTAGCTCAATTGGAGCATTTCTAGCATGTTTGGTTGAAATTGGAAATTTACATTTTTCAGTGTTGTCAGACGTTTGTAATATTCTCACAATAAGCTAATTAGATCAATTGGAGCATTTCTAGCATGTTTGGTTGAAACTGGAAATTTACATTTTTCACTTTTGTCAGACAATTGCAATATTCTCTCAATAAGCTAATTAGCTCAATTGGAGCATTTCTAGCATGTTTGGTTGAAATTGGAAATTTACATTTTTCACTTTTGTCAGACGTTTGTAATATTCTCACAATAAGCTAATTAGCTCAATTGGAGCATTTCTAGCATGTTTGGTTGAAATTGGAAATTTACATTTTTCACTTTTGTCAAACAATTGCAATATTCTCTCAATAAGCTAATTAGCTCAATTGGAGCATTTCTAGCATGTTTGGTTGAAATTGGAAATTTACATTTTTCACTTTTGTCAAACAATTGCAATATTCTCTCAATAAGCTAATTAGCTCAATTGGAGCATTTCTAGCATGTTTGGTTGAAATTGGAAATTTACATTTTTCACTTTTGTCAGACGTTTGTAAAATTCTTACAGTAGGCTTATTTGCGCAATTTGAGCATTTCTAGCATGTTTGGTTGAAATTGGAAATTTACTTTTTTCACTTTTGTCAGACAATTGCAATATTCTCACAATAAGCTAATTAGCTCAATTGGAGCATTTCTAGCATGTTTGGTTGAAATTGGAAATTTACATTTTTCAGTGTTGTCAGACGTTTGTAATATTCTCACAATAAGCTAATTAGCTAAATTGGAGCATTTCTAGCATGTTTGGTTGAAATTGCAAATTTACATTTTTCACTTCTGTCAGACAATTGCAATATTCTCACAATAAGCTAATTAGCTCAATTGGAGCATTTCTAGCACGTTTGGTTGAAATTGGAAATTTAAATTTTTCACTTTTGTCAGACAATTGCAATATTCTCACAATAAGCTAATTAGCTCAATTGGAGCATTTCTAGCATCTTCGGTTGGAATTGGAAATTTACATTTTTCAGTGTTGTCAGACGTTTGTAATATTCTCACAATAAGCTAATTAGCTCAATTGGAGCATTTCTAGCATGTTTGGTTGAAATTGGAAATTTACATTTTTCACTTTTGTCAGACAATTGCAATATTCTCTCAATAAGCTAATTAGCTCAATTGGAGCATTTCTAGCATGTTTGGTTGAAATTGAAAATTTACATTTTTCAGTTTTGTCAGACAATTGTAATATTCTCACAATAAGCTAATTAGCTCAATTGGAGCATTTCTAGCATGTTTGGTTGAAATTGGAAATTTACATTTTTCAATTTTGTTAGACGTTTGTAATATTCTCACAATAAGCTAATTAGCTCAATTGGAGCAATTCTAGCATGTTTGGTTGAAATTGGAAATTTACATTTTTCACTTTTGTCAGACAATTGCAATATTCTCACAATAAGCTAATTAGCTCAATTGGAGCATTTCTAGCATGTTTGGTTGAAATTGGAAATTTACACTTTTCACTTTTGTCAGACGTTTGTAATATTCTCACAATAAGCTAATTAGCTCAATTGGAGCATTTCTAGCACGTTTGGTTGAAATTGGAAATTTACATTTTTCACTTTTGTCAAACAATTGCAATATTCCCTCAATAAGCTAATTAGCTCAATTGGAGCATTTCTAGCATGTTCAGTTGAAATTGGAATTTTACATTTTTCACTTGTCAGACGTTTGTAATATTCTCACAATAAGCTAATTAGCTCAATTGGAGCATTTCTAGCATGTTTGGTTGAAATTGGAAATTTACATTTTTCAATTTTGTCAGACGTTTGTAATATTCTCACAATAAGCTAATTAGCTCAATTGGAGCATTTCTAGCATGTTTGGTTGAAATTGCAAATTTACATTTTTCACTTTTGTCAGACAATTGCAATATTCTCACAATAAGCTAATTAGCTCAATTGGAGCATTTCTAGCATGTTTGGTTGAAATTGGAAATTTACACTTTTCACTTTTGTCAGACGTTTGTAATATTCTCACAATAAGCTAATTAGCTCAATTGGAGCATTTCTAGCACGTTTGGTTGAAATTGGAAATTTACATTTTTCACTTTTGTCAAACAATTGCAATATTCCCTCAATAAGCTAATTAGCTCAATTGGAGCATTTCTAGCATGTTCAGTTGAAATTGGAATTTTACATTTTTCACTTGTCAGACGTTTGTAATATTCTCACAATAAGCTAATTAGCTCAATTGGAGCATTTCTAGCACGTTTGGTTGAAATTGGAAATTTACATTTTTCACTTTTGTCAAACAATTGCAATATTCCCACAATAAGCTAATTAGCTCAATTGGAGCATTTCTAGCATGTTCGGTTGAAATTGGAATTTTACATTTTTCACTTTTGTCAGACGTTTGTAATATTCTCACAATAAGCTAATTAGCTCAATTGGAGCATTTCTAGCACGTTTGGTTGAAATTGGAAATTTACATTTTTCAGTTTTGTCAGACGTTTGTAATATTCTCACAATAAGCTAATTAGCTCAATTGGAGCATTTCTAGCATGTTTGGTTGAAATTGGAAATTTACATTTTTCAGTGTTGTCAGACGTTTGTAATATTCTCACAATAAGCTAATTAGATCAATTGGAGCATTTCTAGCATGTTTGGTTGAAATTGGAAATTTACATTTTTCAGTTTTGTCAGACGTTTGTAATATTCTCACAATAAGCTAATTAGCTCAATTGGAGCATTTCTAGCATGTTTGGTTGAAATTGGAAATTTAAATTTTTCAGTTTTGTCAGACGTTTGTAAAATTCTTACAGTAGGCTTATTTGCGCAATTTGAGCATTTCTAGCATGTTTGGTTGAAATTGGAAATTTACATTTTTAACTTTTGTCAGACAATTGTAATATTCTCACAATAAGCTAATTAGCTCAATTGGAGCATTTCTAGCACGTTTGGTTGAAATTGGAAATTTACATTTTTCACTTTTGTCAAACAATTGCAATATTCTCACAATAAGCTAATTAGCTCAATTGGAGCATTTCTAGCATGTTCGGTTGAAATTGGAATTTTACATTTTTCACTTTTGTCAGACGTTTGTAATATTCTCACAATAAGCTAATTAGCTCAATTGGAGCATTTCTAGCACGTTTGGTTGAAATTGGAAATTTACATTTTTCAGTTTTGTCAGACGTTTGTAATATTCTCACAATAAGCTAATTAGCTCGATTGGAGCATTTCTAGCATGTTTGGTTGAAATTGGAAATTTACATTTTTCAGTGTTGTCAGACGTTTGTAATATTCTCACAATAAGCTAATTAGATCAATTGGAGCATTTCTAGCATGTTTGGTTGAATATGGAAATTTACATTTTTCAGTTTTGTCAGACGTTTGTAATATTCTCACAATAAGCTAATTAGCTCAATTGGAGCATTTCTAGCATGTTTGGTTGAAATTGGAAATTTAAATTTTTCAGTTTTGTCAGACGTTTGTAAAATTCTTACAGTAGGCTTATTTGCGCAATTTGAGCATTTCTAGCATGTTTGGTTGAAATTGGAAATTTACATTTTTCACTTTTGTCAGACAATTGCAATACTCTCACAATAAGCTAATTAGCTCAATTGGAGCATTTCTAGCATGTTTGGTTGAAATTGGAAATTTACATTTTTCACTTTTGTCAGACGTTTGTAATATTCTCACAATAAGCTAATTAGCTCAATTGGAGCATTTCTAGCACGTTTGGTTGAAATTGGAAATTTACATTTTTCACTTTTGTCAAACAATTGCAATATTCTCTCAATAAGCTAATTAGCTCAATTGGAGCATTTCTAGCATGTTTGGTTGAAATTGGAAATTTACATTTTTCACTTTTGTCAAACAATTGCAATATTCTCTCAATAAGCTAATTAGCTCAATTGGAGCATTTCTAGCATGTTTGGTTGAAATTGGAAATTTACATTTTTCACTTTTGTCAGACGTTTGTAAAATTCTTACAGTAGGCTTATTTGCGCAATTTGAGCATTTCTAGCATGTTTGGTTGAAATTGGAAATTTACTTTTTTCACTTTTGTCAGACAATTGCAATATTCTCACAATAAGCTAATTAGCTCAATTGGAGCATTTCTAGCATGTTTGGTTGAAATTGGAAATTTACATTTTTCAGTGTTGTCAGACGTTTGTAATATTCTCACAATAAGCTAATTAGCTAAATTGGAGCATTTCTAGCATGTTTGGTTGAACTTGCAAATTTACATTTTTCACTTCTGTCAGACAATTGCAATATTCTCACAATAAGCTAATTAGCTCAATTGGAGCATTTCTAGCACGTTTGGTTGAAATTGGAAATTTAAATTTTTCACTTTTGTCAGACAATTGCAATATTCTCACAATAAGCTAATTAGCTCAATTGGAGCATTTCTAGCATCTTCGGTTGAAATTGGAAATTTACATTTTTCAGTGTTGTCAGACGTTTGTAATATTCTCACAATAAGCTAATTAGCTCAATTGGAGCATTTCTAGCATGTTTGGTTGAAATTGGAAATTTACATTTTTCAATTTTGTTAGACGTTTGTAATATTCTCACAATAAGCTAATTAGCTCAATTGGAGCAATTCTAGCATGTTTGGTTGAAATTGGAAATTTACATTTTTCAATTTTGTCAGACGTTTGTAATATTCTCACAATAAGCTAATTAGCTCAATTGGAGCATTTCTAGCATGTTTGGTTGAAATTGCAAATTTACATTTTTCACTTTTGTCAGACAATTGCAATATTCTCACAATAAGCTAATTAGCTCAATTGGAGCATTTCTAGCATGTTTGGTTGAAATTGGAAATTTACACTTTTCACTTTTGTCAGACGTTTGTAATATTCTCACAATAAGCTAATTAGCTCAATTGGAGCATTTCTAACACGTTTGGTTGAAATTGGAAATTTACATTTTTCACTTTTGTCAAACAATTGCAATATTCTCTCAATAAGCTAATTAGCTCAATTGGAGCATTTCTGGCATGTTTGGTTGAAATTGGAAATTTACATTTTTCAGTGTTGTCAGACGTTTGTAATATTCTCACAATAAGCTAATTAGCTCAATTGGAGCATTTCTAGCATGTTTGGTTGAAATTGGAAATCTACATTTTTCAGTTTTGTCAGACGTTTGTAATATTCTCACAATAAGCTAATTAGCTCAATTGGAGCATTTCTAGCATGTTTGGTTGAAATTGGAAATTTACATTTTTCAGTTTTGTCAGACGTTTGTAAAATTCTTACAGTAGGCTTATTTGCGCAATTTGAGCATTTCTAGCATGTTTGGTTGAAGTTGGAAATTTACATTTTTCACTTTTGTCAGACAATTGCAATATTCTCACAATAAGCTAATTAGCTCAATTGGAGCATTTCTAGCATGTTTGGTTGAAATTGGAAATTTACATTTTTCACTTTTGTCAGACAATTGCAATATTCTCAGAATAAGCTAATTAGCTCAATTGGAGCATTTCTAGCATGTTTGGTTGAAATTGGAAATGTACATTTTTCACTTTTGTCAGACAATTGCAGTATTCTCTCAATAGGCTAATTAGCTCATTTGGAGCATTTCTAGCATGTTTGGTTGAAATTAGAAATTTACATTTTTCAGTGTTGTCAGACGTTTGTAATATTCTCACAATAAGCTAATTAGCTCAATTGGAGCATTTTTAGCATGTTTGGTTGAAATTGGAAATTTACATTTTTCAGTTTTGTCAGACGTTTGTAATATTCTCACAATAAGCTAATTAGCTCATATTCCCACAATAAGCTAATTAGCTCAATTGGAGCATTTCTAGCATGTTTGGTTGAAATTAGAAGTTTACATTTTTCACTTTTGTCCGACTTTTGTAATATTTTGACAATAAGCTAATTAGCTCAATTGGAGCATTTCGAGCACGTTTGGTTGAAATTGGAAATTTACATTTTTCACTTTTGTCAAACAATTGCAATATTCTCTCAATAAGCTAATTAGCTCAATTGGAGCATTTCTAGCACGTTTGGTTGAAATTGGAAATTTACATTTTTCACTTTTGACAGACGTTTGTAATATTCTCACAATAAGCTAATTAGCTCAATTGGAGCATTTCTAGCATGTTTGGTTGAAATTGGAATTTTACATTTTTCAGTTTTGTCAGACAATTGCAATATTCTCTCAATAAGCTAATTAGCTCAATTGGAGCATTTCTAGCATGTTTGGTTGAAATTGGAAATTTACATTTTTCAGTTTTGTCAGACGTTTGTAATATTCTCACAATGAGCTAATTAGCTAAATTGGAGCATTTCTAGCATGTTTGGTTGAAATTGCAAATTTACATTTTTCACTTCTGTCAGACAATTGCAATATTCTCACAATAAGCTAATTAGCTCAATTGGAGCATTTCCAGCATGTTTGGTTGAAATTGGAAATTTACATTTTTCAATTTTGTTAGACGTTTGTAATATTCTCACAATAAGCTAATTAGCTCAATTGGAGCATTTCTAGCATGTTTGGTTGAAATTGGAAATTTACATTTTTCAGTTTTGTCAGACAATTGTAGTATTCTCACAATAAGCTAATTAGCTCATTTGGAGCATTTCTAGCATGTTTGGTTGAAATTGGAAATTTACATTTTTCACTTTTGTCAGACAATTGCAATATTCCCTCAATAAGCTAATTAGCTTAATTGGAGCATTTCTAGCATGTTTGGTTGAAATTAGAAATTTACATTTTTCAGTGTTGTCAGACGTTTGTAATATTCTCACAATAAGCTAATTAGCTCAATTGGAGCATTTCTAGCATGTTTGGTTGAAATTGGAAATTTACATTTTTCAGTTTTGTCAGACGTTTGTAAATTTCTTACAGTAGTCTTATTTGCGCAATTTGAGCATTTCTACCATGTTTGGTTGAAATTGGAAATTTACATTTTTCACTTTTGTCAGACAATTGCAATATTCTCACAATAAGCTAATTAGCTCAATTGGAGCAATTCTAGCATGTTTGGATGAAATTGGAAATTTACATTTTTCAGTGTTGTCAGACGTTTGTAATATTCTCACAATAAGCTAATTAGCTCAATTGGAGCATTTCTAGCATGTTTGGTTGAAATTGAAAATTTACATTTTTCAGGTTTGTCAGTCGTTTGTAATATTCTCACAATAAGCTAATTAGCTCAATTAGAGCATTTCAAGCATGTTTGGTTGAAATTGGAAATTTATATTTTTCACTTTTGTCAGACAATTGCAATATTCTCACAATAAGCTAATTAGCTCAATTGGAGCATTTCTAGCATGTTTGGTTGAAATTGAAAAATTACATTTTTCAGTTTTGTCAGACGTTTGTAATATTCTCACAATAAGCTAATTAGCTCAATTGGAGCAATTCTAGCATGTTTGGTTGAAATTGGAAATTTACATTTTTCAGTTTTGTCAGACGTTTGTAATATTCTCACAATAAGCTAATTAGCTCAATTGGAGCATTTCTAGCATGTTTGGTTGAAATTGGAAATTTAAATTTTTCAGTTTTGTCAGACGTTTGTAAAATTCTTACAGTAGGCTTATTTGCGCAATTTGAGCATTTCTAGCATGTTTGGTTGAAATTGGAAATTTACATTTTTCACTTTTGTCAGACAATTGTAATATTCTCACAATAAGCTAATTAGCTCAATTGGAGCATTTCTAGCACGTTTGGTTGAAATTGGAAATTTACATTTTTCACTTTTGTCAAACAATTGCAATATTCTCACAATAAGCTAATTAGCTCAATTGGAGCATTTCTAGCATGTTCGGTTGAAATTGGAATTTTACATTTTTCACTTTTGTCAGACGTTTGTAATATTCTCACAATAAGCTAATTAGCTCAATTGGAGCATTTCTAGCACGTTTGGTTGAAATTGGAAATTTACATTTTTCAGTTTTGTCAGACGTTTGTAATATTCTCACAATAAGCTAATTAGCTCAATTGGAGCATTTCTAGCATGTTTGGTTGAAATTGGAAATTTACATTTTTCGGTGTTGTCAGACGTTTGTAATATTCTCACAATAAGCTAATTAGATCAATTGGAGCATTTCTAGCATGTTTGGTTGAATATGGAAATTTACATTTTTCAGTTTTGTCAGACGTTTGTAATATTCTCACAATAAGCTAATTAGCTCAATTGGAGCATTTCTAGCATGTTTGGTTGAAATTGGAAATCTACATTTTTCAGTTTTGTCAGACGTTTGTAATATTCTCACAATAAGCTAATTAGCTCAATTGGAGCATTTCTAGCATGTTTGGTTGAAATTGGAAATTTACATTTTTCAGTTTTGTCAGACGTTTGTAAAATTCTTACAGTAGGCTTATTTGCGCAATTTGAGCATTTCTAGCATGTTTGGTTGAAGTTGGAAATTTACATTTTTCTCTTTTGTCAGACAATTGCAATATTCTCACAATAAGCTAATTAGCTCAATTGGAGCATTTCTAGCATGTTTGGTTGAAATTGGAAATTTACATTTTTCACTTTTGTCAGACAATTGCAATATTCTCAGAATAAGCTAATTAGCTCAATTGGAGCATTTCTAGCATGTTTGGTTGAAATTGGAAATGTACATTTTTCACTTTTGTCAGACAATTGCAGTATTCTCTCAATAAGCTAATTAGCTCATTTGGAGCATTTCTAGCATGTTTGGTTGAAATTAGAAATTTACATTTTTCAGTGTTGTCAGACGTTTGTAATATTCTCACAATAAGCTAATTAGCTCAATTGGAGCATTTTTAGCATGTTTGGTTGAAATTGGAAATTTACATTTTTCAGTTTTGTCAGACGTTTGTAATATTCTCACAATAAGCTAATTAGCTCATATTCCCACAATAAGCTAATTAGCTCAATTGGAGCATTTCTAGCATGTTTGGTTGAAATTTGAAGTTTACATTTTTCACTTTTGTCCGACTTTTGTAATATTTTGACAATAAGCTAATTAGCTCAATTGGAGCATTTCGAGCACGTTTGGTTGAAATTGGAAATTTACATTTTTCACTTTTGTCAAACAATTGCAATATTCTCTCAATAAGCTAATTAGCTCAATTGGAGCATTTCTAGCACGTTTGGTTGAAATTGGAAATTTACATTTTTCACTTTTGTCAGACGTTTGTAAAATTCTCACAATAAGCTAATTAGCTCAATTGGAGCATTTCTAGCATGTTTGGTTGAAATTGGAATTTTACATTTTTCAGTTTTGTCAGACAATTGCAATATTCTCTCAATAAGCTAATTAGCTCAATTGGAGCATTTCTAGCATGTTTGGTTGAAATTGGAAATTTACATTTTTCAGTTTTGTCAGACGTTTGTAATATTCTCACAATGAGCTAATTAGCTAAATTGGAGCATTTCTAGCATGTTTGGTTGAAATTGCAAATTTACATTTTTCACTTCTGTCAGACAATTGCAATATTCTCACAATAAGCTAATTAGCTCAATTGGAGCATTTCCAGCATGTTTGGTTGAAATTGGAAATTTACATTTTTCAATTTTGTTAGACGTTTGTAATATTCTCACAATAAGCTAATTAGCTCAATTGGAGCATTTCTAGCATGTTTGGTTGAAATTGGAAATTTACATTTTTCAGTTTTGTCAGACGTTTGTAGTATTCTCACAATAAGCTAATTAGCTCAATTGGAGCATTTCTAGCATGTTTGGTTGAAATTGGAAATTTACATTTTTCACTTTTGTCAGACAATTGCAATATTCTCTCAATAAGCTAATTAGCTTCATTGGAGCATTTCTAGCATGTTTGGTTGAAATTAGAAATTTACATTTTTCAGTGTTGTCAGACGTTTGTAATATTCTCACAATAAGCTAATTAGCTCAATTGGAGCATTTCTAGCATGTTTGGTTGAAATTGGAAATTTACATTTTTCAGTTTTGTCAGACGTTTGTAAATTTCTTACAGTAGTCTTATTTGCGCAATTTGAGCATTTCTACCATGTTTGGTTGAAATTGGAAATTTACATTTTTCACTTTTGTCAGACAATTGCAATATTCTCACAATAAGCTAATTAGCTCAATTGGAGCAATTCTAGCATGTTTGGATGAAATTGGAAATTTACATTTTTCAGTGTTGTCAGACGTTTGTAATGTTCTCACAATAAGCTAATTAGCTCAATTGGAGCATTTCTAGCATGTTTGGTTGAAATTGAAAATTTACATTTTTCAGGTTTGTCAGTCGTTTGTAATATTCTCACAATAAGCTAATTAGCTCAATTAGAGCATTTCAAGCATGTTTGGTTGAAATTGGAAATTTATATTTTTCACTTTTGTCAGACAATTGCAATATTCTCACAATAAGCTAATTAGCTCAATTGGAGCATTTCTAGCATGTTTGGTTGAAATTGAAAAATTACAATTTTCACTTTTGTCAGACAATTGCAATATTCTCACAATAAGCTAATTAGCTCAATTGGAGCATTTCTAGCATGTTTGGTTGAAATTGGAAATTTACACTTTTCACTTTTGTCAGACGTTTGTAATATTCTCACAATAAGCTAATTAGCTCAATTGGAGCATTTCTAGCACGTTTGGTTCAAATTGGAAATTTACATTTTTCACTTTTGTCAAACAATTGCAATATTCTCTCAATAAGCTAATTAGCTCAATTGGAGCATTTCTAGCATGTTCAGTTGAAATTGGAATTTTACATTTTTCACTTGTCAGACGTTTGTAATATTCTCACAATAAGCTAATTAGCTCAATTGGAGCATTTCTAGCACGTTTGGTTGAAATTGGAAATTTAAATTTTTCAGTTTTGTCAGACGTTTGTAATATTCTCACAATAAGCTAATTAGCTCAATTGGAGCATTTCTAGCATGTTTGGTTGAAATTGGAAATTTACATTTTTCAGTGTTGTCAGACGTTTGTAATATTCTCACAATAAGCTAATTAGATCAATTGGAGCATTTCTAGCATGTTTGGTTGAAATTGGAAATTTACATTTTTCAGTTTTGTCAGACGTTTGTAATATTCTCACAATAAGCTAATTAGCTCAATTGAAGCATTTCTAGCATGTTTGGTTGAAATTGGAAATTTAAATTTTTCAGTTTTGTCAGACGTTTGTAAAATTCTTACAGTAGGCTTATTTGCGCAATTTGAGCATTTCTAGCATGTTTGGTTGAAATTGGAAATTTACATTTTTCACTTTTGTCAGACAATTGTAATATTCTCACAATAAGCTAATTAGCTCAATTGGAGCATTTCTAGCACGTTTGGTTGAAATTGGAAATTTACATTTTTCACTTTTGTCAAACAATTGCAATATTCTCACAATAAGCTAATTAGCTCAATTGGAGCATTTCTAGCATGTTCGGTTGAAATTGGAATTTTACATTTTTCACTTTTGTCAGACGTTTGTAATATTCTCACAATAAGCTAATTAGCTCATTTGGAGCATTTCTAGCACGTTTGGTTGAAATTGGAAATTTACTTTTTTCAGTTTTGTCAGACGTTTGTAATATTCTCACAATAAGCTAATTAGCTCAATTGGAGCATTTCTAGCATGTTTGGTTGAAATTGGAAATTTACATTTTTCAGTGTTGTCAGACGTTTGTAATATTCTCACAATAAGCTAATTAGATCAATTGGAGCATTTCTAGCATGTTTGGTTGAATATGGAAATTTACATTTTTCAGTTTTGTCAGACGTTTGTAAAATTCTTACAGTAGGCTTATTTGCGCAATTTGAGCATTTCTAGCATGTTTGGTTGAAGTTGGAAATTTACATTTTTCACTTTTGTCAGACAATTGCAATATTCTCACAATAAGCTAATTAGCTCAATTGGAGCATTTCTAGCATGTTTGGTTGAAATTGGAAATTTACATTTTTCACTTTTGTCAGACAATTGCAATATTCTCAGAATAAGCTAATTAGCTCAATTGGAGCATTTCTAGCATGTTTGGTTGAAATTGGAAATTTACATTTTTCAGTTTTGTCAGACGTTTGTAATATTCTCACAATGAGCTAATTAGCTAAATTGGAGCATTTCTAGCATGTTTGGTTGAAATTGCAAATTTACATTTTTCACTTCTGTCAGACAATTGCAATATTCTCACAATAAGCTAATTAGCTCAATTGGAGCATTTCCAGCATGTTTGGTTGAAATTGGAAATTTACATTTTTCAATTTTGTTAGACGTTTGTAATATTCTCACAATAAGCTAATTAGCTCAATTGGAGCATTTCTAGCATGTTTGGTTGAAATTGGAAATTTACATTTTTCAGTTTTGTCAGACGTTTGTAGTATTCTCACAATAAGCTAATTAGCTCAATTGGAGCATTTCTAGCATGTTTGGTTGAAATTGGAAATTTACATTTTTCACTTTTGTCAGACAATTGCAATATTCTCTCAATAAGCTAATTAGCTTCATTGGAGCATTTCTAGCATGTTTGGTTGAAATTAGAAATTTACATTTTTCAGTGTTGTCAGACGTTTGTAATATTCTCACAATAAGCTAATTAGCTCAATTGGAGCATTTCTAGCATGTTTGGTTGAAATTGGAAATTTACATTTTTCAGTTTTGTCAGACGTTTGTAAATTTCTTACAGTAGTCTTATTTGCGCAATTTGAGCATTTCTACCATGTTTGGTTGAAATTGGAAATTTACATTTTTCACTTTTGTCAGACAATTGCAATATTCTCACAATAAGCTAATTAGCTCAATTGGAGCAATTCTAGCATGTTTGGATGAAATTGGAAATTTACATTTTTCAGTGTTGTCAGACGTTTGTAATGTTCTCACAATAAGCTAATTAGCTCAATTGGAGCATTTCTAGCATGTTTGGTTGAAATTGAAAATTTACATTTTTCAGGTTTGTCAGTCGTTTGTAATATTCTCACAATAAGCTAATTAGCTCAATTAGAGCATTTCAAGCATGTTTGGTTGAAATTGGAAATTTATATTTTTCACTTTTGTCAGACAATTGCAATATTCTCACAATAAGCTAATTAGCTCAATTGGAGCATTTCTAGCATGTTTGGTTGAAATTGAAAAATTACAATTTTCACTTTTGTCAGACAATTGCAATATTCTCACAATAAGCTAATTAGCTCAATTGGAGCATTTCTAGCATGTTTGGTTGAAATTGGAAATTTACACTTTTCACTTTTGTCAGACGTTTGTAATATTCTCACAATAAGCTAATTAGCTCAATTGGAGCATTTCTAGCACGTTTGGTTCAAATTGGAAATTTACATTTTTCACTTTTGTCAAACAATTGCAATATTCTCTCAATAAGCTAATTAGCTCAATTGGAGCATTTCTAGCACGTTTGGTTGAAATTGGAAATTTAAATTTTTCAGTTTTGTCAGACGTTTGTAATATTCTCACAATAAGCTAATTAGCTCAATTGGAGCATTTCTAGCATGTTTGGTTGAAATTGGAAATTTACATTTTTCAGTGTTGTCAGACGTTTGTAATATTCTCACAATAAGCTAATTAGATCAATTGGAGCATTTCTAGCATGTTTGGTTGAAATTGGAAATTTACATTTTTCAGTTTTGTCAGACGTTTGTAATATTCTCACAATAAGCTAATTAGCTCAATTGAAGCATTTCTAGCATGTTTGGTTGAAATTGGAAATTTAAATTTTTCAGTTTTGTCAGACGTTTGTAAAATTCTTACAGTAGGCTTATTTGCGCAATTTGAGCATTTCTAGCATGTTTGGTTGAAATTGGAAATTTACATTTTTCACTTTTGTCAGACAATTGTAATATTCTCACAATAAGCTAATTAGCTCAATTGGAGCATTTCTAGCACGTTTGGTTGAAATTGGAAATTTACATTTTTCACTTTTGTCAAACAATTGCAATATTCTCACAATAAGCTAATTAGCTCAATTGGAGCATTTCTAGCATGTTCGGTTGAAATTGGAATTTTACATTTTTCACTTTTGTCAGACGTTTGTAATATTCTCACAATAAGCTAATTAGCTCATTTGGAGCATTTCTAGCACGTTTGGTTGAAATTGGAAATTTACTTTTTTCAGTTTTGTCAGACGTTTGTAATATTCTCACAATAAGCTAATTAGCTCAATTGGAGCATTTCTAGCATGTTTGGTTGAAATTGGAAATTTACATTTTTCAGTGTTGTCAGACGTTTGTAATATTCTCACAATAAGCTAATTAGATCAATTGGAGCATTTCTAGCATGTTTGGTTGAATATGGAAATTTACATTTTTCAGTTTTGTCAGACGTTTGTAAAATTCTTACAGTAGGCTTATTTGCGCAATTTGAGCATTTCTAGCATGTTTGGTTGAAGTTGGAAATTTACATTTTTCACTTTTGTCAGACAATTGCAATATTCTCACAATAAGCTAATTAGCTCAATTGGAGCATTTCTAGCATGTTTGGTTGAAATTGGAAATTTACATTTTTCACTTTTGTCAGACAATTGCAATATTCTCAGAATAAGCTAATTAGCTCAATTGGAGCATTTCTAGCATGTTTGGTTGAAATTGGAAATGTACATTTTTCACTTTTGTCAGACAATTGCAGTATTCTCTCAATAAGCTAATTAGCTCATTTGGAGCATTTCTAGCATGTTTGGTTGAAATTAGAAATTTACATTTTTCAGTGTTGTCAGACGTTTGTAATATTCTCACAATAAGCTAATTAGCTCAATTGGAGCATTTTTAGCATGTTTGGTTGAAATTGGAAATTTACATTTTTCAGTTTTGTCAGACGTTTGTAATATTCTCACAATAAGCTAATTAGCTCATATTCCCACAATAAGCTAATTAGCTCAATTGGAGCATTTCTAGCATGTTTGGTTGAAATTGGAAGTTTACATTTTTCACTTTTGTCCGACTTTTGTAATATTTTGACAATAAGCTAATTAGCTCAATTGGAGCATTTCGAGCACGTTTGGTTGAAATTGGAAATTTACATTTTTCACTTTTGTCAAACAATTGCAATATTCTCTCAATAAGCTAATTAGCTCAATTGGAGCATTTCTAGCACGTTTGGTTGAAATTGGAAATTTACATTTTTCACTTTTGACAGACGTTTGTAATATTCTCACAATAAGCTAATTAGCTCAATTGGAGCATTTCTAGCATGTTTGGTTGAAATTGGAATTTTACATTTTTCAGTTTTGTCAGACAATTGCAATATTCTCTCAATAAGCTAATTAGCTCAATTGGAGCATTTCTAGCATGTTTGGTTGAAATTGGAAATTTACATTTTTCAGTTTTGTCAGACGTTTGTAATATTCTCACAATGAGCTAATTAGCTAAATTGGAGCATTTCTAGCATGTTTGGTTGAAATTGCAAATTTACATTTTTCACTTCTGTCAGACAATTGCAATATTCTCACAATAAGCTAATTAGCTCAATTGGAGCATTTCCAGCATGTTTGGTTGAAATTGGAAATTTACATTTTTAAATTTTGTTAGACGTTTGTAATATTCTCACAATAAGCTAATTAGCTCAATTGGAGCATTTCTAGCATGTTTGGTTGAAATTGGAAATTTACATTTTTCAGTTTTGTCAGACGTTTGTAGTATTCTCACAATAAGCTAATTAGCTCAATTGGAGCATTTCTAGCATGTTTGGTTGAAATTGGAAATTTACATTTTTCACTTTTGTCAGACAATTGCAATATTCTCTCAATAAGCTAATTAGCTTAATTGGAGCATTTCTAGCATGTTTGGTTGAAATTAGAAATTTACATTTTTCAGTGTTGTCAGACGTTTGTAATATTCTCACAATAAGCTAATTAGCTCAATTGGAGCATTTCTAGCATGTTTGGTTGAAATTGGAAATTTACATTTTTCAGTTTTGTCAGACGTTTGTAAATTTCTTACAGTAGTCTTATTTGCGCAATTTGAGCATTTCTACCATGTTTGGTTGAAATTGGAAATTTACATTTTTCACTTTTGTCAGACAATTGCAATATTCTCACAATAAGCTAATTAGCTCAATTGGAGCAATTCTAGCATGTTTGGATGAAATTGGAAATTTACATTTTTCAGTGTTGTCAGACGTTTGTAATATTCTCACAATAAGCTAATTAGCTCAATTGGAGCATTTCTAGCATGTTTGGTTGAAATTGAAAATTTACATTTTTCAGGTTTGTCAGTCGTTTGTAATATTCTCACAATAAGCTAATTAGCTCAATTAGAGCATTTCAAGCATGTTTGGTTGAAATTGGAAATTTATATTTTTCATTTTTGTCAGACAATTGCAATATTCTCACAATAAGCTAATTAGCTCAATTGGAGCATTTCTAGCATGTTTGGTTGAAATTGAAAAATTACATTTTTCAGTTTTGTCAGACGTTTGTAATATTCTCACAATAAGCTAATTAGCTCAATTGGAGCAATTCTAGCATGTTTGGTTGAAATTGGAAATTTACATTTTTCACTTTTGTCAGACGTTTGTAATATTCCCACAATAAGCTAATTAGCTCAATTGGAGCATTTCTAGCATGTTTGGTTGAAATTGGAAGTTTACATTTTTCACTTTTTCAGACAATTGCAATATTCTCACAATAAGCTAATTAGCTCAATTGGAGCATTTCTAGCATGTTTGGTTGAAATTGGAAATTTACATTTTTCAGTTTTGTCAGACGTTTGTAATATTCTCACAATAAGCTAATTAGCTCAATTGGAACATTTCTAGCATGTTTGGTTGAAATTGGAAATTTACATTTTTCACTTTTGTCCGACTTTTGTAATATTTTGACAATAAGCTAATTAGCTCAATTGGAGCATTTCGAGCACGTTTGGTTGAAATTGGAAATTTACATTTTTCACTTTTGTCAAACAATTGCAATATTCTCTCAATAAGCTAATTAGCTCAATTGGAGCATTTCTAGCACGTTTGGTTGAAATTGGAAATTTACATTTTTCACTTTTGTCAGACGTTTGTAATATTCTCACAATAAGCTAATTAGCTCAATTGGAGCATTTCTAGCATGTTTGGTTGAAATTGGAATTTTACATTTTTCAGTTTTGTCAGACAATTGCAATATTCTCTCAATAAGCTAATTAGCTCAATTGGAGCATTTCTAGCATGTTTGGTTGAAATTGGAAATTTACATTTTTCAGTTTTGTCAGACGTTTGTAATATTCTCACAATAAGCTAATTAGCTCAATTGAAGCATTTCTAGCATGTTTGGTTGAAATTGGAAATTTACATTTTTCAGTGTTGTCAAACGTTTGTAATATTCTCACAATAAGCTAATTAGCTCAATTGGAGCATTTCTAGCATGTTTGGTTGAAATTGGAAATTTACATTATTCAGTTTTGTCAGACGTTTGTAATATTCTCACAATAAGCTAATTAGCTCAATTGGAGCATTTCTAGCATGTTTAATTGAAATTGGAAATTTACATTTTTCAGGTTTGTCAGTGGTTTGTAATATTCTCACAATAAGCTAATTAGCTCAATTAGAGCATTTCAAGCATGTTTGGTTGAAATTGGAAATTATATTTTTCACTTTTGTCAGACAATTGCAATATTCTCACAATAAGCTAATTAGCTCAATTGGAGCATTTCTAGCATGTTTGGTTGAAATTGGAAATTTACTTTTTTCACTTTTGTCAGACAATTGCAATATTCTCACAATAAGCTAATTAGCTCAATTGGAGCATTTCTAGCATGTTTGGTTGAAATTGGAAATTTACATTTTTCAGTGTTGTCAGACGTTTGTAATATACTCACAATAAGCTAATTAGCTAAATTGGAGCATTTCTAGCATGTTTGGTTGAAATTGCAAATTTACATTTTTCACTTCTGTCAGACAATTGCAATATTCTCACAATAAGCTAATTAGCTCAATTGGAGCATTTCTAGCATGTTTGGTTGAAATTGGAAATTTACATTTTTCACTTTTGTCAGACAATTGCAATACTCTCACAATAAGCTAATTAGCTCAATTGGAGCATTTCTAGCATGTTTGGTTGAAATTGGAATTTTACATTTTTCAGTTTTGTCAGACAATTGCAATATTCTCTCAATAAGCTAATTAGCTCAATTGGAGCATTTCTAGCATGTTTGGTTGAAATTGGAAATTTACATTTTTCAGTTTTGTCAGACGTTTGTAATATTCTCACAATGAGCTAATTAGCTAAATTGGAGCATTTCTAGCATGTTTGGTTGAAATTGCAAATTTACATTTTTCACTTCTGTCAGACAATTGCAATATTCTCACAATAAGCTAATTAGCTCAATTGGAGCATTTCCAGCATGTTTGGTTGAAATTGGAAATTTACATTTTTCAATTTTGTTAGACGTTTGTAATATTCTCACAATAAGCTAATTAGCTCAATTGGAGCATTTCTAGCATGTTTGGTTGAAATTGGAAATTTACATTTTTCAGTTTTGTCAGACGTTTGTAGTATTCTCACAATAAGCTAATTAGCTCAATTGGAGCATTTCTAGCATGTTTGGTTGAAATTGGAAATTTACATTTTTCACTTTTGTCAGACAATTGCAATATTCTCTCAATAAGCTAATTAGCTTAATTGGAGCATTTCTAGCATGTTTGGTTGAAATTAGAAATTTACATTTTTCAGTGTTGTCAGACGTTTGTAATATTCTCACAACAAGCTAATTAGCTCAATTGGAGCATTTCTAGCATGTTTGGTTGAAATTGGAAATTTACATTTTTCAGTTTTGTCAGACGTTTGTAAATTTCTTACAGTAGTCTTATTTGCGCAATTTGAGCATTTCTACCATGTTTGGTTGAAATTGGAAATTTACATTTTTCACTTTTGTCAGACAATTGCAATATTCTCACAATAAGCTAATTAGCTCAATTGGAGCAATTCTAGCATGTTTGGATGAAATTGGAAATTTACATTTTTCAGTGTTGTCAGACGTTTGTAATATTCTCACAATAAGCTAATTAGCTCAATTGGAGCATTTCTAGCATGTTTGGTTGAAATTGAAAATTTACATTTTTCAGGTTTGTCAGTCGTTTGTAATATTCTCACAATAAGCTAATTAGCTCAATTGGAGCATTTCTAGCATGTTTGGTTGAAATTGGAAATTTACATTTTTCACTTTTGTCAGACAATTGCAATATTCTCTCAATAAGCTAATTAGCTTCATTGGAGCATTTCTAGCATGTTTGGTTGAAATTAGAAATTTACATTTTTCAGTGTTGTCAGACGTTTGTAATATTCTCACAATAAGCTAATTAGCTCAATTGGAGCATTTCTAGCATGTTTGGTTGAAATTGGAAATTTACATTTTTCAGTTTTGTCAGACGTTTGTAAATTTCTTACAGTAGTCTTATTTGCGCAATTTGAGCATTTCTACCATGTTTGGTTGAAATTGGAAATTTACATTTTTCACTTTTGTCAGACAATTGCAATATTCTCACAATAAGCTAATTAGCTCAATTGGAGCAATTCTAGCATGTTTGGATGAAATTGGAAATTTACATTTTTCAGTGTTGTCAGACGTTTGTAATGTTCTCACAATAAGCTAATTAGCTCAATTGGAGCATTTCTAGCATGTTTGGTTGAAATTGAAAATTTACATTTTTCAGGTTTGTCAGTCGTTTGTAATATTCTCACAATAAGCTAATTAGCTCAATTAGAGCATTTCAAGCATGTTTGGTTGAAATTGGAAATTTATATTTTTCACTTTTGTCAGACAATTGCAATATTCTCACAATAAGCTAATTAGCTCAATTGGAGCATTTCTAGCATGTTTGGTTGAAATTGAAAAATTACAATTTTCACTTTTGTCAGACAATTGCAATATTCTCACAATAAGCTAATTAGCTCAATTGGAGCATTTCTAGCATGTTTGGTTGAAATTGGAAATTTACACTTTTCACTTTTGTCAGACGTTTGTAATATTCTCACAATAAGCTAATTAGCTCAATTGGAGCATTTCTAGCACGTTTGGTTCAAATTGGAAATTTACATTTTTCACTTTTGTCAAACAATTGCAATATTCTCTCAATAAGCTAATTAGCTCAATTGGAGCATTTCTAGCATGTTCAGTTGAAATTGGAATTTTACATTTTTCACTTGTCAGACGTTTGTAATATTCTCACAATAAGCTAATTAGCTCAATTGGAGCATTTCTAGCACGTTTGGTTGAAATTGGAAATTTAAATTTTTCAGTTTTGTCAGACGTTTGTAATATTCTCACAATAAGCTAATTAGCTCAATTGGAGCATTTCTAGCATGTTTGGTTGAAATTGGAAATTTACATTTTTCAGTGTTGTCAGACGTTTGTAATATTCTCACAATAAGCTAATTAGATCAATTGGAGCATTTCTAGCATGTTTGGTTGAAATTGGAAATTTACATTTTTCAGTTTTGTCAGACGTTTGTAATATTCTCACAATAAGCTAATTAGCTCAATTGAAGCATTTCTAGCATGTTTGGTTGAAACTGGAAATTTAAATTTTTCAGTTTTGTCAGACGTTTGTAAAATTCTTACAGTAGGCTTATTTGCGCAATTTGAGCATTTCTAGCATGTTTGGTTGAAATTGGAAATTTACATTTTTCACTTTTGTCAGACAATTGTAATATTCTCACAATAAGCTAATTAGCTCAATTGGAGCATTTCTAGCACGTTTGGTTGAAATTGGAAATTTACATTTTTCACTTTTGTCAAACAATTGCAATATTCTCACAATAAGCTAATTAGCTCAATTGGAGCATTTCTAGCATGTTCGGTTGAAATTGGAATTTTACATTTTTCACTTTTGTCAGACGTTTGTAATATTCTCACAATAAGCTAATTAGCTCATTTGGAGCATTTCTAGCACGTTTGGTTGAAATTGGAAATTTACTTTTTTCAGTTTTGTCAGACGTTTGTAATATTCTCACAATAAGCTAATTAGCTCAATTGGAGCATTTCTAGCATGTTTGGTTGAAATTGGAAATTTACATTTTTCAGTGTTGTCAGACGTTTGTAATATTCTCACAATAAGCTAATTAGATCAATTGGAGCATTTCTAGCATGTTTGGTTGAATATGGAAATTTACATTTTTCAGTTTTGTCAGACGTTTGTAATATTCTCACAATAAGCTAATTAGCTCAATTGGAGCATTTCTAGCACGTTTGGTTGAAATTGGAAATTTACATTTTTCACTTTTGTCAAACAATTGCAATATTCTCTCAATAAGCTAATTAGCTCAATTGGAGCATTTCTGGCATGTTTGGTTGAAATTGGAAATTTACATTTTTCAGTGTTGTCAGACGTTTGTAATATTCTCACAATAAGCTAATTAGCTCAATTGGAGCATTTCTAGCATGTTTGGTTGAAATTGGAAATCTACATTTTTCAGTTTTGTCAGACGTTTGTAATATTCTCACAATAAGCTAATTAGCTCAATTGGAGCATTTCTAGCATGTTTGGTTGAAATTGGAAATTTACATTTTTCAGTTTTGTCAGACGTTTGTAAAATTCTTACAGTAGGCTTATTTGCGCAATTTGAGCATTTCTAGCATGTTTGGTTGAAGTTGGAAATTTACATTTTTCACTTTTGTCAGACAATTGCAATATTCTCACAATAAGCTAATTAGCTCAATTGGAGCATTTCTAGCATGTTTGGTTGAAATTGGAAATTTACATTTTTCACTTTTGTCAGACAATTGCAATATTCTCAGAATAAGCTAATTAGCTCAATTGGAGCATTTCTAGCATGTTTGGTTGAAATTGGAAATGTACATTTTTCACTTTTGTCAGACAATTGCAGTATTCTCTCAATAAGCTAATTAGCTTATTTGGAGCATTTCTAGCATGTTTGGTTGAAATTAGAAATTTACATTTTTCAGTGTTGTCAGACGTTTGTAATATTCTCACAATAAGCTAATTAGCTCAATTGGAGCATTTTTAGCATGTTTGGTTGAAATTGGAAATTTACATTTTTCAGTTTTGTCAGACGTTTGTAATATTCTCACAATAAGCTAATTAGCTCATATTCCCACAATAAGCTAATTAGCTCAATTGGAGCATTTCTAGCATGTTTGGTTGAAATTGGAAGTTTACATTTTTCACTTTTGTCCGACTTTTGTAATATTTTGACAATAAGCTAATTAGCTCAATTGGAGCATTTCGAGCACGTTTGGTTGAAATTGGAAATTTACATTTTTCACTTTTGTCAAACAATTGCAATATTCTCTCAATAAGCTAATTAGCTCAATTGGAGCATTTCTAGCACGTTTGGTTGAAATTGGAAATTTACATTTTTCACTTTTGACAGACGTTTGTAATATTCTCACAATAAGCTAATTAGCTCAATTGGAGCATTTCTAGCATGTTTGGTTGAAATTGGAATTTTACATTTTTCAGTTTTGTCAGACAATTGCAATATTCTCTCAATAAGCTAATTAGCTCAATTGGAGCATTTCTAGCATGTTTGGTTGAAATTGGAAATTTACATTTTTCAGTTTTGTCAGACGTTTGTAATATTCTCACAATGAGCTAATTAGCTAAATTGGAGCATTTCTAGCATGTTTGGTTGAAATTGCAAATTTACATTTTTCACTTCTGTCAGACAATTGCAATATTCTCACAATAAGCTAATTAGCTCAATTGGAGCATTTCCAGCATGTTTGGTTGAAATTGGAAATTTACATTTTTCAATTTTGTTAGACGTTTGTAATATTCTCACAATAAGCTAATTAGCTCAATTGGAGCATTTCTAGCATGTTTGGTTGAAATTGGAAATTTACATTTTTCAGTTTTGTCAGACGTTTGTAGTATTCTCACAATAAGCTAATTAGCTCAATTGGAGCATTTCTAGCATGTTTGGTTGAAATTGGAAATTTACATTTTTCACTTTTGTCAGACAATTGCAATATTCTCTCAATAAGCTAATTAGCTTAATTGGAGCATTTCTAGCATGTTTGGTTGAAATTAGAAATTTACATTTTTCAGTGTTGTCAGACGTTTGTAATATTCTCACAATAAGCTAATTAGCTCAATTGGAGCATTTCTAGCATGTTTGGTTGAAATTGGAAATTTACATTTTTCAGTTTTGTCAGACGTTTGTAAATTTCTTACAGTAGTCTTATTTGCGCAATTTGAGCATTTCTACCATGTTTGGTTGAAATTGGAAATTTACATTTTTCACTTTTGTCAGACAATTGCAATATTCTCACAATAAGCTAATTAGCTCAATTGGAGCAATTCTAGCATGTTTGGATGAAATTGGAAATTTACATTTTTCAGTGTTGTCAGACGTTTGTAATATTCTCACAATAAGCTAATTAGCTCAATTGGAGCATTTCTAGCATGTTTGGTTGAAATTGAAAATTTACATTTTTCAGGTTTGTCAGTCGTTTGTAATATTCTCACAATAAGCTAATTAGCTCAATTAGAGCATTTCAAGCATGTTTGGTTGAAATTGGAAATTTACATTTTTCATTTTTGTCAGACAATTGCAATATTCTCACAATAAGCTAATTAGCTCAATTGGAGCATTTCTAGCATGTTTGGTTGAAATAGAAAAATTACATTTTTCAGTTTTGTCAGACGTTTGTAATATTCTCACAATAAGCTAATTAGCTCAATTGGAGCAATTCTAGCATGTTTGGTTGAAATTGGAAATTTACATTTTTCACTTTTGTCAGACGTTTGTAATATTCCCACAATAAGCTAATTAGCTCAATTGGAGCATTTCTAGCATGTTTGGTTGAAATTGGAAGTTTACATTTTTCACTTTTTCAGACAATTGCAATATTCTCACAATAAGCTAATTAGCTCAATTGGAGCATTTCTAGCATGTTTGGTTGAAATTGGAAATTTACATTTTTCAGTTTTGTCAGACGTTTGTAATATTCTCACAATAAGCTAATTAGCTCAATTGGAACATTTCTAGCATGTTTGGTTGAAATTGGAAATTTACATTTTTCACTTTTGTCCGACTTTTGTAATATTTTGACAATAAGCTAATTAGCTCAATTGGAGCATTTCGAGCACGTTTGGTTGAAATTGGAAATTTACATTTTTCACTTTTGTCAAACAATTGCAATATTCTCTCAATAAGCTAATTAGCTCAATTGGAGCATTTCTAGCACGTTTGGTTGAAATTGGAAATTTACATTTTTCACTTTTGTCAGACGTTTGTAATATTCTCACAATAAGCTAATTAGCTCAATTGGAGCATTTCTAGCATGTTTGGTTGAAATTGGAATTTTACATTTTTCAGTTTTGTCAGACAATTGCAATATTCTCTCAATAAGCTAATTAGCTCAATTGGAGCATTTCTAGCATGTTTGGTTGAAATTGGAAATTTACATTTTTCAGTTTTGTCAGACGTTTGTAATATTCTCACAATAAGCTAATTAGCTCAATTGAAGCATTTCTAGCATGTTTGGTTGAAATTGGAAATTTACATTTTTCAGTGTTGTCAAACGTTTGTAATATTCTCACAATAAGCTAATTAGCTCAATTGGAGCATTTCTAGCATGTTTGGTTGAAATTGGAAATTTACATTATTCAGTTTTGTCAGACGTTTGTAATATTCTCACAATAAGCTAATTAGCTCAATTGGAGCATTTCTAGCATGTTTAATTGAAATTGGAAATTTACATTTTTCAGGTTTGTCAGTGGTTTGTAATATTCTCACAATAAGCTAATTAGCTCAATTAGAGCATTTCAAGCATGTTTGGTTGAAATTGGAAATTTATATTTTTCACTTTTGTCAGACAATTGCAATATTCTCACAATAAGCTAATTAGCTCAATTGGAGCATTTCTAGCATGTTTGGTTGAAATTGGAAATTTACATTTTTCACTTTTGTCAGACAATTGCAATATTCTCACAATAAGCTAATTAGCTCAATTGGAGCATTTCTAGCATGTTTGGTTGAAATTGGAAATTTACATTTTTCAGTGTTGTCAGACGTTTGTAATATACTCACAATAAGCTAATTAGCTAAATTGGAGCATTTCTAGCATGTTTGGTTGAAATTGCAAATTTACATTTTTCACTTCTGTCAGACAATTGCAATATTCTCACAATAAGCTAATTAGCTCAATTGGAGCATTTCTAGCATGTTTGGTTGAAATTGGAAATTTACATTTTTCACTTTTGTCAGACAATTGCAATACTCTCACAATAAGCTAATTAGCTCAATTGGAGCATTTCTAGCATGTTTGGTTGAAATTGGAATTTTACATTTTTCAGTTTTGTCAGACAATTGCAATATTCTCTCAATAAGCTAATTAGCTCAATTGGAGCATTTCTAGCATGTTTGGTTGAAATTGGAAATTTACATTTTTCAGTTTTGTCAGACGTTTGTAATATTCTCACAATGAGCTAATTAGCTAAATTGGAGCATTTCTAGCATGTTTGGTTGAAATTGCAAATTTACATTTTTCACTTCTGTCAGACAATTGCAATATTCTCACAATAAGCTAATTAGCTCAATTGGAGCATTTCCAGCATGTTTGGTTGAAATTGGAAATTTACATTTTTCAATTTTGTTAGACGTTTGTAATATTCTCACAATAAGCTAATTAGCTCAATTGGAGCATTTCTAGCATGTTTGGTTGAAATTGGAAATTTACATTTTTCAGTTTTGTCAGACGTTTGTAGTATTCTCACAATAAGCTAATTAGCTCAATTGGAGCATTTCTAGCATGTTTGGTTGAAATTGGAAATTTACATTTTTCACTTTTGTCAGACAATTGCAATATTCTCTCAATAAGCTAATTAGCTTAATTGGAGCATTTCTAGCATGTTTGGTTGAAATTAGAAATTTACATTTTTCAGTGTTGTCAGACGTTTGTAATATTCTCACAATAAGCTAATTAGCTCAATTGGAGCATTTCTAGCATGTTTGGTTGAAATTGGAAATTTACATTTTTCAGTTTTGTCAGACGTTTGTAAATTTCTTACAGTAGTCTTATTTGCGCAATTTGAGCATTTCTACCATGTTTGGTTGAAATTGGAAATTTACATTTTTCACTTTTGTCAGACAATTGCAATATTCTCACAATAAGCTAATTAGCTCAATTGGAGCAATTCTAGCATGTTTGGATGAAATTGGAAATTTACATTTTTCAGTGTTGTCAGACGTTTGTAATATTCTCACAATAAGCTAATTAGCTCAATTGGAGCATTTCTAGCATGTTTGGTTGAAATTGAAAATTTACATTTTTCAGGTTTGTCAGTCGTTTGTAATATTCTCACAATAAGCTAATTAGCTCAATTAGAGCATTTCAAGCATGTTTGGTTGAAATTGGAAATTTATATTTTTCATTTTTGTCAGACAATTGCAATATTCTCACAATAAGCTAATTAGCTCAATTGGAGCATTTCTAGCATGTTTGGTTGAAATTGAAAAATTACATTTTTCAGTTTTGTCAGACGTTTGTAATATTCTCACAATAAGCTAATTAGCTCAATTGGAGCAATTCTAGCATGTTTGGTTGAAATTGGAAATTTACATTTTTCACTTTTGTCAGACGTTTGTAATATTCCCACAATAAGCTAATTAGCTCAATTGGAGCATTTCTAGCATGTTTGGTTGAAATTGGAAGTTTACATTTTTCACTTTTTCAGACAATTGCAATATTCTCACAATAAGCTAATTAGCTCAATTGGAGCATTTCTAGCATGTTTGGTTGAAATTGGAAATTTACATTTTTCAGTTTTGTCAGACGTTTGTAATATTCTCACAATAAGCTAATTAGCTCAATTGGAACATTTCTAGCATGTTTGGTTGAAATTGGAAATTTACATTTTTCACTTTTGTCCGACTTTTGTAATATTTTGACAATAAGCTAATTAGCTCAATTGGAGCATTTCGAGCACGTTTGGTTGAAATTGGAAATTTACATTTTTCACTTTTGTCAAACAATTGCAATATTCTCTCAATAAGCTAATTAGCTCAATTGGAGCATTTCTAGCACGTTTGGTTGAAATTGGAAATTTACATTTTTCACTTTTGTCAGACGTTTGTAATATTCTCACAATAAGCTAATTAGCTCAATTGGAGCATTTCTAGCATGTTTGGTTGAAATTGGAATTTTACATTTTTCAGTTTTGTCAGACAATTGCAATATTCTCTCAATAAGCTAATTAGCTCAATTGGAGCATTTCTAGCATGTTTGGTTGAAATTGGAAATTTACATTTTTCAGTTTTGTCAGACGTTTGTAATATTCTCACAATAAGCTAATTAGCTCAATTGAAGCATTTCTAGCATGTTTGGTTGAAATTGGAAATTTACATTTTTCAGTGTTGTCAAACCTTTGTAATATTCTCACAATAAGCTAATTAGCTCAATTGGAGCATTTCTAGCATGTTTGGTTGAAATTGGAAATTTACATTATTCAGTTTTGTCAGACGTTTGTAATATTCTCACAATAAGCTAATTAGCTCAATTGGAGCATTTCTAGCATGTTTAATTGAAATTGGAAATTTACATTTTTCAGGTTTGTCAGTGGTTTGTAATATTCTCACAATAAGCTAATTAGCTCAATTAGAGCATTTCAAGCATGTTTGGTTGAAATTGGAAATTTATATTTTTCACTTTTGTCAGACAATTGCAATATTCTCACAATAAGCTAATTAGCTCAATTGGAGCATTTCTAGCATGTTTGGTTGAAATTGGAAATTTACTTTTTTCACTTTTGTCAGACAATTGCAATATTCTCACAATAAGCTAATTAGCTCAATTGGAGCATTTCTAGCATGTTTGGTTGAAATTGGAAATTTACATTTTTCAGTGTTGTCAGACGTTTGTAATATACTCACAATAAGCTAATTAGCTAAATTGGAGCATTTCTAGCATGTTTGGTTGAAATTGCAAATTTACATTTTTCACTTCTGTCAGACAATTGCAATATTCTCACAATAAGCTAATTAGCTCAATTGGAGCATTTCTAGCATGTTTGGTTGAATTTGGAATTTTACATTTTTCACTTTTGTCAGACAATTGCAATACTCTCACAATAAGCTAATTAGCTCAATTGGAGCATTTCTAGCATGTTTGGTTGAAATTGGAAATTTACATTTTTCAGTTTCGTCAGACAATTGCAATATTCTCTCAATAAGCTAATTAGCTCAATTGGAGCATTTCTAGCATGTTTGGTTGAAATTGGAAATTTACATTTCTCTCTTTCGTCGGACAATTGCAATATTGTCACAACAAGCTAATTAGCTCAATTGGAGCATTTCTAGCATGTTTGGTTGAAATTGGAAATTTACATTTTTCACTTTTGTCAGACAATTGCAATATTCTCTCAATAAGCTAATTAGCTCATTTGGAGCATTTCTAGCATGTTTGGTTGAAATTAGAAATTTACATTTTTCAGTGTTGTCAGACGTTTGTAATATTCTCACAATAAGCTAATTAGCTCAATTGGAGCATTTCTAGCATGTTTGGTTGGAATTGGAAATTTACATTTTTCACTTTTGTCAGACAATTGCAATAATCTCACAGTAAACTAATTAGCTCAATTGGAGCAATCCTAGCATGTTTGGTTGAAATTGGAAATTTACATTTTTCACTTTTGTCAGACAATTGCAATATTCTCACAATAAGCTAATTAGCTCAATTGGAGCATTTCTAGCATGTTTGGTTGAAATTGGAAATTTACATTTTTCACTTTTGTCA
Source organism: Watersipora subatra (assembly GCF_963576615.1). NCBI lineage: Eukaryota > Metazoa > Bryozoa > Gymnolaemata > Cheilostomatida > Watersiporidae > Watersipora > Watersipora subatra. The sequence continues at coordinate 835,813 of NW_027045232.1, read as the reverse complement.
GACAATTGCAATATTCTCTCAATTAGCTAATTAGCTCATTTGCAGCATTTCTTGCATGTTTGGTTGAAATTAGAAATTTACATTTTTCAGTGTTGTCAGACGTTTGTAATATTCTCACAATAAGCTAATTAGCTCAATTGGAGCATTTTTAGCATGTTTGGTTGAAATTGGAAATTTACATTTTTCAGTGTTGTCAGACGTTTGTAATATTCTCACAATGAGCTAATTAGCTAAATTGGAGCATTTCTAGCATGTTTGGTTGAAATTGCAAATTTACATTTTTCACTTCTGTCAGACAATTGCAATATTCTCACAATAAGCTAATTAGCTCAATTGGAGCATTTCCAGCATGTTTGGTTGAAATTGGAAATTTACATTTTTCAATTTTGTTGGACGTTTGTAATATTCTCACAATAAGCTAATTAGCTCAATTGGAGCATTTCTAGCATGTTTGGTTGAAATTGGAAACTTACATTTTTCAGTTTTGTCAGACGTTTGTAGTATTCTCACAATAAGCTAATTAGCTCAATTGGAGCATTTCTAGCATGTTTGGTTGAAATTGGAAATTTACATTTTTCACTTTTGTCAGACAATTGCAATATTCTCTCAATAAGCTAATTAGCTTAATTGGAGCATTTCTAGCATGTTTGGTTGAAATTAGAAATTTACATTTTTCAGTGTTGTCAGACGTTTGTAATATTCTCACAATAAGCTAATTAGCTCAATTGGAGCATTTCTAGCATGTTTGGTTGAAATTGGAAATTTACATTTTTCAGTTTTGTCAGACGTTTGTAAATTTCTTACAGTAGTCTTATTTGCGCAATTTGAGCATTTCTACCATGTTTGGTTGAAATTGGAAATTTACATTTTTCACTTTTGTCAGACAATTGCAATATTCTCACAATAAGCTAATTAGCTCAATTGGAGCAATTCTAGCATGTTTGGATGAAATTGGAAATTTACATTTTTCAGTGTTGTCAGATGTTTGTAATATTCTCACAATAAGCTAATTAGCTCAATTGGAGCATTTCTAGCATGTTTGGTTGAAATTGGAAATTTACATTTTTCAGTTTTGTCAGACGTTTGTAAATTTCTTACAGTAGTCTTATTTGCGCAATTTGAGCATTTCTACCATGTTTGGTTGAAATTGGAAATTTACATTTTTCAGTTTTGTCAGACGTTTGTAAAATTCTTACAGTAGGCTTATTTGCGCAATTTGAGCATTTCTAGCATGTTTGGTTGAAGTTGGAAATTTACATTTTTCACTTTTGTCAGACAATTGCAATATTCTCACAATAAGCTAATTAGCTCAATTGGAGCATTTCTAGCATGTTTGGTTGAAATTGGAAATTTACATTTTTCACTTTTGTCAGACAATTGCAATATTCTCAGAATAAGCTAATTAGCTCAATTGGAGCATTTCTAGCATGTTTGGTTGAAATTGGAAATGTACATTTTTCACTTTTGTCAGACAATTGCAGTATTCTCTCAATAAGCTAATTAGCTCATTTGGAGCATTTCTAGCATGTTTGGTTGAAATTAGAAATTTACATTTTTCAGTGTTGTCAGACGTTTGTAATATTCTCACAATAAGCTAATTAGCTCAATTGGAGCATTTTTAGCATGTTTGGTTGAAATTGGAAATTTACATTTTTCAGTTTTGTCAGACGTTTGTAATATTCTCACAATAAGCTAATTAGCTCATATTCCCACAATAAGCTAATTAGCTCAATTGGAGCATTTCTAGCATGTTTGGTTGAAATTGGAAGTTTACATTTTTCACTTTTGTCCGACTTTTGTAGTATTTTGACAATAAGCTAATTAGCTCAATTGGAGCATTTCGAGCACGTTTGGTTGAAATTGGAAATTTACATTTTTCACTTTTGTCAAACAATTGCAATATTCTCTCAATAAGCTAATTAGCTCAATTGGAGCATTTCTAGCACGTTTGGTTGAAATTGGAAATTTACATTTTTCACTTTTGACAGACGTTTGTAATATTCTCACAATAAGCTAATTAGCTCAATTGGAGCATTTCTAGCATGTTTGGTTGAAATTGGAATTTTACATTTTTCAGTTTTGTCAGACAATTGCAATATTCTCTCAATAAGCTAATTAGCTCAATTGGAGCATTTCTAGCATGTTTGGTTGAAATTGGAAATTTACATTTTTCAGTTTTGTCAGACGTTTGTAATATTCTCACAATGAGCTAATTAGCTAAATTGGAGCATTTCTAGCATGTTTGGTTGAAATTGCAAATTTACATTTTTCACTTCTGTCAGACAATTGCAATATTCTCACAATAAGCTAATTAGCTCAATTGGAGCATTTCCAGCATGTTTGGTTGAAATTGGAAATTTACATTTTTCAATTTTGTTAGACGTTTGTAATATTCTCACAATAAGCTAATTAGCTCAATTGGAGCATTTCTAGCATGTTTGGTTGAAATTGGAAATTTACATTTTTCAGTTTTGTCAGACGTTTGTAGTATTCTCACAATAAGCTAATTAGCTCAATTGGAGCATTTCTAGCATGTTTGGTTGAAATTGGAAATTTACATTTTTCACTTTTGTCAGACAATTGCAATATTCTCTCAATAAGCTAATTAGCTTAATTGGAGCATTTCTAGCATGTTTGGTTGAAATTAGAAATTTACATTTTTCAGTGTTGTCAGACGTTTGTAATATTCTCACAATAAGCTAATTAGCTCAATTGGAGCATTTCTAGCATGTTTGGTTGAAATTGGAAATTTACATTTTTCAGTTTTGTCAGACGTTTGTAAATTTCTTACAGTAGTCTTATTTGCGCAATTTGAGCATTTCTACCATGTTTGGTTGAAATTGGAAATTTACATTTTTCACTTTTGTCAGACAATTGCAATATTCTCACAATAAGCTAATTAGCTCAATTGGAGCAATTCTAGCATGTTTGGATGAAATTGGAAATTTACATTTTTCAGTGTTGTCAGACGTTTGTAATATTCTCACAATAAGCTAATTAGCTCAATTGGAGCATTTCTAGCATGTTTGGTTGAAATTGAAAATTTACATTTTTCAGGTTTGTCAGTCGTTTGTAATATTCTCACAATAAGCTAATTAGCTCAATTAGAGCATTTCAAGCATGTTTGGTTGAAATTGGAAATTTATATTTTTCATTTTTGTCAGACAATTGCAATATTCTCACAATAAGCTAATTAGCTCAATTGGAGCATTTCTAGCATGTTTGGTTGAAATTGAAAAATTACATTTTTCAGTTTTGTCAGACGTTTGTAATATTCTCACAATAAGCTAATTAGCTCAATTGGAGCAATTCTAGCATGTTTGGTTGAAATTGGAAATTTACATTTTTCACTTTTGTCAGACGTTTGTAATATTCCCACAATAAGCTAATTAGCTCAATTGGAGCATTTCTAGCATGTTTGGTTGAAATTGGAAGTTTACATTTTTCACTTTTTCAGACAATTGCAATATTCTCACAATAAGCTAATTAGCTCAATTGGAGCATTTCTAGCATGTTTGGTTGAAATTGGAAATTTACATTTTTCAGTTTTGTCAGACGTTTGTAATATTCTCACAATAAGCTAATTAGCTCAATTGGAACATTTCTAGCATGTTTGGTTGAAATTGGAAATTTACATTTTTCACTTTTGTCCGACTTTTGTAATATTTTGACAATAAGCTAATTAGCTCAATTGGAGCATTTCGAGCACGTTTGGTTGAAATTGGAAATTTACATTTTTCACTTTTGTCAAACAATTGCAATATTCTCTCAATAAGCTAATTAGCTCAATTGGAGCATTTCTAGCACGTTTGGTTGAAATTGGAAATTTACATTTTTCACTTTTGTCAGACGTTTGTAATATTCTCACAATAAGCTAATTAGCTCAATTGGAGCATTTCTAGCATGTTTGGTTGAAATTGGAATTTTACATTTTTCAGTTTTGTCAGACAATTGCAATATTCTCTCAATAAGCTAATTAGCTCAATTGGAGCATTTCTAGCATGTTTGGTTGAAATTGGAAATTTACATTTTTCAGTTTTGTCAGACGTTTGTAATATTCTCACAATAAGCTAATTAGCTCAATTGAAGCATTTCTAGCATGTTTGGTTGAAATTGGAAATTTACATTTTTCAGTGTTGTCAAACGTTTGTAATATTCTCACAATAAGCTAATTAGCTCAATTGGAGCATTTCTAGCATGTTTGGTTGAAATTGGAAATTTACATTATTCAGTTTTGTCAGACGTTTGTAATATTCTCACAATAAGCTAATTAGCTCAATTGGAGCATTTCTAGCATGTTTAATTGAAATTGGAAATTTACATTTTTCAGGTTTGTCAGTGGTTTGTAATATTCTCACAATAAGCTAATTAGCTCAATTAGAGCATTTCAAGCATGTTTGGTTGAAATTGGAAATTTATATTTTTCACTTTTGTCAGACAATTGCAATATTCTCACAATAAGCTAATTAGCTCAATTGGAGCATTTCTAGCATGTTTGGTTGAAATTGGAAATTTACTTTTTTCACTTTTGTCAGACAATTGCAATATTCTCACAATAAGCTAATTAGCTCAATTGGAGCATTTCTAGCATGTTTGGTTGAAATTGGAAATTTACATTTTTCAGTGTTGTCAGACGTTTGTAATATACTCACAATAAGCTAATTAGCTAAATTGGAGCATTTCTAGCATGTTTGGTTGAAATTGCAAATTTACATTTTTCACTTCTGTCAGACAATTGCAATATTCTCACAATAAGCTAATTAGCTCAATTGGAGCATTTCTAGCATGTTTGGTTGAAATTGGAAATTTACATTTTTCACTTTTGTCAGACAATTGCAATACTCTCACAATAAGCTAATTAGCTCAATTGGAGCATTTCTAGCATGTTTGGTTGAAATTGGAAATTTACATTTTTCAGTTTCGTCAGACAATTGCAATATTCTCTCAATAAGCTAATTAGCTCAATTGGAGCATTTCTAGCATGTTTGGTTGAAATTGGAAATTTACATTTCTCTCTTTCGTCGGACAATTGCAATATTGTCACAACAAGCTAATTAGCTCAATTGGAGCATTTCTAGCATGTTTGGTTGAAATTGGAAATTTACATTTTTCAGTTTTGTCAGACGTTTGTAATATTCTCACAATAAGCTAATTAGCTCATATTCCCACAATAAGCTAATTAGCTCAATTGGAGCATTTCTAGCATGTTTGGTTGAAATTGGAAGTTTACATTTTTCACTTTTGTCCGACTTTTGTAATATTTTGACAATAAGCTAATTAGCTCAATTGGAGCATTTCGAGCACGTTTGGTTGAAATTGGAAATTTACATTTTTCACTTTTGTCAAACAATTGCAATATTCTCTCAATAAGCTAATTAGCTCAATTGGAGCATTTCTAGCACGTTTGGTTGAAATTGGAAATTTACATTTTTCACTTTTGACAGACGTTTGTAATATTCTCACAATAAGCTAATTAGCTCAATTGGAGCATTTCTAGCATGTTTGGTTGAAATTGGAATTTTACATTTTTCAGTTTTGTCAGACAATTGCAATATTCTCTCAATAAGCTAATTAGCTCAATTGGAGCATTTCTAGCATGTTTGGTTGAAATTGGAAATTTACATTTTTCAGTTTTGTCAGACGTTTGTAATATTCTCACAATGAGCTAATTAGCTAAATTGGAGCATTTCTAGCATGTTTGGTTGAAATTGCAAATTTACATTTTTCACTTCTGTCAGACAATTGCAATATTCTCACAATAAGCTAATTAGCTCAATTGGAGCATTTCCAGCATGTTTGGTTGAAATTGGAAATTTACATTTTTCAATTTTGTTAGACGTTTGTAATATTCTCACAATAAGCTAATTAGCTCAATTGGAGCATTTCTAGCATGTTTGGTTGAAATTGGAAATTTACATTTTTCAGTTTTGTCAGACGTTTGTAGTATTCTCACAATAAGCTAATTAGCTCAATTGGAGCATTTCTAGCATGTTTGGTTGAAATTGGAAATTTACATTTTTCACTTTTGTCAGACATTTGCAATATTCTCACAATAAGCTAATTAGCTCAATTGGAGCAATTCTAGCATGTTTGGATGAAATTGGAAATTTACATTTTTCAGTGTTGTCAGACGTTTGTAATATTCTCACAATAAGCTAATTAGCTCAATTGGAGCATTTCTAGCATGTTTGGTTGAAATTGAAAATTTACATTTTTCAGGTTTGTCAGTCGTTTGTAATATTCTCACAATAAGCTAATTAGCTCAATTAGAGCATTTCAAGCATGTTTGGTTGAAATTGGAAATTTATATTTTTCACTTTTGTCAGACAATTGCAATATTCTCACAATAAGCTAATTAGCTCAATTGGAGCATTTCTAGCATGTTTGGTTGAAATTGAAAAATTACATTTTTCAGTTTTGTCAGACGTTTGTAATATTCTCACAATAAGCTAATTAGCTCAATTGGAGCAATTCTAGCATGTTTGGTTGAAATTGGAAATTTACATTTTTCACTTTTGTCAGACGTTTGTAATATTCCCACAATAAGCTAATTAGCTCAATTGGAGCATTTCTAGCATGTTTGGTTGAAATTGGAAGTTTACATTTTTCACTTTTTCAGACAATTGCAATATTCTCACAATAAGCTAATTAGCTCAATTGGAGCATTTCTAGCATGTTTGGTTGAAATTGGAAATTTACATTTTTCAGTTTTGTCAGACGTTTGTAATATTCTCACAATAAGCTAATTAGCTCAATTGGAACATTTCTAGCATGTTTGGTTGAAATTGGAAATTTACATTTTTCACTTTTGTCCGACTTTTGTAATATTTTGACAATAAGCTAATTAGCTCAATTGGAGCATTTCGAGCACGTTTGGTTGAAATTGGAAATTTACATTTTTCACTTTTGTCAAACAATTGCAATATTCTCTCAATAAGCTAATTAGCTCAATTGGAGCATTTCTAGCACGTTTGGTTGAAATTGGAAATTTACATTTTTCACTTTTGTCAGACGTTTGTAATATTCTCACAATAAGCTAATTAGCTCAATTGGAGCATTTCTAGCATGTTTGGTTGAAATTGGAATTTTACATTTTTCAGTTTTGTCAGACAATTGCAATATTCTCTCAATAAGCTAATTAGCTCAATTGGAGCATTTCTAGCATGTTTGGTTGAAATTGGAAATTTACATTTTTCAGTTTTGTCAGACGTTTGTAATATTCTCACAATAAGCTAATTAGCTCAATTGAAGCATTTCTAGCATGTTTGGTTGAAATTGGAAATTTACATTTTTCAGTGTTGTCAAACGTTTGTAATATTCTCACAATAAGCTAATTAGCTCAATTGGAGCATTTCTAGCATGTTTGGTTGAAATTGGAAATTTACATTATTCAGTTTTGTCAGACGTTTGTAATATTCTCACAATAAGCTAATTAGCTCAATTGGAGCATTTCTAGCATGTTTAATTGAAATTGGAAATTTACATTTTTCAGGTTTGTCAGTGGTTTGTAATATTCTCACAATAAGCTAATTAGCTCAATTAGAGCATTTCAAGCATGTTTGGTTGAAATTGGAAATTTATATTTTTCACTTTTGTCAGACAATTGCAATATTCTCACAATAAGCTAATTAGCTCAATTGGAGCATTTCTAGCATGTTTGGTTGAAATTGGAAATTTACTTTTTTCACTTTTGTCAGACAATTGCAATATTCTCACAATAAGCTAATTAGCTCAATTGGAGCATTTCTAGCATGTTTGGTTGAAATTGGAAATTTACATTTTTCAGTGTTGTCAGACGTTTGTAATATACTCACAATAAGCTAATTAGCTAAATTGGAGCATTTCTAGCATGTTTGGTTGAAATTGCAAATTTACATTTTTCACTTCTGTCAGACAATTGCAATATTCTCACAATAAGCTAATTAGCTCAATTGGAGCATTTCTAGCATGTTTGGTTGAAATTGGAAATTTACATTTTTCACTTTTGTCAGACAATTGCAATACTCTCACAATAAGCTAATTAGCTCAATTGGAGCATTTCTAGCATGTTTGGTTGAAATTGGAAATTTACATTTTTCAGTTTCGTCAGACAATTGCAATATTCTCTCAATAAGCTAATTAGCTCAATTGGAGCATTTCTAGCATGTTTGGTTGAAATTGGAAATTTACATTTCTCTCTTTCGTCGGACAATTGCAATATTGTCACAACAAGCTAATTAGCTCAATTGGAGCATTTCTAGCATGTTTGGTTGAAATTGGAAATTTACATTTTTCACTTTTGTCAGACAATTGCAATATTCTCTCAATAAGCTAATTAGCTCATTTGGAGCATTTCTAGCATGTTTGGTTGAAATTAGAAATTTACATTTTTCAGTGTTGTCAGACGTTTGTAATATTCTCACAATAAGCTAATTAGCTCAATTGGAGCATTTCTAGCATGTTTGGTTGAAATTGGAAATTTACATTTTTCACTTTTGTCAGACAATTGCAATAATCTCACAGTAAACTAATTAGCTCAATTGGAGCAATCCTAGCATGTTTGGTTGAAATTGGAAATTTACATTTTTCACTTTTGTCAGACAATTGCAATATTCTCACAATAAGCTAATTAGCTCAATTGGAGCATTTCTAGCATGTTTGGTTGAAATTGGAAATTTACATTTTTCACTTTTGTCAGACAATTGCAATATTCTCTCAATTAGCTAATTAGCTCATTTGCAGCATTTCTTGCATGTTTGGTTGAAATTAGAAATTTACATTTTTCAGTGTTGTCAGACGTTTGTAATATTCTCACAATAAGCTAATTAGCTCAATTGGAGCATTTTTAGCATGTTTGGTTGAAATTGGAAATTTACATTTTTCAGTGTTGTCAGACGTTTGTAATATTCTCACAATAAGCTAATTAGCTAAATTGGAGCATTTCTAGCATGTTTGGTTGAAATTGCAAATTTACATTTTTCACTTCTGTCAGACAATTGCAATATTCTCACAATAAGCTAATTAGCTCAATTGGAGCATTTCCAGCATGTTTGGTTGAAATTGGAAATTTACATTTTTCAATTTTGTTAGACGTTTGTAATATTCTCACAATAAGCTAATTAGCTCAATTGGAGCATTTCTAGCATGTTTGGTTGAAATTGGAAACTTACATTTTTCAGTTTTGTCAGACGTTTGTAGTATTCTCACAATAAGCTAATTAGCTCAATTGGAGCATTTCTAGCATGTTTGGTTGAAATTGGAAATTTACATTTTTCACTTTTGTCAGACAATTGCAATATTCTCTCAATAAGCTAATTAGCTTAATTGGAGCATTTCTAGCATGTTTGGTTGAAATTAGAAATTTACATTTTTCAGTGTTGTCAGACGTTTGTAATATTCTCACAATAAGCTAATTAGCTCAATTGGAGCATTTCTAGCATGTTTGGTTGAAATTGGAAATTTACATTTTTCAGTTTTGTCAGACGTTTGTAAATTTCTTACAGTAGTCTTATTTGCGCAATTTGAGCATTTCTACCATGTTTGGTTGAAATTGGAAATTTACATTTTTCACTTTTGTCAGACAATTGCAATATTCTCACAATAAGCTAATTAGCTCAATTGGAGCAATTCTAGCATGTTTGGATGAAATTGAAAATTTACATTTTTCAGGTTTGTCAGTCGTTTGTAATATTCTCACAATAAGCTAATTAGCTCAATTAGAGCATTTCAAGCATGTTTGGTTGAAATTGGAAATTTATATTTTTCACTTTTGTCAGACAATTGCAATATTCTCACAATAAGCTAATTAGCTCAATTGGAGCATTTCTAGCATGTTTGGTTGAAATTGAAAAATTACGTTTTTCAGTTTTGTCAGACGTTTGTAATATTCTCACAATAAGCTAATTAGCTCAATTGGAGCAATTCTAGCATGTTTGGTTGAAATTGGAAATTTACATTTTTCACTTTTGTCAGACGTTTGTAATATTCCCACAATAAGCTAATTAGCTCAATTGAAGCATTTCTAGCATGTTTGGTTGAAATTGGAAGTTTACATTTTTCACTTTTTCAGACAATTGCAATATTCTCACAATAAGCTAATTAGCTCAATTGGAGCATTTCTAGCATGTTTGGTTGAAATTGGAAATTTACATTTTTCAGTTTTGTCAGACGTTTGTAATATTCTCACAATAAGCTAATTAGCTCAATTGGAACATTTCTAGCATGTTTGGTTGAAATTGGAAATTTACATTTTTCACTTTTGTCCGACTTTTGTAATATTTTGACAATAAGCTAATTAGCTCAATTGGAGCATTTCGAGCACGTTTGGTTGAAATTGGAAATTTACATTTTTCACTTTTGTCAAACAATTGCAATATTCTCTCAATAAGCTAATTAGCTCAATTGGAGCATTTCTAGCACGTTTGGTTGAAATTGGAAATTTACATTTTTCACTTTTGTCAGACGTTTGTAATATTCTCACAATAAGCTAATTAGCTCAATTGGAGCATTTCTAGCATGTTTGGTTGAAATTGGAATTTTACATTTTTCAGTTTTGTCAGACAATTGCAATATTCTCTCAATAAGCTAATTAGCTCAATTGGAGCATTTCTAGCATGTTTGGTTGAAATTGGAAATTTACATTTTTCAGTTTTGTCAGATGTTTGTAATATTCTCACAATAAGCTAATTAGCTCAATTGAAGCATTTCTAGCATGTTTGGTTGAAATTGGAAATTTACATTTTTCAGTGTTGTCAAACGTTTGTAATATTCTCACAATAAGCTAATTAGCTCAATTGGAGCATTTCTAGCATGTTTGGTTGAAATTGGAAATTTACATTATTCAGTTTTGTCAGACGTTTGTAATATTCTCACAATAAGCTAATTAGCTCAATTGGAGCATTTCTAGCATGTTTAATTGAAATTGGAAATTTACATTTTTCAGGTTTGTCAGTGGTTTGTAATATTCTCACAGTAAGCTAATTAGCTCAATTAGAGCATTTCAAGCATGTTTGGTTGAAATTGGAAATTTATATTTTTCACTTTTGTCAGACAATTGCAATATTCTCACAATAAGCTAATTAGCTCAATTGGAGCATTTCTAGCATGTTTGGTTGAAATTGGAAATTTACTTTTTTCACTTTTGTCAGACAATTGCAATATTCTCACAATAAGCTAATTAGCTCAATTGGAGCATTTCTAGCATGTTTGGTTGAAATTGGAAATTTACATTTTTCAGTGTTGTCAGACGTTTGTAATATACTCACAATAAGCTAATTAGCTAAATTGGAGCATTTCTAGCATGTTTGGTTGAAATTGCAAATTTACATTTTTCACTTCTGTCAGACAATTGCAATATTCTCACAATAAGCTAATTAGCTCAATTGGAGCATTTCTAGCATGTTTGGTTGAAATTGGAAATTTACATTTTTCACTTTTGTCAGACAATTGCAATACTCTCACAATAAGCTAATTAGCTCAATTGGAGCATTTCTAGCATGTTTGGTTGAAATTGGAAATTTACATTTTTCAGTTTCGTCAGACAATTGCAATATTCTCTCAATAAGCTAATTAGCTCAATTGGAGCATTTCTAGCATGTTTGGTTGAAATTGGAAATTTACATTTCTCTCTTTCGTCGGACAATTGCAATATTGTCACAACAAGCTAATTAGCTCAATTGGAGCATTTCTAGCATGTTTGGTTGAAATTGGAAATTTACATTTTTCACTTTTGTCAGACAATTGCAATATTCTCTCAATAAGCTAATTAGCTCATTTGGAGCATTTCTAGCATGTTTGGTTGAAATTAGAAATTTACATTTTTCAGTGTTGTCAGACGTTTGTAATATTCTCACAATAAGCTAATTAGCTCAATTGGAGCATTTCTAGCATGTTTGGTTGAAATTGGAAATTTACATTTTTCACTTTTGTCAGACAATTGCAATAATCTCACAGTAAACTAATTAGCTCAATTGGAGCAATCCTAGCATGTTTGGTTGAAATTGGAAATTTACATTTTTCACTTTTGTCAGACAATTGCAATATTCTCACAATAAGCTAATTAGCTCAATTGGAGCATTTCTAGCATGTTTGGTTGAAATTGGAAATTTACATTTTTCACTTTTGTCAGACAATTGCAATATTCTCTCAATTAGCTAATTAGCTCATTTGCAGCATTTCTTGCATGTTTGGTTGAAATTAGAAATTTACATTTTTCAGTGTTGTCAGACGTTTGTAATATTCTCACAATAAGCTAATTAGCTCAATTGGAGCATTTTTAGCATGTTTGGTTGAAATTGGAAATTTACATTTTTCAGTGTTGTCAGACGTTTGTAATATTCTCACAATGAGCTAATTAGCTAAATTGGAGCATTTCTAGCATGTTTGGTTGAAATTGCAAATTTACATTTTTCACTTCTGTCAGACAATTGCAATATTCTCACAATAAGCTAATTAGCTCAATTGGAGCATTTCCAGCATGTTTGGTTGAAATTGGAAATTTACATTTTTCAATTTTGTTAGACGTTTGTAATATTCTCACAATAAGCTAATTAGCTCAATTGGAGCATTTCTAGCATGTTTGGTTGAAATTGGAAACTTACATTTTTCAGTTTTGTCAGACGTTTGTAGTATTCTCACAATAAGCTAATTAGCTCAATTGGAGCATTTCTAGCATGTTTGGTTGAAATTGGAAATTTACATTTTTCACTTTTGTCAGACAATTGCAATATTCTCTCAATAAGCTAATTAGCTTAATTGGAGCATTTCTAGCATGTTTGGTTGAAATTAGAAATTTACATTTTTCAGTGTTGTCAGACGTTTGTAATATTCTCACAATAAGCTAATTAGCTCAATTGGAGCATTTCTAGCATGTTTGGTTGAAATTGGAAATTTACATTTTTCAGTTTTGTCAGACGTTTGTAAATTTCTTACAGTAGTCTTATTTGCGCACTCTGAGCATTTCTACCATGTTTGGTTGAAATTGGAAATTTCCATTTTTCACTTTTGTCAGACAATTGCAATATTCTCACAATGAGCTAATTAGCTCAATTGGAGCATTTCTAGCATGTTTGGATGAAATTGGAAATTTACATTTTTCAGTGTTGTCAGACGTTTGTAATATTCTCACAATAAGCTAATTAGCTCAATTGGAGCATTTCTAGCATGTTTGGTTGAAATTGAAAATTTACATTTTTCAGGTTTGTCAGTCGTTTGTAATATTCTCACAATAAGCTAATTAGCTCAATTAGAGCATTTCAAGCATGTTTGGTTGAAATTGGAAATTTATATTTTTCACTTTTGTCAGACAATTGCAATATTCTCACAATAAGCTAATTAGCTCAATTGGAGCATTTCTAGCATGTTTGGTTGAAATTGGAAATTTACATTTTTCACTTTTGTCAGACGTTTGTAATATTCCCACAATAAGCTAATTAGCTCAATTGGAGCATTTCTAGCATGTTTGGTTGAAATTGGAAGTTTACATTTTTCACTATTTCAGACAATTGCAATATTCTCACAATAAGCTAATTAGCTCAATTGGAGCATTTCTAGCATGTTTGGTTGAAATTGGAAATTTACATTTTTCAGTTTTGTCAGACGTTTGTAATATTCTCACAATAAGCTAATTAGCTCAATTGGAACATTTCTAGCATGTTTGGTTGAAATTGGAAATTTACATTTTTCACTTTTGTCCGACTTTTGTAATATTTTGACAATAAGCTAATTAGCTCAATTGGAGCATTTCTAGCACGTTTGGTTGAAATTGGAAATTTACATTTTTCACTTTTGTCAAACAATTGCAATATTCTCTCAATAAGCTAATTAGCTCAATTGGAGCATTTCTAGCACGTTTGGTTGAAATTGGAAATTTACATTTTTCACTTTTGTCAGACGTTTGTAATATTCTCACAATAAGCTAATTAGCTCAATTGGAGCATTTCTAGCATGTTTGGTTGAAATTGGAATTTTACATTTTTCAGTTTTGTCAGACAATTGCAATATTCTCTCAATAAGCTAATTAGCTCAATTGGAGCATTTCTAGCATGTTTGGTTGAAATTGGAAATTTACATTTTTCAGTTTTGTCAGACGTTTGTAATATTCTCACAATAAGCTAATTAGCTCAATTGGAGCATTTCTAGCATGTTTGGTTGAAATTGGAAATTTACATTTTTCAGTGTTGTCAGACGTTTGTAATATTCTCACAATAAGCTAATTAGCTCAATTGGAGCATTTCTAGCATGTTTGGTTGAAATTGGAAATTTACATTATTCAGTTTTGTCAGACGTTTGTAATATTCTCACAATAAGCTAATTAGCTCAATTGGAGCATTTCTAGCATGTTTAATTGAAATTGGAAATTTACATTTTTCACTTTTGTCAGACAATTGCAATATTCTCACAATAAGCTAATTAGCTCAATTGGAGCATTTCTAGCATGTTTGGTTGAAATTGGAAATTTACATTTTTCACTTTTGTCAGACGTTTGTAATATTCTCACAATAAGCTAATTAGCTCAATTGGAGCAATTCTAGCATGTTTAATTGAAATTGGAAATTTACATTTTTCACTTTTGTCAGACAATTGCAATATTCTCACAATAAGCTAATTAGCTCAATTGGAGCATTTCTAGCATGTTTGGTTGAAATTGGAAATTTACATTTTTCACTTTTGTCAGACGTTTGTAATATTCTCACAATAAGCTAATTAGCTCAATTGGAGCATTTCTAGCATGTTTGGTTGAAATTGGAAATTTACATTTTTCAGTTTCGTCAGACAATTGCAATATTCTCTCAATAAGCTAATTAGCTCAATTGGAGCATTTCTAGCATGTTTGGTTGAAATTGGAAATTTACATTTTTCAGTGTTGTCAGACGTTTGTAGTATTCTCACAATAAGCTAATTAGCTCAATTGGAGCATTTCTAGCATGTTTGGTTGAAATTGGAAATTTACATTTCTCTCTTTCGTCGGACAATTGCAATATTCTCACAACAAGCTAATTAGCTCAATTGGAGCATTTCTAGCATGTTTGGTTGAAATTGGAAATTTACATTTTTCACTTTTGTCAGACAATTGCAATATTCTCTCAATAAGCTAATTAGCTCATTTGGAGCATTTCTAGCATGTTTGGTTGAAATTAGAAATTTACATTTTTCAGTGTTGTCAGACGTTTGTAATATTCTCACAATAAGCTAATTAGCTCAATTGGAGCATTTCTAGCATGTTTGGTTGAAATTGGAAATTTACATTTTTCAGTTTTGTCAGACGTTTGTAAAATTCTTAAAGTAGGCTTGTTTGCGCAATTTGAGCATTTCTAACATGTTTGGTTGAAATTGGAAATTTACATTTTTCACTTTTGTCAGACAATTGCAATATTCTCACAATAAGCTAATTAGCTCAATTGGAGCATTTCTAGCATGTTTGGTTGAAATTGGAAATTTACATTTTTCAGTGTCGTCAGACGTTTGTAATATTCTCACAATAAGCTAATTAGCTCAATTGGAGCATTTCTAGCATGTTTGGTTGAAATTGGAAATTTACATTTTTCACTTTTGTCAGACAATTGCAATATTCTCACAATAAGCTAATTAGCTCAATTGGAGCATTTCTAGCATGTTTGGTTGAAATTGGAAATTTACATTTTTCAATTTTGTTAGACGTTTGTAATATTCTCACATTAAGCTAATTAGCTCAATTGGAGCATTTCTAGCATGTTTGGTTGAAATTGGAAATTTACATTTTTCACTTTTGTCAGACGTTTGTAATATTCTCACAATAAGCTAATTAGCTCAATTGGAGCATTTCTAGCATGTTTGGTTGAAATTGGAAATTTACATTTTTCAATTTTGTCAGACGTTTGTAAAATTCTTACAGTAGGCTTATTTGCGCAAGTTGAGCATTTCTAGCATGTTTGCTTGAAATTGGAAATTTACATTTTTCACTTTTGTCAAACAATTGCAATATTCTCACAATAAGCTAATTAGCTCAATTGGAGCATTTCTAGCATGCTCGGTTGAAATTGGAAATTTACATTTTTCAGTGTCGTCAGACGTTTGTAATATTCTCACAATAAGCTAATTAGCTCAATTGGAGGATTTCTAGCATGTTTGGTTGAAATTGGAAATTTACATTTTTCACTTTTGTCAGACAATTGCAATATTCTCTCAATTAGCTAATTAGCTCATTTGCAGCATTTCTTGCATGTTTGGTTGAAATTAGAAATTTACATTTTTCAGTGTTGTCAGACGTTTGTAATATTCTCACAATAAGCTAATTAGCTCAATTGGAGCATTTTTAGCATGTTTGGTTGAAATTGGAAATTTACATTTTTCAGTGTTGTCAGACGTTTGTAATATTCTCACAATGAGCTAATTAGCTAAATTGGAGCATTTCTAGCATGTTTGGTTGAAATTGCAAATTTACATTTTTCACTTCTGTCAGACAATTGCAATATTCTCACAATAAGCTAATTAGCTCAATTGGAGCATTTCCAGCATGTTTGGTTGAAATTGGAAATTTACATTTTTCAATTTTGTTAGACGTTTGTAATATTCTCACAATAAGCTAATTAGCTCAATTGGAGCATTTCTAGCATGTTTGGTTGAAATTGGAAACTTACATTTTTCAGTTTTGTCAGACGTTTGTAGTATTCTCACAATAAGCTAATTAGCTCAATTGGAGCATTTCTAGCATGTTTGGTTGAAATTGGAAATTTACATTTTCACTTTTGTCAGACAATTGCAATATTCTCTCAATAAGCTAATTAGCTTAATTGGAGCATTTCTAGCATGTTTGGTTGAAATTACAAATTTACATTTTTCAGTGTTGTCAGACGTTTGTAATATTCTCACAATAAGCTAATTAGCTCAATTGGAGCATTTCTAGCATGTTTGGTTGAAATTGGAAATTTACATTTTTCAGTTTTGTCAGACGTTTGTAAATTTCTTACAGTAGTCTTATTTGCGCACTCTGAGCATTTCTACCATGTTTGGTTGAAATTGGAAATTTCCATTTTTCACTTTTGTCAGACAATTGCAATATTCTCACAATGAGCTAATTAGCTCAATTGGAGCATTTCTAGCATGTTTGGATGAAATTGGAAATTTACATTTTTCAGTGTTGTCAGACGTTTGTAATATTCTCACAATAAGCTAATTAGCTCAATTAGAGCATTTCAAGCATGTTTGGTTGAAATTGGAAATTTATATTTTTCACTTTTGTCAGACAATTGCAATATTCTCACAATAAGCTAATTAGCTCAATTGGAGCATTTCTAGCATGTTTGGTTGAAATTGAAAAATTACATTTTTCAGTTTTGTCAGACGTTTGTAATATTCTCACAATAAGCTAATTAGCTCAATTGGAGCAATTCTAGCATGTTTGGTTGAAATTGGAAATTTACATTTTTCACTTTTGTCAGACGTTTGTAATATTCCCACAATAAGCTAATTAGCTCAATTGGAGCATTTCTAGCATGTTTGGTTGAAATTGGAAGTTTACATTTTTCACTTTTTCAGACAATTGCAATATTCTCACAATAAGCTAATTAGCTCAATTGGAGCATTTCTAGCATGTTTGGTTGAAATTGGAAATTTACATTTTTCAGTTTTGTCAGACGTTTGTAATATTCTCACAATAAGCTAATTAGCTCAATTGGAACATTTCTAGCATGTTTGGTTGAAATTGGAAATTTACATTTTTCACTTTTGTCCGACTTTTGTAATATTTTGACAATAAGCTAATTAGCTCAATTGGAGCATTTCGAGCACGTTTGGTTGAAATTGGAAATTTACATTTTTCACTTTTGTCAAACAATTGCAATATTCTCTCAATAAGCTAATTAGCTCAATTGGAGCATTTCTAGCACGTTTGGTTGAAATTGGAAATTTACATTTTTCACTTTTGTCAGACGTTTGTAATATTCTCACAATAAGCTAATTAGCTCAATTGGAGCATTTCTAGCATGTTTGGTTGAAATTGGAATTTTACATTTTTCAGTTTTGTCAGACAATTGCAATATTCTCTCAATAAGCTAATTAGCTCAATTGGAGCATTTCTAGCATGTTTGGTTGAAATTGGAAATTTACATTTTTCAGTTTTGTCAGACGTTTGTAATATTCTCACAATAAGCTAATTAGCTCAATTGAAGCATTTCTAGCATGTTTGGTTGAAATTGGAAATTTACATTTTTCAGTGTTGTCAAACGTTTGTAATATTCTCACAATAAGCTAATTAGCTCAATTGGAGCATTTCTAGCATGTTTGGTTGAAATTGGAAATTTACATTATTCAGTTTTGTCAGACGTTTGTAATATTCTCACAATAAGCTAATTAGCTCAATTGGAGCATTTCTAGCATGTTTAATTGAAATTGGAAATTTACATTTTTCAGGTTTGTCAGTGGTTTGTAATATTCTCACAATAAGCTAATTAGCTCAATTGGAGCATTTCTAGCATGTTTGGTTGAAATTGCAAATTTACTTTTTTCACTTTTGTCAGACAATTGCAATATTCTCACAATAAGCTAATTAGCTCAATTGGAGCATTTCTAGCATGTTTGGTTGAAATTGGAAATTTACATTTTTCAGTGTTGTCAGACGTTTGTAATATACTCACAATAAGCTAATTAGCTAAATTGGAGCATTTCTAGCATGTTTGGTTGAAATTGCAAATTTACATTTTTCACTTCTGTCAGACAATTGCAATATTCTCACAATAAGCTAATTAGCTCAATTGGAGCATTTCCAGCATGTTTGGTTGAAATTGGAAATTTACATTTTTCACTTTTGTCAGACAATTGCAATACTCTCACAATAAGCTAATTAGCTCAATTGGAGCATTTCTAGCATGTTTGGTTGAAATTGGAAATTTACATTTTTCAGTTTCGTCAGACAATTGCAATATTCTCTCAATAAGCTAATTAGCTCAATTGGAGCATTTCTAGCATGTTTGGTTGAAATTGGAAATTTACATTTCTCTCTTTCGTCGGACAATTGCAATATTGTCACAACAAGCTAATTAGCTCAATTGGAGCATTTCTAGCATGTTTGGTTGAAATTGGAAATTTACATTTTTCACTTTTGTCAGACAATTGCAATATTCTCTCAATAAGCTAATTAGCTCATTTGGAGCATTTCTAGCATGTTTGGTTGAAATTAGAAATTTACATTTTTCAGTGTTGTCAGACGTTTGTAATATTCTCACAATAAGCTAATTAGCTCAATTGGAGCATTTCTAGCATGTTTGGTTGAAATTGGAAATTTACATTTTTCACTTTTGTCAGACAATTGCAATAATCTCACAGTAAACTAATTAGCTCAATTGGAGCAATCCTAGCATGTTTGGTTGAAATTGGAAATTTACATTTTTCACTTTTGTCAGACAATTGCAATATTCTCACAATAAGCTAATTAGCTCAATTGGAGCATTTCTAGCATGTTTGGTTGAAATTGGAAATTTACATTTTTCACTTTTGTCAGACAATTGCAATATTCTCTCAATTAGCTAATTAGCTCATTTGCAGCATTTCTTGCATGTTTGGTTGAAATTAGAAATTTACATTTTTCAGTGTTGTCAGACGTTTGTAATATTCTCACAATAAGCTAATTAGCTCAATTGGAGCATTTTTAGCATGTTTGGTTGAAATTGGAAATTTACATTTTTCAGTGTTGTCAGACGTTTGTAATATTCTCACAATGAGCTAATTAGCTAAATTGGAGCATTTCTAGCATGTTTGGTTGAAATTGCAAATTTACATTTTTCACTTCTGTCAGACAATTGCAATATTCTCACAATAAGCTAATTAGCTCAATTGGAGCATTTCCAGCATGTTTGGTTGAAATTGGAAATTTACATTTTTCAATTTTGTTAGACGTTTGTAATATTCTCACAATAAGCTAATTAGCTCAATTGGAGCATTTCTAGCATGTTTGGTTGAAATTGGAAACTTACATTTTTCAGTTTTGTCAGACGTTTGTAGTATTCTCACAATAAGCTAATTAGCTCAATTGGAGCATTTCTAGCATGTTTGGTTGAAATTGGAAATTTACATTTTTCACTTTTGTCAGACAATTGCAATATTCTCTCAATAAGCTAATTAGCTTAATTGGAGCATTTCTAGCATGTTTGGTTGAAATTAGAAATTTACATTTTTCAGTGTTGTCAGACGTTTGTAATATTCTCACAATAAGCTAATTAGCTCAATTGGAGCATTTCTAGCATGTTTGGTTGAAATTGGAAATTTACATTTTTCAGTTTTGTCAGACGTTTGTAAATTTCTTACAGTAGTCTTATTTGCGCAATTTGAGCATTTCTACCATGTTTGGTTGAAATTGGAAATTTACATTTTTCACTTTTGTCAGACAATTGCAATATTCTCACAATAAGCTAATTAGCTCAATTGGAGCAATTCTAG
This sequence comes from Watersipora subatra, assembly GCF_963576615.1. Classification (NCBI taxonomy): domain Eukaryota; kingdom Metazoa; phylum Bryozoa; class Gymnolaemata; order Cheilostomatida; family Watersiporidae; genus Watersipora; species Watersipora subatra. Next base: position 815,425 of record NW_027045232.1, on the reverse strand, counting down.
CATGTTTGGATGAAATTGAAAATTTACATTTTTCAGGTTTGTCAGTCGTTTGTAATATTCTCACAATAAGCTAATTAGCTCAATTAGAGCATTTCAAGCATGTTTGGTTGAAATTGGAAATTTATATTTTTCACTTTTGTCAGACAATTGCAATATTCTCACAATAAGCTAATTAGCTCAATTGGAGCATTTCTAGCATGTTTGGTTGAAATTGAAAAATTACGTTTTTCAGTTTTGTCAGACGTTTGTAATATTCTCACAATAAGCTAATTAGCTCAATTGGAGCAATTCTAGCATGTTTGGTTGAAATTGGAAATTTACATTTTTCACTTTTGTCAGACGTTTGTAATATTCCCACAATAAGCTAATTAGCTCAATTGGAGCATTTCTAGCATGTTTGGTTGAAATTGGAAGTTTACATTTTTCACTTTTTCAGACAATTGCAATATTCTCACAATAAGCTAATTAGCTCAATTGGAGCATTTCTAGCATGTTTGGTTGAAATTGGAAATTTACATTTTTCAGTTTTGTCAGACGTTTGTAATATTCTCACAATAAGCTAATTAGCTCAATTGGAACATTTCTAGCATGTTTGGTTGAAATTGGAAATTTACATTTTTCACTTTTGTCCGACTTTTGTAATATTTTGACAATAAGCTAATTAGCTCAATTGGAGCATTTCGAGCACGTTTGGTTGAAATTGGAAATTTACATTTTTCACTTTTGTCAAACAATTGCAATATTCTCTCAATAAGCTAATTAGCTCAATTGGAGCATTTCTAGCACGTTTGGTTGAAATTGGAAATTTACATTTTTCACTTTTGTCAGACGTTTGTAATATTCTCACAATAAGCTAATTAGCTCAATTGGAGCATTTCTAGCATGTTTGGTTGAAATTGGAATTTTACATTTTTCAGTTTTGTCAGACAATTGCAATATTCTCTCAATAAGCTAATTAGCTCAATTGGAGCATTTCTAGCATGTTTGGTTGAAATTGGAAATTTACATTTTTCAGTTTTGTCAGACGTTTGTAATATTCTCACAATAAGCTAATTAGCTCAATTGAAGCATTTCTAGCATGTTTGGTTGAAATTGGAAATTTACATTTTTCAGTGTTGTCAAACGTTTGTAATATTCTCACAATAAGCTAATTAGCTCAATTGGAGCATTTCTAGCATGTTTGGTTGAAATTGGAAATTTACATTATTCAGTTTTGTCAGACGTTTGTAATATTCTCACAATAAGCTAATTAGCTCAATTGGAGCATTTCTAGCATGTTTAATTGAAATTGGAAATTTACATTTTTCAGGTTTGTCAGTGGTTTGTAATATTCTCACAGTAAGCTAATTAGCTCAATTAGAGCATTTCAAGCATGTTTGGTTGAAATTGGAAATTTATATTTTTCACTTTTGTCAGACAATTGCAATATTCTCACAATAAGCTAATTAGCTCAATTGGAGCATTTCTAGCATGTTTGGTTGAAATTGGAAATTTACTTTTTTCACTTTTGTCAGACAATTGCAATATTCTCACAATAAGCTAATTAGCTCAATTGGAGCATTTCTAGCATGTTTGGTTGAAATTGGAAATTTACATTTTTCAGTGTTGTCAGACGTTTGTAATATACTCACAATAAGCTAATTAGCTAAATTGGAGCATTTCTAGCATGTTTGGTTGAAATTGCAAATTTACATTTTTCACTTCTGTCAGACAATTGCAATATTCTCACAATAAGCTAATTAGCTCAATTGGAGCATTTCTAGCATGTTTGGTTGAAATTGGAAATTTACATTTTTCACTTTTGTCAGACAATTGCAATACTCTCACAATAAGCTAATTAGCTCAATTGGAGCATTTCTAGCATGTTTGGTTGAAATTGGAAATTTACATTTTTCAGTTTCGTCAGACAATTGCAATATTCTCTCAATAAGCTAATTAGCTCAATTGGAGCATTTCTAGCATGTTTGGTTGAAATTGGAAATTTACATTTCTCTCTTTCGTCGGACAATTGCAATATTGTCACAACAAGCTAATTAGCTCAATTGGAGCATTTCTAGCATGTTTGGTTGAAATTGGAAATTTACATTTTTCACTTTTGTCAGACAATTGCAATATTCTCTCAATAAGCTAATTAGCTCATTTGGAGCATTTCTAGCATGTTTGGTTGAAATTAGAAATTTACATTTTTCAGTGTTGTCAGACGTTTGTAATATTCTCACAATAAGCTAATTAGCTCAATTGGAGCATTTCTAGCATGTTTGGTTGAAATTGGAAATTTACATTTTTCACTTTTGTCAGACAATTGCAATAATCTCACAGTAAACTAATTAGCTCAATTGGAGCAATCCTAGCATGTTTGGTTGAAATTGGAAATTTACATTTTTCACTTTTGTCAGACAATTGCAATATTCTCACAATAAGCTAATTAGCTCAATTGGAGCATTTCTAGCATGTTTGGTTAAAATTGGAAATTTACATTTTTCACTTTTGTCAGACAATTGCAATATTCTCTCAATTAGCTAATTAGCTCATTTGCAGCATTTCTTGCATGTTTGGTTGAAATTAGAAATTTACATTTTTCAGTGTTGTCAGACGTTTGTAATATTCTCACAATAAGCTAATTAGCTCAATTGGAGCATTTTTAGCATGTTTGGTTGAAATTGGAAATTTACATTTTTCAGTGTTGTCAGACGTTTGTAATATTCTCACAATGAGCTAATTAGCTAAATTAGAGCATTTCTAGCATGTTTGGTTGAAATTGCAAATTTACATTTTTCACTTCTGTCAGACAATTGCAATATTCTCACAATAAGCTAATTAGCTCAATTGGAGCATTTCCAGCATGTTTGGTTGAAATTGGAAATTTACATTTTTCAATTTTGTTAGACGTTTGTAATATTCTCACAATAAGCTAATTAGCTCAATTGGAGCATTTCTAGCATGTTTGGTTGAAATTGGAAATTTACATTTTTCAGTTTCGTCAGACAATTGCAATATTCTCTCAATAAGCTAATTAGCTCAATTGGAGCATTTCTAGCATGTTTGGTTGAAATTGGAAATTTACATTTCTCTCTTTCGTCGGACAATTGCAATATTGTCACAACAAGCTAATTAGCTCAATTGGAGCATTTCTAGCATGTTTGGTTGAAATTGGAAATTTACATTTTTCACTTTTGTCAGACAATTGCAATATTCTCTCAATAAGCTAATTAGCTCATTTGGAGCATTTCTAGCATGTTTGGTTGAAATTAGAAATTTACATTTTTCAGTGTTGTCAGACGTTTGTAATATTCTCACAATAAGCTAATTAGCTCAATTGGAGCATTTCTAGCATGTTTGGTTGAAATTGGAAATTTACATTTTTCACTTTTGTCAGACAATTGCAATAATCTCACAGTAAACTAATTAGCTCAATTGGAGCAATCCTAGCATGTTTGGTTGAAATTGGAAATTTACATTTTTCACTTTTGTCAGACAATTGCAATATTCTCACAATAAGCTAATTAGCTCAATTGGAGCATTTCTAGCATGTTTGGTTAAAATTGGAAATTTACATTTTTCACTTTTGTCAGACAATTGCAATATTCTCTCAATTAGCTAATTAGCTCATTTGCAGCATTTCTTGCATGTTTGGTTGAAATTAGAAATTTACATTTTTCAGTGTTGTCAGACGTTTGTAATATTCTCACAATAAGCTAATTAGCTCAATTGGAGCATTTTTAGCATGTTTGGTTGAAATTGGAAATTTACATTTTTCAGTGTTGTCAGACGTTTGTAATATTCTCACAATGAGCTAATTAGCTAAATTGGAGCATTTCTAGCATGTTTGGTTGAAATTGCAAATTTACATTTTTCACTTCTGTCAGACAATTGCAATATTCTCACAATAAGCTAATTAGCTCAATTGGAGCATTTCCAGCATGTTTGGTTGAAATTGGAAATTTACATTTTTCAATTTTGTTAGACGTTTGTAATATTCTCACAATAAGCTAATTAGCTCAATTGGAGCATTTCTAGCATGTTTGGTTGAAATTGGAAACTTACATTTTTCAGTTTTGTCAGACGTTTGTAGTATTCTCACAATAAGCTAATTAGCTCAATTGGAGCATTTCTAGCATGTTTGGTTGAAATTGGAAATTTACATTTTTCACTTTTGTCAGACAATTGCAATATTCTCTCAATAAGCTAATTAGCTTAATTGGAGCATTTCTAGCATGTTTGGTTGAAATTAGAAATTTACATTTTTCAGTGTTGTCAGACGTTTGTAATATTCTCACAATAAGCTAATTAGCTCAATTGGAGCATTTCTAGCATGTTTGGTTGAAATTGGAAATTTACATTTTTCAGTTTTGTCAGACGTTTGTAAATTTCTTACAGTAGTCTTATTTGCGCACTCTGAGCATTTCTACCATGTTTGGTTGAAATTGGAAATTTCCATTTTTCACTTTTGTCAGACAATTGCAATATTCTCACAATGAGCTAATTAGCTCAATTGGAGCATTTCTAGCATGTTTGGATGAAATTGGAAATTTACATTTTTCAGTGTTGTCAGACGTTTGTAATATTCTCACAATAAGCTAATTAGCTCAATTGGAGCATTTCTAGCATGTTTGGTTGAAATTGAAAATTTACATTTTTCAGGTTTGTCAGTCGTTTGTAATATTCTCACAATAAGCTAATTAGCTCAATTAGAGCATTTCAAGCATGTTTGGTTGAAATTGGAAATTTATATTTTTCACTTTTGTCAGACAATTGCAATATTCTCACAATAAGCTAATTAGCTCAATTGGAGCATTTCTAGCATGTTTGGTTGAAATTGGAAATTTACATTTTTCACTTTTGTCAGACGTTTGTAATATTCCCACAATAAGCTAATTAGCTCAATTGGAGCATTTCTAGCATGTTTGGTTGAAATTGGAAGTTTACATTTTTCACTTTTTCAGACAATTGCAATATTCTCACAATAAGCTAATTAGCTCAATTGGAGCATTTCTAGCATGTTTGGTTGAAATTGGAAATTTACATTTTTCAGTTTTGTCAGACGTTTGTAATATTCTCACAATAAGCTAATTAGCTCAATTGGAACATTTCTAGCATGTTTGGTTGAAATTGGAAATTTACATTTTTCACTTTTGTCCGACTTTTGTAATATTTTGACAATAAGCTAATTAGCTCAATTGGAGCATTTCTAGCACGTTTGGTTGAAATTGGAAATTTACATTTTTCACTTTTGTCAAACAATTGCAATATTCTCTCAATAAGCTAATTAGCTCAATTGGAGCATTTCTAGCACGTTTGGTTGAAATTGGAAATTTACATTTTTCACTTTTGTCAGATGTTTGTAATATTCTCACAATAAGCTAATTAGCTCAATTGGAGCATTTCTAGCATGTTTGGTTGAAATTGGAATTTTACATTTTTCAGTTTTGTCAGACAATTGCAATATTCTCTCAATAAGCTAATTAGCTCAATTGGAGCATTTCTAGCACGTTTGGTTGAAATTGGAAATTTACATTTTTCACTTTTGTCAGACGTTTGTAATATTCTCACAATAAGCTAATTAGCTCAATTGGAGCATTTCTAGCATGTTTGGTTGAAATTGGAATTTTACATTTTTCAGTTTTGTCAGACAATTGCAATATTCTCTCAATAAGCTAATTAGCTCAATTGGAGCATTTCTAGCATGTTTGGTTGAAATTGGAAATTTACATTTTTCAGTTTTGTCAGACAATTGCAATATTCTCTCAATAAGCTAATTAGCTCAATTGGAGCATTTCTAGCATGTTTGGTTGAAATTGGAAATTTACATTTTTCAGTTTTGTCAGACGTTTGTAATATTCTCACAATAAGCTAATTAGCTCAATTGGAGCATTTCTAGCATGTTTGGTTGAAATTGGAAATTTACATTTTTCAATTTTGTCAGACGTTTGTAAAATTCTTACAGTAGGCTTATTTGCGCAAGTTGAGCATTTCTAGCATGTTTGCTTGAAATTGGAAATTTACATTTTTCACTTTTGTCAGACAATTGCAATATTCTCACAATAAGCTAATTAGCTCAATTGGAGCATTTCTAGCATGCTCGGTTGAAATTGGAAATTTACATTTTTCAGTGTCGTCAGACGTTTGTAATATTCTCACAATAAGCTAATTAGCTCAATTGGAGGATTTCTAGCATGTTTGGTTGAAATTGGAAATTTACATTTTTCACTTTTGTCAGACAATTGCAATATTCTCTCAATTAGCTAATTAGCTCATTTGCAGCATTTCTTGCATGTTTGGTTGAAATTAGAAATTTACATTTTTCAGTGTTGTCAGACGTTTGTAATATTCTCACAATAAGCTAATTAGCTCAATTGGAGCATTTTTAGCATGTTTGGTTGAAATTGGAAATTTACATTTTTCAGTGTTGTCAGACGTTTGTAATATTCTCACAATGAGCTAATTAGCTAAATTGGAGCATTTCTAGCATGTTTGGTTGAAATTGCAAATTTACATTTTTCACTTCTGTCAGACAATTGCAATATTCTCACAATAAGCTAATTAGCTCAATTGGAGCATTTCCAGCATGTTTGGTTGAAATTGGAAATTTACATTTTTCAATTTTGTTAGACGTTTGTAATATTCTCACAATAAGCTAATTAGCTCAATTGGAGCATTTCTAGCATGTTTGGTTGAAATTGGAAACTTACATTTTTCAGTTTTGTCAGACGTTTGTAGTATTCTCACAATAAGCTAATTAGCTCAATTGGAGCATTTCTAGCATGTTTGGTTGAAATTGGAAATTTACATTTTTCACTTTTGTCAGACAATTGCAATATTCTCTCAATAAGCTAAATAGCTTAATTGGAGCATTTCTAGCATGTTTGGTTGAAATTAGAAATTTACATTTTTCAGTGTTGTCAGACGTTTGTAATATTCTCACAATAAGCTAATTAGCTCAATTGGAGCATTTCTAGCATGTTTGGTTGAAATTGGAAATTTACATTTTTCAGTTTTGTCAGACGTTTGTAAATTTCTTACAGTAGTCTTATTTGCGCACTCTGAGCATTTCTACCATGTTTGGTTGAAATTGGAAATTTCCATTTTTCACTTTTGTCAGACAATTGCAATATTCTCACAATGAGCTAATTAGCTCAATTGGAGCATTTCTAGCATGTTTGGATGAAATTGGAAATTTACATTTTTCAGTGTTGTCAGACGTTTGTAATATTCTCACAATAAGCTAATTAGCTCAATTGGAGCATTTCTAGCATGTTTGGTTGAAATTGAAAATTTACATTTTTCAGGTTTGTCAGTCGTTTGTAATATTCTCACAATAAGCTAATTAGCTCAATTAGAGCATTTCAAGCATGTTTGGTTGAAATTGGAAATTTATATTTTTCACTTTTGTCAGACAATTGCAATATTCTCACAATAAGCTAATTAGCTCAATTGGAGCATTTCTAGCATGTTTGGTTGAAATTGAAAAATTACATTTTTCAGTTTTGTCAGACGTTTGTAATATTCTCACAATAAGCTAATTAGCTCAATTGGAGCATTTCTAGCATGTTTGGTTGAAATTGGAAATTTACATTTTTCACTTTTGTCAGACGTTTGTAATATTCCCACAATAAGCTAATTAGCTCAATTGGAGCATTTCTAGCATGTTTGGTTGAAATTGGAAATTTACATTTTTCACTTTTGTCAGACAATTGCAATATTCTCTCAATAAGCTAAATAGCTTAATTGGAGCATTTCTAGCATGTTTGGTTGAAATTAGAAATTTACATTTTTCAGTGTTGTCAGACGTTTGTAATATTCTCACAATAAGCTAATTAGCTCAATTGGAGCATTTCTAGCATGTTTGGTTGAAATTGGAAATTTACATTTTTCAGTTTTGTCAGACGTTTGTAAATTTCTTACAGTAGTCTTATTTGCGCACTCTGAGCATTTCTACCATGTTTGGTTGAAATTGGAAATTTCCATTTTTCACTTTTGTCAGACAATTGCAATATTCTCACAATGAGCTAATTAGCTCAATTGGAGCATTTCTAGCATGTTTGGATGAAATTGGAAATTTACATTTTTCAGTGTTGTCAGACGTTTGTAATATTCTCACAATAAGCTAATTAGCTCAATTGGAGCATTTCTAGCATGTTTGGTTGAAATTGAAAATTTACATTTTTCAGGTTTGTCAGTCGTTTGTAATATTCTCACAATAAGCTAATTAGCTCAATTAGAGCATTTCAAGCATGTTTGGTTGAAATTGGAAATTTATATTTTTCACTTTTGTCAGACAATTGCAATATTCTCACAATAAGCTAATTAGCTCAATTGGAGCATTTCTAGCATGTTTGGTTGAAATTGAAAAATTACATTTTTCAGTTTTGTCAGACGTTTGTAATATTCTCACAATAAGCTAATTAGCTCAATTGGAGCATTTCTAGCATGTTTGGTTGAAATTGGAAATTTACATTTTTCACTTTTGTCAGACGTTTGTAATATTCCCACAATAAGCTAATTAGCTCAATTGGAGCATTTCTAGCATGTTTGGTTGAAATTGGAAGTTTACATTTTTCACTTTTTCAGACAATTGCAATATTCTCACAATAAGCTAATTAGCTCAATTGGAGCATTTCTAGCATGTTTGGTTGAAATTGGAAATTTACATTTTTCAGTTTTGTCAGACGTTTGTAATATTCTCACAATAAGCTAATTAGCTCAATTGGAACATTTCTAGCATGTTTGGTTGAAATTGGAAATTTACATTTTTCACTTTTGTCCGACTTTTGTAATATTTTGACAATAAGCTAATTAGCTCAATTGGAGCATTTCTAGCACGTTTGGTTGAAATTGGAAATTTACATTTTTCACTTTTGTCAAACAATTGCAATATTCTCTCAATAAGCTAATTAGCTCAATTGGAGCATTTCTAGCACGTTTGGTTGAAATTGGAAATTTACATTTTTCACTTTTGTCAGACGTTTGTAATATTCTCACAATAAGCTAATTAGCTCAATTGGAGCATTTCTAGCATGTTTGGTTGAAATTGGAATTTTACATTTTTCAGTTTTGTCAGACAATTGCAATATTCTCTCAATAAGCTAATTAGCTCAATTGGAGCATTTCTAGCATGTTTGGTTGAAATTGGAAATTTACATTTTTCAGTTTTGTCAGACGTTTGTAATATTCTCACAATAAGCTAATTAGCTCAATTGGAGCATTTCTAGCATGTTTGGTTGAAATTGGAAATTTACATTTTTCAGTGTTGTCAGACGTTTGTAATATTCTCACAATAAGCTAATTAGCTCAATTGGAGCATTTCTAGCATGTTTGGTTGAAATTGGAAATTTACATTATTCAGTTTTGTCAGACGTTTGTAATATTCTCACAATAAGCTAATTAGCTCAATTGGAGCATTTCTAGCATGTTTAATTGAAATTGGAAATTTACATTTTTCACTTTTGTCAGACAATTGCAATATTCTCACAATAAGCTAATTAGCTCAATTGGAGCATTTCTAGCATGTTTGGTTGAAATTGGAAATTTACATTTTTCACTTTTGTCAGACGTTTGTAATATTCTCACAATAAGCTAATTAGCTCAATTGGAGCATTTCTAGCATGTTTAATTGAAATTGGAAATTTACATTTTTCACTTTTGTCCGACAATTGCAATATTCTCACAATAAGCTAATTAGCTCAATTGGAACATTTCTAGCATGTTTAATTGAAATTGGAAATTTACATTTTTCACTTTTGTCAGACAATTGCAATATTCTCACAATAAGCTAATTAGCTCAATTGGAGCATTTCTAGCATGTTTGGTTGAAATTGGAAATTTACATTTTTCAGTTTCGTCAGACAATTGCAATATTCTCTCAATAAGCTAATTAGCTCAATTGGAGCATTTCTAGCATGTTTGGTTGAAATTGGAAATTTACATTTTTCACTTTTGTCAGACGTTTGTAATATTCCCACAATAAGCTAATTAGCTCAATTGGAGCATTTCTAGCATGTTTGGTTGAAATTGGAAGTTTACATTTTTCACTTTTTCAGACAATTGCAATATTCTCACAATAAGCTAATTAGCTCAATTGGAGCATTTCTAGCATGTTTGGTTGAAATTGGAAATTTACATTTTTCAGTTTTGTCAGACGTTTGTAATATTCTCACAATAAGCTAATTAGCTCAATTGGAACATTTCTAGCATGTTTGGTTGAAATTGGAAATTTACATTTTTCACTTTTGTCCGACTTTTGTAATATTTTGACAATAAGCTAATTAGCTCAATTGGAGCATTTCTAGCACGTTTGGTTGAAATTGGAAATTTACATTTTTCACTTTTGTCAAACAATTGCAATATTCTCTCAATAAGCTAATTAGCTCAATTGGAGCATTTCTAGCACGTTTGGTTGAAATTGGAAATTTACATTTTTCACTTTTGTCAGATGTTTGTAATATTCTCACAATAAGCTAATTAGCTCAATTGGAGCATTTCTAGCATGTTTGGTTGAAATTGGAATTTTACATTTTTCAGTTTTGTCAGACAATTGCAATATTCTCTCAATAAGCTAATTAGCTCAATTGGAGCATTTCTAGCACGTTTGGTTGAAATTGGAAATTTACATTTTTCACTTTTGTCAGACGTTTGTAATATTCTCACAATAAGCTAATTAGCTCAATTGGAGCATTTCTAGCATGTTTGGTTGAAATTGGAATTTTACATTTTTCAGTTTTGTCAGACAATTGCAATATTCTCTCAATAAGCTAATTAGCTCAATTGGAGCATTTCTAGCATGTTTGGTTGAAATTGGAAATTTACATTTTTCAGTTTTGTCAGACGTTTGTAATATTCTCACAATAAGCTAATTAGCTCAATTGGAGCATTTCTAGCATGTTTGGTTGAAATTGGAAATTTACATTTTTCAGTGTTGTCAGACGTTTGTAATATTCTCACAATAAGCTAATTAGCTCAATTGGAGCATTTCTAGCATGTTTGGTTGAAATTGGAAATTTACATTATTCAGTTTTGTCAGACGTTTGTAATATTCTCACAATAAGCTAATTAGCTCAATTGGAGCATTTCTAGCATGTTTAATTGAAATTGGAAATTTACATTTTTCACTTTTGTCAGACAATTGCAATATTCTCACAATAAGCTAATTAGCTCAATTGGAGCATTTCTAGCATGTTTGGTTGAAATTGGAAATTTACATTTTTCACTTTTGTCAGACGTTTGTAATATTCTCACAATAAGCTAATTAGCTCAATTGGAGCAATTCTAGCATGTTTAATTGAAATTGGAAATTTACATTTTTCACTTTTGTCAGACAATTGCAATATTCTCACAATAAGCTAATTAGCTCAATTGGAGCATTTCTAGCATGTTTGGTTGAAATTGGAAATTTACATTTTTCACTTTTGTCAGACGTTTGTAATATTCTCACAATAAGCTAATTAGCTCAATTGGAGCATTTCTAGCATGTTTGGTTGAAATTGGAAATTTACATTTTTCAGTTTCGTCAGACAATTGCAATATTCTCTCAATAAGCTAATTAGCTCAATTGGAGCATTTCTAGCATGTTTGGTTGAAATTGGAAATTTACATTTTTCAGTGTTGTCAGACGTTTGTAGTATTCTCACAATAAGCTAATTAGCTCAATTGGAGCATTTCTAGCATGTTTGGTTGAAATTGGAAATTTACATTTCTCTCTTTCGTCGGACAATTGCAATATTCTCACAACAAGCTAATTAGCTCAATTGGAGCATTTCTAGCATGTTTGGTTGAAATTGGAAATTTACATTTTTCACTTTTGTCAGACAATTGCAATATTCTCTCAATAAGCTAATTAGCTCATTTGGAGCATTTCTAGCATGTTTGGTTGAAATTAGAAATTTACATTTTTCAGTGTTGTCAGACGTTTGTAATATTCTCACAATAAGCTAATTAGCTCAATTGGAGCATTTCTAGCATGTTTGGTTGAAATTGGAAATTTACATTTTTCAGTTTTGTCAGACGTTTGTAAAATTCTTAAAGTAGGCTTGTTTGCGCAATTTGAGCATTTCTAACATGTTTGGTTGAAATTGGAAATTTACATTTTTCACTTTTGTCAGACAATTGCAATATTCTCACAATAAGCTAATTAGCTCAATTGGAGCATTTCTAGCATGTTTGGTTGAAATTGGAAATTTACATTTTTCAGTGTCGTCAGACGTTTGTAATATTCTCACAATAAGCTAATTAGCTCAATTGGAGCATTTCTAGCATGTTTGGTTGAAATTGGAAATTTACATTTTTCACTTTTGTCAGACAATTGCAATATTCTCACAATAAGCTAATTAGCTCAATTGGAGCATTTCTAGCATGTTTGGTTGAAATTGGAAATTTACATTTTTCAATTTTGTTAGACGTTTGTAATATTCTCACAATAAGCTAATTAGCTCAATTGGAGCATTTCTAGCATGTTTGGTTGAAATTGGAAATTTACATTTTTCACTTTTGTCAGACGTTTGTAATATTCTCACAATAAGCTAATTAGCTCAATTGGAGCATTTCTAGCATGTTTGGTTGAAATTGGAAATTTACATTTTTCAATTTTGTCAGACGTTTGTAAAATTCTTACAGTAGGCTTATTTGCGCAAGTTGAGCATTTCTAGCATGTTTGCTTGAAATTGGAAATTTACATTTTTCACTTTTGTCAGACAATTGCAATATTCTCACAATAAGCTAATTAGCTCAATTGGAGCATTTCTAGCATGCTCGGTTGAAATTGGAAATTTACATTTTTCAGTGTCGTCAGACGTTTGTAATATTCTCACAATAAGCTAATTAGCTCAATTGGAGGATTTCTAGCATGTTTGGTTGAAATTGGAAATTTACATTTTTCACTTTTGTCAGACAATTGCAATATTCTCTCAATTAGCTAATTAGCTCATTTGCAGCATTTCTTGCATGTTTGGTTGAAATTAGAAATTTACATTTTTCAGTGTTGTCAGACGTTTGTAATATTCTCACAATAAGCTAATTAGCTCAATTGGAGCATTTTTAGCATGTTTGGTTGAAATTGGAAATTTACATTTTTCAGTGTTGTCAGACGTTTGTAATATTCTCACAATGAGCTAATTAGCTAAATTGGAGCATTTCTAGCATGTTTGGTTGAAATTGCAAATTTACATTTTTCACTTCTGTCAGACAATTGCAATATTCTCACAATAAGCTAATTAGCTCAATTGGAGCATTTCCAGCATGTTTGGTTGAAATTGGAAATTTACATTTTTCAATTTTGTTAGACGTTTGTAATATTCTCACAATAAGCTAATTAGCTCAATTGGAGCATTTCTAGCATGTTTGGTTGAAATTGGAAACTTACATTTTTCAGTTTTGTCAGACGTTTGTAGTATTCTCACAATAAGCTAATTAGCTCAATTGGAGCATTTCTAGCATGTTTGGTTGAAATTGGAAATTTACATTTTTCACTTTTGTCAGACAATTGCAATATTCTCTCAATAAGCTAAATAGCTTAATTGGAGCATTTCTAGCATGTTTGGTTGAAATTAGAAATTTACATTTTTCAGTGTTGTCAGACGTTTGTAATATTCTCACAATAAGCTAATTAGCTCAATTGGAGCATTTCTAGCATGTTTGGTTGAAATTGGAAATTTACATTTTTCAGTTTTGTCAGACGTTTGTAAATTTCTTACAGTAGTCTTATTTGCGCACTCTGAGCATTTCTACCATGTTTGGTTGAAATTGGAAATTTCCAATTTTCACTTTTGTCAGACAATTGCAATATTCTCACAATGAGCTAATTAGCTCAATTGGAGCATTTCTAGCATGTTTGGATGAAATTGGAAATTTACATTTTTCAGTGTTGTCAGACGTTTGTAATATTCTCACAATAAGCTAATTAGCTCAATTGGAGCATTTCTAGCATGTTTGGTTGAAATTGAAAATTTACATTTTTCAGGTTTGTCAGTCGTTTGTAATATTCTCACAATAAGCTAATTAGCTCAATTAGAGCATTTCAAGCATGTTTGGTTGAAATTGGAAATTTATATTTTTCACTTTTGTCAGACAATTGCAATATTCTCACAATAAGCTAATTAGCTCAATTGGAGCATTTCTAGCATGTTTGGTTGAAATTGAAAAATTACATTTTTCACTTTTTCAGACAATTGCAATATTCTCACAATAAGCTAATTAGCTCAATTGGAGCATTTCTAGCATGTTTGGTTGAAATTGGAAATTTACATTTTTCAGTTTTGTCAGACGTTTGTAATATTCTCACAATAAGCTAATTAGCTCAATTGGAACATTTCTAGCATGTTTGGTTGAAATTGGAAATTTACATTTTTCACTTTTGTCCGACTTTTGTAATATTTTGACAATAAGCTAATTAGCTCAATTGGAGCATTTCTAGCACGTTTGGTTGAAATTGGAAATTTACATTTTTCACTTTTGTCAAACAATTGCAATATTCTCTCAATAAGCTAATTAGCTCAATTGGAGCATTTCTAGCACGTTTGGTTGAAATTGGAAATTTACATTTTTCACTTTTGTCAGACGTTTGTAATATTCTCACAATAAGCTAATTAGCTCAATTGGAGCATTTCTAGCATGTTTGGTTGAAAATGGAATTTTACATTTTTCAGTTTTGTCAGACAATTGCAATATTCTCTCAATAAGCTAATTAGCTCAATTGGAGCATTTCTAGCATGTTTGGTTGAAATTGGAAATTTACATTTTTCAGTTTTGTCAGACGTTTGTAATATTCTCACAATAAGCTAATTAGCTCAATTGGAGCATTTCTAGCATGTTTGGTTGAAATTGGAAATTTACATTTTTCAGTGTTGTCAGACGTTTGTAATATTCTCACAATAAGCTAATTAGCTCAATTGGAGCATTTCTAGCATGTTTGGTTGAAATTGGAAATTTACATTATTCAGTTTTGTCAGACGTTTGTAATATTCTCACAATAAGCTAATTAGCTCAATTGGAGCATTTCTAGCATGTTTAATTGAAATTGGAAATTTACATTTTTCACTTTTGTCAGACAATTGCAATATTCTCACAATAAGCTAATTAGCTCAATTGGAGCATTTCTAGCATGTTTGGTTGAAATTGGAAATTTACATTTTTCACTTTTGTCAGACGTTTGTAATATTCTCACAATAAGCTAATTAGCTCAATTGGAGCATTTCTAGCATGTTTAATTGAAATTGGAAATTTACATTTTTCACTTTTGTCCGACAATTGCAATATTCTCACAATAAGCTAATTAGCTCAATTGGAACATTTCTAGCATGTTTAATTGAAATTGGAAATTTACATTTTTCACTTTTGTCAGACAATTGCAATATTCTCACAATAAGCTAATTAGCTCAATTGGAGCATTTCTAGCATGTTTGGTTGAAATTGGAAATTTACATTTTTCAGTTTCGTCAGACAATTGCAATATTCTCTCAATAAGCTAATTAGCTCAATTGGAGCATTTCTAGCATGTTTGGTTGAAATTGGAAATTTACATTTCTCCCTTTCGTCGGACAATTGCAATATTCTCACAACAAGCTAATTAGCTCAATTGGAGCATTTCTAGCATGTTTGGTTGAAATTGGAAATTTACATTTTTCACTTTTGTCAGACAATTGCAATATTCTCTCAAGCTAATTAGCTCATTTGGAGCATTTCTAGCATGTTTGGTTGAAATTAGAAATTTACATTTTTCAGTGTTGTCAGACGTTTGTAATATTCTCACAATAAGCTAATTAGCTCAATTGGAGCATTTCTAGCATGTTTGGTTGAAATTGGAAATTTACATTTTTCAGTTTTGTCAGACGTTTGTAAAATTCTTACAGTAGGCTTGTTTGCGCAATTTGAGCATTTCTAGCATGTTTGGTTGAAATTGGAAATTTACATTTTTCACTTTTGTCAGACAATTGCAATATTCTCACAATAAGCTAATTAGCTCAATTGGAGCATTTCTAGCATGTTTGGTTGAAATTGGAAATTTACATTTTTCAGTGTCGTCAGACGTTTGTAATATTCTCACAATAAGCTAATTAGCTCAATTGGAGCATTTCTAGCATGTTTGGTTGAAATTGGAAATTTACATTTTTCACTTTTGTCAGACAATTGCAATATTCTCACAATAAGCTAATTAGCTCAATTGGAGCATTTCTAGCATGTTTGGTTGAAATTGGAAATTTACATTTTTCAATTTTGTTAGACGTTTGTAATATTCTCACAATAAGCTAATTAGCTCAATTGGAGCATTTCTAGCATGTTTGGTTGAAATTGGAAATTTACATTTTTCACTTTTGTCAGACGTTTGTAATATTCTCACAATAAGCTAATTAGCTCAATTGGAGCATTTCTAGCATGTTTGGTTGAAATTGGAAATTTACATTTTTCAATTTTGTCAGACGTTTGTAAAATTCTTACAGTAGGCTTATTTGCGCAAGTTGAGCATTTCTAGCATGTTTGCTTGAAATTGGAAATTTACATTTTTCACTTTTGTCAGACAATTGCAATATTCTCACAATAAGCTAATTAGCTCAATTGGAGCATTTCTAGCATGCTCGGTTGAAATTGGAAATTTACATTTTTCAGTGTTGTCAGACGTTTGTAATATTCTCACAATAAGCTAATTAGCTCAATTGGAGCATTTCTAGCATGTTTGGTTGAAATTGAAAATTTACATTTTTCACTTTTGTCAGACAATTGCAATATTCTCACAATAAGCTAATTAGCTCAATTGGAGCATTTCTAGCATGTTTGGTTGAAATTGGAAATTTACATTTTTCACTTTTGTCAGACAATTGCAATATTCTCTCAATAAGCTAATTAGCTCATTTGCAGCATTTCTAGCATGTTTGGTTGAAATTAGAAATTTACATTTTTCAGTGTTGTCAGACGTTTGTAATATTCTCACAATAAGCTAATTAGCTCAATTGGAGCATTTTTAGCATGTTTGGTTGAAATTGGAAATTTACATTTTTCAGTTTTGTCAGACGTTTGTAAAATTCTTACAGTAGGCTTATTTGCGCAATTTGAGCATTTCTAGCATGTTTGGTTAAAATTGGAAATTTACTTTTTTCACTTTTGTCAGACAATTGCAATATTCTCACAATAAGCTAATTAGCTCAATTGGAGCATTTCTAGCATGTTTGGTTGAAATTGGAAATTTACATTTTTCAGTGTTGTCAGACGTTTGTAATATTCTCACAATAATCTAATTAGCTAAATTGGAGCATTTCTAGCATGTTTGGTTGAAATTGCAAATTTACATTTTTCACGTCTGTCAGACAATTGCAATATTCTCACAATAAGCTAATTAGCTCAATTGGAGCATTTCTAGCATGTTTGGTTGAAATTGGAAATTTACATTTTTCAATTTCGTTAGACGTTTGTAATATTCTCACAATAAGGTAATTAGCTTAATTGGAGCATTTCTAGCATGTTTGGTTGAAATTGGAAATTTACATTTTTCACTTTTGTCAGACAATTGCAATATTCTCACAATAAGCTAATTAGCTCAATTGGAGCATTTCTAGCATGTTTGGTTGAAATTGGAAATTTACATTTTTCACTTTTGTCAGAGAGTTGCAATATTCTCTCAATAAGCTAATTAGCTCATTCGGAGCATTTCTATCCTGTTTGGTTGAAATTAGAAATTTACATTTTTCAGTGTTGTCAGACGTTTGTAATATTCTCACAATAAGCTAATTAGCTCAATTGGAGCATTTCTAGCATGTTTGGTTAAAATTGGAAACTTACATTTTTCAGTTTTGTCAGACGTTTGTAAAATTCTTACAGTAGGCTTATTTGCGCAAGTTGAGCATTTCTAGCATGTTTGGTTGAAATTGGAAATTTACATTTTACAGTGTTGTCAGACGTTTGTAATATTCTCACAATAAGCTAATTAGCTCAATTGGAGCATTTCTAGCATGTTTGGTTGAAATTGAAAATTTACATTTTTCACTTTTGTCAGACAATTGAAATAATCTCACAATAAGCTAATTAGCTCAATTGGAGCATTTCTAGCATGTTTGGTTGAAATTGGAAATTTACATTTTTCAATGTTGTTAGACGTTTGTAATACTCTCACAATAAGCTAATTAGCTCAATTGGAGCATTTCTAGCATGTTTGGCTGAAATTGGAAATTTACATTTTTCACTTTTGTCAGACAATTGCAATATTCTCACAATAAGCTAATTAGCTCAATTGGAGCATTTCTAGCATGTTTGGTTGAAATTGGAAATTTACATTTTTCACTTTTGTCAGACAATTGCAATAATCTCACAATAAGCTAATTAGCTCAATTGGAGCATTTCTAGCATGTTTGGTTGAAATTGGAAATTTACATTTTTCAGTGTTGTCAGACGTTTGTAATATTCTCACAATAAGCTAATTAGCTCAATCTGAGCATTTCTAGCATGTTTGGTTGAAATTGGAAATTTACATTTTTCACTTTTGTCAGACAATTGCAATAATCTCACAATAAGCTAATTAGCTCAATTGGAGCATTTCTAGCATGTTTGGTTGAAATTGGAAATTTACATTTTTCAATTTTGTTAGACGTTTGTAATACTCTCACAATAAGCTAATTAGCTCAATTGGAGCATTTCTAGCATGTTTGGCTGAAATTGGAAATTTACATTTTTCACTTTTGTCAGACAATTGCAATATTCTCACAATAAGCTAATTAGCTCAATTGGAGCATTTCTAGCATGTTTGGTTGAAATTCGAAATTTACATTTTTCACTTTTGTCAGACAATTGCAATATTCTCACAATAAGCTAATTAGCTCATTTGGAGCATTTCTAGCATGTTGGGTTGAAATTAGAAATTTACATTTTTCAGTGTTGTCAGACGTTTGTAATATTCTAACAATAAGCTAATTAGCTCAATTGGAGCATTTCTAGCATGTTTGGTTGAAATTGGAAATTTAAATTTTTCAGTTTTGTCAGACGTTTGTAAAATTCTTACAGTAGGCTTATTAGCGCAATTTGAGCATTTCTAGCATGTTTGGTTGAAATTGGAAATTTACATTTTTCACTTTTGTCAGACAATTGCAATATTCTCACAATAAGCTAATTAGTTCAATTGGAGCATTTCTAGCATGTTTGGTTAAAATTGGAAAATTACATTTTTCAGTTTTGTCAGACGTTTGTAATATTCTCACAATAAGCTAATTAGCTCAATTGGAGCATTTCTAGCATGTTTGGTTGAAATTGGAAATTTACATTTTTCACTTTTGTCAGACGTTTGTAATATTCCCACAATAAGCTAATTAGCTCAATTGGAGCATTTTTAGCATGTTTGGTTGAAATTGGAAATTTACATTTTTCACTTTCGTCAGACAATTACAATATTCTCACAATGAGCTAATTAGCTCAATTGGAGCATTTCTAGCATGTTTGGTTGAAATTGGAAATTTACATTTTTCAGTTTTGTCAGACGTTTGTAATATTCTCACAATCAGCTAATTAGCTCAATTGGAGCATTTCTAGCATGTTTGGTTGAAATTGGAAATTTACATTTTTCACTTTTGTCCGACGTTTGTAATATTTTCACAATAAGCTAATTAGCTCAATTGGAGCATTTCTAGCACGTTTGGTTGAAATTGGAAATTTACATTTTTCACTTTTGTCAAACAATTGCAATATTCTCACAATAAGCTAATTAGCTCAATTGGAGCATTTCTAGCATGTTTGGTTGAAATTGGAAATTTACATTTTTCACTTTTGTCAGACGTTTGTAATATTCTCACAATAAGCTAATTAGCTCAATTGGAGCATTTCTAGCATGTTTGGTTGAAATTGGAATTTTACATTTTTCAGTTTTGTCAGACATTTGCAATATTCTCTCAATAAGCTAATTAGCTCAATTGGAGCATTTCTAGCATGTTTGGTTGAAATTGGAAATTTACATTTTTCAGTTTTGTCAGACGTTTGTAATATTCTCACAATAAGCTAAT
Organism: Watersipora subatra; assembly: GCF_963576615.1. Lineage (NCBI taxonomy): Eukaryota > Metazoa > Bryozoa > Gymnolaemata > Cheilostomatida > Watersiporidae > Watersipora > Watersipora subatra. Next base: position 795,464 of record NW_027045232.1, on the reverse strand, counting down.
TAGCTCAATTGGAGCATTTCTAGCATGTTTGGTTGAAATTGGAAATTTACATTTTTCAGTGTTGTCAGACGTTTGTAATATTCTCACAATAAGCTAATTAGCTCAATTGGAGCATTTCTAGCATGTTTGGTTGAAATTGGAAATTTACATTATTCCGTTTTGTCAGACGTTTGTAATATTCTCACAATAAGCTAATTAGCTCAATTGGAGCATTTCTAGCATGTTTAATTGAAATTGGAAATTTACATTTTTCACTTTTGTCAGACAATTGCAATATTCTCACAATAAGCTAATTAGCTCAATTGGAGCATTTCTAGCATGTTTGGTTGAAATTGGAAATTTACATTTTTCACTTTTGTCAGACGTTTGTAATATTCTCACAATAAGCTAATTAGCTCAATTGGAGCATTTCTAGCATGTTTAATTGAAATTGGAAATTTACATTTTTCACTTTTGTCAGACAATTGCAATATTCTCACAATAAGCTAATTAGCTCAATTGGAGCATTTCTAGCATGTTTAATTGAAATTGGAAATTTACATTTTTCACTTTTGTCAGACAATTGCAATATTCTCACAATAAGCTAATTAGCTCAATTGGAGCATTTCTAGCATGTTTGGTTGAAATTGGAAATTTACATTTCTCACTTTTGTCAGACGTTTGTAATATTCTCACAATAAGCTAATTAGCTCAATTGGAGCATTTCTAGCATGTTTGGTTGAAATTGGAAATTTACATTGTTCAGTTTCGTCAGACAATTGCAATATTCTCTCAATAAGCTAATTAGCTCAATTGGAGCATTTCTAGCATGTTTGGTTGAAATTGGAAATTTACATTTTTCAGTGTTGTCAGACGTTTGTAGTATTCTCACAATAAGCTAATTAGCTCAATTGGAGCATTTCTAGCATGTTTGGTTGAAATTGGAAATTTACATTTCTCTCTCTCGTCGGACAATTGCAATATTCTCACAACAAGCTAATTAGCTCAATTGGAGCATTTCTAGCATGTTTGGTTGAAATTGGAAATTTACATTTTTCACTTTTGTCAGACAATTGCAATATTCTCTCAATAAGCTAATTAGCTCATTTGGAGCATTTCTAGCATGTTTGGTTGAAATTAGAAATTTACATTTTTCAGTGTTGTCAGACGTTTGTAATATTCTCACAATAAGCTAATTAGCTCAATTGGAGCATTTCTAGCATGTTTGGTTGAAATTGGAAATTTACAGTTTTGTCAGACGTTTGTAAAATTCTTACAGTAGGCTTATTTGCGCAATTTGAGCATTTCTAGCATGTTTGGTTGAAATTGGAAATTTACATTTTTCACTTTTGTCAGACAATTGCAATATTCTCACAATAAGCTAATTAGCTCAATTGGAGCATTTCTAGCATGTTTGGTTGAAATTGGAAATTTACATTTTTCAATTTTGTTAGACGTTTGTAATATTCTCACAATAAGCTAATTAGCTCAATTGGAGCATTTCTAGCATGTTTGGTTGAAATTGGAAATTTACATTTTTCACTTTTGTCAGACGTTTGTAATATTCTCACAATAAGCTAATTAGCTCAATTGGAGCATTTCTAGCATGTTTGGTTGAAATTGGAAATTTACATTTTTCAATTTTGTCAGACGTTTGTAAAATTCTTACAGTAGGCTTATTTGCGCAAGTTGAGCATTTCTAGCATGTTTGCTTGAAATTGGAAATTTACATTTTTCACTTTTGTCAGACAATTGCAATATTCTCACAATAAGCTAATTAGCTCAATTGGAGCATTTCTAGCATGCTCGGTTGAAATTGGAAATTTACATTTTTCAGTGTTGTCAGACGTTTGTAATATTCTCACAATAAGCTAATTAGCTCAATTGGAGCATTTCTAGCATGTTTGGTTGAAATTGGAAATTTACATTTTTCACTTTTGTCAGACAATTGCAATATTCTCACAATAAGCTAATTAGCTCAATTGGAGCATTTCTAGCATGTTTGGTTGAAATTGGAAATTTACATTTTTCACTTTTGTCAGACAATTGCAATATTCTCTCAATAAGCTAATTAGCTCATTTGCAGCATTTCTAGCATGTTTGGTTGAAATTAGAAATTTACATTTTTCAGTGTTGTCAGACGTTTGTAATATTCTCACAATAAGCTAATTAGCTCAATTGGAGCATTTTTAGCATGTTTGGTTGAAATTGGAAATTTACATTTTTCAGTTTTGTCAGACGTTTGTAAAATTCTTACAGTAGGCTTATTTGCGCAATTTGAGCATTTCTAGCATGTTTGGTTAAAGTTGGAAATTTACTTTTTTCACTTTTGTCAGACAATTGCAATATTCTCACAATAAGCTAATTAGCTCAATTGGAGCATTTCTAGCATGTTTGGTTGAAATTGGAAATTTACATTTTTCAGTGTTGTCAGACGTTTGTAATATTCTCACAATAATCTAATTAGCTAAATGGAGCATTTCTAGCATGTTTGGTTGAAATTGCAAATTTACATTTTTCACGTCTGTCAGACAATTGCAATATTCTCACAATAAGCTAATTAGCTCAATTGGAGCATTTCTAGCATGTTTGGTTGAAATTGGAAATTTACATTTTTCAATTTTGTTAGACGTTTGTAATATTCTCACAATAAGGTAATTAGCTTAATTGGAGCATTTCTAGCATGTTTGGTTGAAATTGGAAATTTACATTTTTCACTTTTGTCAGACAATTGCAATATTCTCACAATAAGCTAATTAGCTCAATTGGAGCATTTCTAGCATGTTTGGTTGAAATTGGAAATTTACATTTTTCACTTTTGTCAGAGAGTTGCAATATTCTCTCAATAAGCTAATTAGCTCATTTGGAGCATTTCTATCCTGTTTGGTTGAAATTAGAAATTTACATTTTTCAGTGTTGTCAGACGTTTGTAATATTCTCACAATAAGCTAATTAGCTCAATTGGAGCATTTCTAGCATGTTTGGTTGAAATTGGAAATTTACATTTTTCAGTGTTGTCAGACGTTTGTAATATTCTCACAATAAGCTAATTAGCTCAATTGGAGCATTTCTAGCATGTTTGGTTGAAATTGGAAATTTACATTTTTCACTTTTGTCAGACAATTGCAATAATCTCACAATAAGCTAATTAGCTCAATTGGAGCATTTCTAGCATGTTTGGTTGAAATTGGAAATTTACATTTTTCAATTTTGTTAGACGTTTGTAATACTCTCACAATAAGCTAATTAGCTCAATTGGAGCATTTCTAGCATGTTTGGCTGAAATTGGAAATTTACATTTTTCACTTTTGTCAGACAATTGCAATATTCTCACAATAAGCTAATTAGCTCAATTGGAGCATTTCTAGCATGTTTGGTTGAAATTCGAAATTTACATTTTTCACTTTTGTCAGACAATTGCAATATTCTCACAATAAGCTAATTAGCTCATTTGGAGCATTTCTAGCATGTTGGGTTGAAATTAGAAATTTACATTTTTCAGTGTTGTCAGACGTTTGTAATATTCTAACAATAAGCTAATTAGCTCAATTGGAGCATTTCTAGCATGTTTGGTTGAAATTGGAAATTTAAATTTTTCAGTTTTGTCAGACGTTTGTAAAATTCTTACAGTAGGCTTATTAGCGCAATTTGAGCATTTCTAGCATGTTTGGTTGAAATTGGAAATTTACATTTTTCACTTTTGTCAGACAATTGCAATATTCTCACAATAAGCTAATTAGTTCAATTGGAGCATTTCTAGCATGTTTGGTTAAAATTGGAAAATTACATTTTTCAGTTTTGTCAGACGTTTGTAATATTCTCACAATAAGCTAATTAGCTCAATTGGAGCATTTCTAGCATGTTTGGTTGAAATTGGAAATTTACATTTTTCACTTTTGTCAGACGTTTGTAATATTCCCACAATAAGCTAATTAGCTCAATTGGAGCATTTTTAGCATGTTTGGTTGAAATTGGAAATTTACATTTTTCACTTTCGTCAGACAATTACAATATTCTCACAATGAGCTAATTAGCTCAATTGGAGCATTTCTAGCATGTTTGGTTGAAATTGGAAATTTACATTTTTCAGTTTTGTCAGACGTTTGTAATATTCTCACAATCAGCTAATTAGCTCAATTGGAGCATTTCTAGCATGTTTGGTTGAAATTGGAAATTTACATTTTTCACTTTTGTCCGACGTTTGTAATATTTTCACAATAAGCTAATTAGCTCAATTGGAGCATTTCTAGCACGTTTGGTTGAAATTGGAAATTTACATTTTTCACTTTTGTCAAACAATTGCAATATTCTCACAATAAGCTAATTAGCTCAATTGGAGCATTTCTAGCATGTTTGGTTGAAATTGGAAATTTACATTTTTCACTTTTGTCAGACGTTTGTAATATTCTCACAATAAGCTAATTAGCTCAATTGGAGCATTTCTAGCATGTTTGGTTGAAATTGGAATTTTACATTTTTCAGTTTTGTCAGACATTTGCAATATTCTCTCAATAAGCTAATTAGCTCAATTGGAGCATTTCTAGCATGTTTGGTTGAAATTGGAAATTTACATTTTTCAGTTTTGTCAGACGTTTGTAATATTCTCACAATAAGCTAATTAGCTCAATTGGAGCATTTCTAGCATGTTTGGTTGAAATTGGAAATTTAAATTTTTCAGTGTTGTCAGACGTTTGTAATATTCTCACAATAAGCTAATTAGCTCAATTGGAGCATTTCTAGCATGTTTGGTTGAAATTGGAAATTTACATTATTCAGTTTTGTCAGACGTTTGTAATATTCTCACAATAAGCTAATTAGCTCAATTGGAGCATTTCTAGCATGTTTAATTGAAATTGGAAATTTACATTTTTCACTTTTGTCAGACAATTGCAATATTCTCACAATAAGCTAATTAGCTCAATTGGAGCATTTCTAGCATGTTTGGTTGAAATTGGAAATTTACATTTTTCACTTTTGTCAGACGTTTGTAATATTCTCACAATAAGCTAATTAGCTCAATTGGAGCATTTCTAGCATGTTTAATTGAAATTGGAAATTTACATTTTTCACTTTTGTCAGACAATTGCAATATTCTCACAATAAGCTAATTAGCTCAATTGGAGCATTTCTAGCATGTTTAATTGAAATTGGAAATTTACATTTTTCACTTTTGTCAGACAATTGCAATATTCTCACAATAAGCTAATTAGCTCAATTGGAGCATTTCTAGCATGTTTGGTTGAAATTGGAAATTTACATTTCTCACTTTTGTCAGACGTTTGTAATATTCTCACAATAAGCTAATTAGCTCAATTGGAGCATTTCTAGCATGTTTGGTTGAAATTGGAAATTTACATTGTTCAGTTTCGTCAGACAATTGCAATATTCTCTCAATAAGCTAATTAGCTCAATTGGAGCATTTCTAGCATGTTTGGTTGAAATTGGAAATTTACATTTTTCAGTGTTGTCAGACGTTTGTAGTATTCTCACAATAAGCTAATTAGCTCAATTGGAGCATTTCTAGCATGTTTGGTTGAAATTGGAAATTTACATTTCTCTCTTTCGTCGGACAATTGCAATATTCTCACAACAAGCTAATTAGCTCAATTGGAGCATTTCTAGCATGTTTGGTTGAAATTGGAAATTTACATTTTTCACTTTTGTCAGACAATTGCAATATTCTCTCAATAAGCTAATTAGCTCATTTGGAGCATTTCTAGCATGTTTGGTTGAAATTAGAAATTTACATTTTTCAGTGTTGTCAGACGTTTGTAATATTCTCACAATAAGCTAATTAGCTCAATTGGAGCATTTCTAGCATGTTTGGTTGAAATTGGAAATTTACAGTTTTGTCAGACGTTTGTAAAATTCTTACAGTAGGCTTATTTGCGCAATTTGAGCATTTCTAGCATGTTTGGTTGAAATTGGAAATTTACATTTTTCACTTTTGTCAGACAATTGCAATATTCTCACAATAAGCTAATTAGCTCAATTGGAGCATTTCTAGCATGTTTGGTTGAAACTGGAAATTTACATTTTTCAATTTTGTTAGACGTTTGTAATATTCTCACAATAAGCTAATTAGCTCAATTGGAGCATTTCTAGCATGTTTGGTTGAAATTGGAAATTTACATTTTTCACTTTTGTCAGACGTTTGTAATATTCTCACAATAAGCTAATTAGCTCAATTGGAGCATTTCTAGCATGTTTGGTTGAAATTGGAAATTTACATTTTTCAATTTTGTCAGACGTTTGTAAAATTCTTACAGTAGGCTTATTTGCGCAAGTTGAGCATTTCTAGCATGTTTGCTTGAAATTGGAAATTTACATTTTTCACTTTTGTCAGACAATTGCAATATTCTCACAATAAGCTAATTAGCTCAATTGGAGCATTTCTAGCATGCTCGGTTGAAATTGGAAATTTACATTTTTCAGTGTTGTCAGACGTTTGTAATATTCTCACAATAAGCTAATTAGCTCAATTGGAGCATTTCTAGCATGTTTGGTTGAAATTGGAAATTTACATTTTTCACTTTTGTCAGACAATTGCAATATTCTCACAATAAGCTAATTAGCTCAATTGGAGCATTTCTAGCATGTTTGGTTGAAATTGGAAATTTACATTTTTCACTTTTGTCAGACAATTGCAATATTCTCTCAATAAGCTAATTAGCTCATTTGCAGCATTTCTAGCATGTTTGGTTGAAATTAGAAATTTACATTTTTCAGTGTTGTCAGACGTTTGTAATATTCTCACAATAAGCTAATTAGCTCAATTGGAGCATTTTTAGCATGTTTGGTTGAAATTGGAAATTTACATTTTTCAGTTTTGTCAGACGTTTGTAAAATTCTTACAGTAGGCTTATTTGCGCAATTTGAGCATTTCTAGCATGTTTGGTTAAAGTTGGAAATTTACTTTTTTCACTTTTGTCAGACAATTGCAATATTCTCACAATAAGCTAATTAGCTCAATTGGAGCATTTCTAGCATGTTTGGTTGAAATTGGAAATTTACATTTTTCAGTGTTGTCAGACGTTTGTAATATTCTCACAATAATCTAATTAGCTAAATGGAGCATTTCTAGCATGTTTGGTTGAAATTGCAAATTTACATTTTTCACGTCTGTCAGACAATTGCAATATTCTCACAATAAGCTAATTAGCTCAATTGGAGCATTTCTAGCATGTTTGGTTGAAATTGGAAATTTACATTTTTCAATTTTGTTAGACGTTTGTAATATTCTCACAATAAGGTAATTAGCTTAATTGGAGCATTTCTAGCATGTTTGGTTGAAATTGGAAATTTACATTTTTCACTTTTGTCAGACAATTGCAATATTCTCACAATAAGCTAATTAGCTCAATTGGAGCATTTCTAGCATGTTTGGTTGAAATTGGAAATTTACATTTTTCACTTTTGTCAGAGAGTTGCAATATTCTCTCAATAAGCTAATTAGCTCATTTGGAGCATTTCTATCCTGTTTGGTTGAAACTAGAAATTTACATTTTTCAGTGTTGTCAGACGTTTGTAATATTCTCACAATAAGCTAATTAGCTCAATTGGAGCATTTCTAGCATGTTTGGTTAAAATTGGAAACTTACATTTTTCAGTTTTGTCAGACGTTTGTAAAATTCTTACAGTAGGCTTATTTGCGCAATTTGAGCATTTCTAGCATGTTTAATTGAAATTGGAAATTTACATTTTTCACTTTTGTCAGACAATTGCAATATTCTCACAATAAGCTAATTAGCTCAATTGGAGCATTTCTAGCATGTTTGGTTGAAATTGGAAATTTACATTTTTCAGTGTTGTCAGACGTTTGTAATATTCTCACAATAAGCTAATTAGCTCAATTGGAGCATTTCTAGCATGTTTGGTTGAAATTGGAAATTTACATTTTTCACTTTTGTCAGACAATTGCAATAATCTCACAATAAGCTAATTAGCTCAATTGGAGCATTTCTAGCATGTTTGGTTGAAATTGGAAATTTACATTTTTCAATTTTGTTAGACGTTTGTAATACTCTCACAATAAGCTAATTAGCTCAATTGGAGCATTTCTAGCATGTTTGGCTGAAATTGGAAATTTACATTTTTCACTTTTGTCAGACAATTGCAATATTCTCACAATAAGCTAATTAGCTCAATTGGAGCATTTCTAGCATGTTTGGTTGAAATTCGAAATTTACATTTTTCACTTTTGTCAGACAATTGCAATATTCTCACAATAAGCTAATTAGCTCATTTGGAGCATTTCTAGCATGTTGGGTTGAAATTAGAAATTTACATTTTTCAGTGTTGTCAGACGTTTGTAATATTCTCACAATAAGCTAATTAGCTCAATTGGAGCATTTCTAGCATGTTTGGTTGAAATTGGAAATTTACATTTTTCAGTTTTGTCAGACGTTTGTAAAATTATTACAGTAGGCTTATTTGCGCAATTTGAGCATTTCTAGCATGTTTGGTTGAAATTGGAAATTTACATTTTTCACTTTTGTCAGACAATTGCAATATTCTCACAATAAGCTAATTAGCTCAATTGGAGCATTTCTAGCATGTTTGGTTGAAATTGGAAATTTACATTTTTCAGTGTCGTCAGACGTTTGTAATATTCTCACAATAAGCTAATTAGCTCAATTGGAGCATTTCTAGCATGTTTGGTTGAAATTGGAAATTTACATTTTTCACTTTTGTCAGACAATTGCAATATTCTCACAATAAGCTAATTAGCTCAATTGGAGCATTTCTAGCATGTTTGGTTGAAATTGGAAATTTACATTTTTCAATTTTGTTAGACGTTTGTAATATTCTCACAATAAGCTAATTAGCTCAATTGGAGCATTTCTAGCATGTTTGGTTGAAATTGGAAATTTACATTTTTCACTTTTGTCAGACGTTTGTAATATTCTCACAATAAGCTAATTAGCTCAATTGGAGCATTTCTAGCATGTTTGGTTGAAATTGGAAATTTACATTTTTCAATTTTGTCAGACGTTTGTAAAATTCTTACAGTAGGCTTATTTGCGCAAGTTGAGCATTTCTAGCATGTTTGCTTGAAATTGGAAATTTACATTTTTCACTTTTGTCAGACAATTGCAATATTCTCACAATAAGCTAATTAGCTCAATTGGAGCATTTCTAGCATGCTCGGTTGAAATTGGAAATTTACATTTTTCAGTGTTGTCAGACGTTTGTAATATTCTCACAATAAGCTAATTAGCTCAATTGGAGCATTTCTAGCATGTTTGGTTGAAATTGGAAATTTACATTTTTCACTTTTGTCAGACAATTGCAATATTCTCACAATAAGCTAATTAGCTCAATTGGAGCATTTCTAGCATGTTTGGTTGAAATTGGAAATTTACATTTTTCAGTGTTGTCAGACGTTTGTAATATTCTCACAATAAGCTAATTAGCTCAATTGGAGCATTTTTAGCATGTTTGGTTGAAATTGGAAATTTACATTTTTCAGTTTTGTCAGACGTTTGTGAAATTCTTACAGTAGGCTTATTTGCGCAATTTGAGCATTTCTAGCATGTTTGGTTAAAATTGGAAATTTACTTTTTTCACTTTTGTCAGACAATTGCAATATTCTCACAATAAGCTAATTAGCTCAATTGGAGCATTTCTAGCATGTTTGGTTGAAATTGGAAATTTACATTTTTCAGTGTTGTCAGACGTTTGTAATATTCTCACAATAATCTAATTAGCTAAATTGGAGCATTTCTAGCATGTTTGGTTGAAATTGCAAATTTACTTTTTTCACGTCTGTCAGACAATTGCAATATTCTCACAATAAGCTAATTAGCTCAATTGGAGCATTTCTAGCATGTTTGGTTGAAATTAGAAATTTACATTTTTCAGTGTTGTCAGACGTCTGTAATATTCTCACAATAAGCTAATTAGCTCAATTGGAGCATTTTTAGCATGTTTGGTTGAAATTGGAAATTTACATTTTTCAGTTTTGTCAGACGTTTGTAAAATTCTTACAGTAGGCTTATTTGCGCAATTTGAGCATTTCTAGCATGTTTGGTTAAAATTGGAAATTTACTTTTTTCACTTTTGTCAGACAATTGCAATATTCTCACAATAAGCTAATTAGCTCAATTGGAGCATTTCTAGCATGTTTGGTTGAAATTGGAAATTTACATTTTTCAGTGTTGTCAGACGTTTGTAATATTCTCACAATAATCTAAGTAGCTAAATTGGAGCATTTCTAGCATGTTTGGTTGAAATTGCAAATTTACATTTTTCACGTCTGTCAGACAATTGCAATATTCTCACAATAAGCTAATTAGCTCAATTGGAGCATTTCTAGCATGTTTGGTTGAAATTGGAAATTTACATTTTTCAATTTTGTTAGACGTTTTTAATATTCTCACAATAAGGTAATTAGCTTAATTGGAGCATTTCTAGCATGTTTGGTTGAAATTGGAAATTTACATTTTTCACTTTTGTCAGACAATTGCATTATTCTCACAATAAGCTAATTAGCTCAATTGGAGCATTTCTAGCATGTTTGGTTGAAATTGGAAATTTACATTTTTCACTTTTGTCAGAGAGTTGCAATATTCTCTCAATAAGCTAATTAGCTCATTTGGAGCATTTCTATCCTGTTTGGTTGAAATTAGAAATTTACATTTTTCAGTGTTGTCAGACGTTTGTAATATTCTCACAATAATCTAAGTAGCTAAATTGGAGCATTTCTAGCATGTTTGGTTGAAATTGCAAATTTACATTTTTCACTTTTGTCAGACAATTGCATTATTCTCACAATAAGCTAATTAGCTCAATTGGAGCATTTCTAGCATGTTTGGTTAAAATTGGAAACTTACATTTTTCAGTTTTGTCAGACGTTTGTAAAATTCTTACAGTAGGCTTATTTGCGCAATTTGAGCATTTCTAGCATGTTTAATTGAAATTGGAAATTTACATTTTTCACTTTTGTCAGACAATTGCAATATTCTCACAATAAGCTAATTAGCTCAATTGGAGCATTTCTAGCATGTTTGGTTGAAATTGGAAATTTACATTTTTCAGTGTTGTCAGACGTTTGTAATATTCTCACAATAAGCTAATTAGCTCAATTGGAGCATTTCTAGCATGTTTGGTTGAAATTGGAAATTTACATTTTTCACTTTTGTCAGACAATTGCAATAATCTCACAATAAGCTAATTAGCTCAATTGGAGCATTTCTAGCATGTTTGGTTGAAATTGGAAATTTACATTTTTCAATTTTGTTAGACGTTTGTAATACTCTCACAATAAGCTAATTAGCTCAATTGGAGCATTTCTAGCATGTTTGGCTGAAATTGGAAATTTACATTTTTCACTTTTGTCAGACAATTGCAATATTCTCACAATAAGCTAATTAGCTCATTTGGAGCATTTCTAGCATGTTGGGTTGAAATTAGAAATTTACATTTTTCAGTGTTGTCAGACGTTTGTAATATTCTCACAATAAGCTAATTAGCTCAATTGGAGCATTTCTAGCATGTTTGGTTGAAATTGGAAATTTACATTTTTCAGTTTTGTCAGACGTTTGTAAAATTCTTACAGTAGGCTTATTTGCGCAATTTGAGCATTTCTAGCATGTTTGGTTGAAATTGGAAATTTACATTTTTCACTTTTGTCAGACAATTGCAATATTCTCACAATAAGCTAATTAGCTCAATTGGAGCATTTCTAGCATGTTTGGTTGAAATTGGAAATTTACATTTTTCAGTGTCGTCAGACGTTTGTAATATTCTCACAATAAGCTAATTAGCTCAATTGGAGCATTTCTAGCATGTTTGGTTGAAATTGGAAATTTACATTTTTCACTTTTGTCAGACAATTGCAATATTCTCACAATAAGCTAATTAGCTCAATTGGAGCATTTCTAGCATGTTTGGTTGAAATTGGAAATTTACATTTTTCAATTTTGTTAGACGTTTGTAATATTCTCACAATAAGCTAATTAGCTCAATTGGAGCATTTCTAGCATGTTTGGTTGAAATTGGAAACTTACATTTTTCACTTTTGTCAGACGTTTGTAATATTCTCACAATAAGCTAATTAGCTCAATTGGAGCATTTCTAGCATGTTTGGTTGAAATTGGAAATTTACATTTTTCAATTTTGTCAGACGTTTGTAAAATTCTTACAGTAGGCTTTTTTGCGCAAGTTGAGCATTTCTAGCATGTTTGCTTGAAATTGGAAATTTACATTTTTCACTTTTGTCAGACAATTGCAATATTCTCACAATAAGCTAATTAGCTCAATTGGAGCATTTCTAGCATGCTCGGTTGAAATTGGAAATTTACATTTTTCAGTGTTGTCAGACGTTTGTAATATTCTCACAATAAGCTAATTAGCTCAATTGGAGCATTTCTAGCATGTTTGGTTGAAATTGGAAATTTACATTTTTCACTTTTGTCAGACAATTGCAATATTCTGACAATAAGCTAATTAGCTCAATTGGAGCATTTCTAGCATGTTTGGTTGAAATTGGAAATTTACATTTTTCACTTTTGTCAGACAATTGCAATATTCTCTCAATAAGCTAATTAGCTCATTTGCAGCATTTCTAGCATGTTTGGTTGAAATTAGAAATTTACATTTTTCAGTGTTGTCAGACGTTTGTAATATTCTCACAATAAGCTAATTAGCTCAATTGGAGCATTTTTAGCATGTTTGGTTGAAATTGGAAATTTACATTTTTCAGTTTTGTCAGACGTTTGTGAAATTCTTACAGTAGGCTTATTTGCGCAATTTGAGCATTTCTAGCATGTTTGGTTAAAATTGGAAATTTACTTTTTTCACTTTTGTCAGACAATTGCAATATTCTCACAATAAGCTAATTAGCTCAATTGGAGCATTTCTAGCATGTTTGGTTGAAATTGGAAATTTACATTTTTCAGTGTTGTCAGACGTTTGAAATATTCTCACAATAAGCTAATTAGCTCAATTGGAGCATTTCTAGCATGTTTGGTTGAAATTGGAAATTTACATTTTTCAGTTTTGTCAGACGTTTGTAAAATTCTTACAGTAGGCTTATTTGCGCAATTTGAGCATTTCTAGCATGTTTGGTTGAAATTGGAAATTTACATTTTTCACTTTTGTCAGACAATTGCAATATTCTCACAATAAGCTAATTAGCTCAATTGGAGCATTTCTAGCATGTTTGGTTGAAATTGGAAATTTACATTTTTCAGTGTCGTCAGACGTTTGTAATATTCTCACAATAAGCTAATTAGCTCAATTGGAGCATTTCTAGCATGTTTGGTTGAAATTGGAAATTTACATTTTTCACTTTTGTCAGACAATTGCAATATTCTCACAATAAGCTAATTAGCTCAATTGGAGCATTTCTAGCATGTTTGGTTGAAATTGGAAATTTACATTTTTCAATTTTGTTAGACGTTTGTAATATTCTCACAATAAGCTAATTAGCTCAATTGGAGCATTTCTAGCATGTTTGGTTGAAATTGGAAACTTACATTTTTCACTTTTGTCAGACGTTTGTAATATTCTCACAATAAGCTAATTAGCTCAATTGGAGCATTTCTAGCATGTTTGGTTGAAATTGGAAATTTACATTTTTCAATTTTGTCAGACGTTTGTAAAATTCTTACAGTAGGCTTTTTTGCGCAAGTTGAGCATTTCTAGCATGTTTGCTTGAAATTGGAAATTTACATTTTTCACTTTTGTCAGACAATTGCAATATTCTCACAATAAGCTAATTAGCTCAATTGGAGCATTTCTAGCATGCTCGGTTGAAATTGGAAATTTACATTTTTCAGTGTTGTCAGAGGTTTGTAATATTCTCACAATAAGCTAATTAGCTCAATTGGAGCATTTCTAGCATGTTTGGTTGAAATTGGAAATTTACATTTTTCACTTTTGTCAGACAATTGCAATATTCTGACAATAAGCTAATTAGCTCAATTGGAGCATTTCTAGCATGTTTGGTTGAAATTGGAAATTTACATTTTTCACTTTTGTCAGACAATTGCAATATTCTCTCAATAAGCTAATTAGCTCATTTGCAGCATTTCTAGCATGTTTGGTTGAAATTAGAAATTTACATTTTTCAGTGTTGTCAGACGTTTGTAATATTCTCACAATAAGCTAATTAGCTCAATTGGAGCATTTCTAGCATGTTTGGTTGAAATTGGAAACTTACATTTTTCACTTTTGTCAGACGTTTGTAATATTCTCACAATAAGCTAATTAGCTCAATTGGAGCATTTCTAGCATGTTTGGTTGAAATTGGAAATTTACATTTTTCAATTTTGTCAGACGTTTGTAAAATTCTTACAGTAGGCTTTTTTGCGCAAGTTGAGCATTTCTAGCATGTTTGCTTGAAATTGGAAATTTACATTTTTCACTTTTGTCAGACAATTGCAATATTCTCACAATAAGCTAATTAGCTCAATTGGAGCATTTCTAGCATGCTCGGTTGAAATTGGAAATTTACATTTTTCAGTGTTGTCAGACGTTTGTAATATTCTCACAATAAGCTAATTAGCTCAATTGGAGCATTTCTAGCATGTTTGGTTGAAATTGGAAATTTACATTTTTCACTTTTGTCAGACAATTGCAATATTCTGACAATAAGCTAATTAGCTCAATTGGAGCATTTCTAGCATGTTTGGTTGAAATTGGAAATTTACATTTTTCACTTTTGTCAGACAATTGCAATATTCTCTCAATAAGCTAATTAGCTCATTTGCAGCATTTCTAGCATGTTTGGTTGAAATTAGAAATTTACATTTTTCAGTGTTGTCAGACGTTTGTAATATTCTCACAATAAGCTAATTAGCTCAATTGGAGCATTTTTAGCATGTTTGGTTGAAATTGGAAATTTACATTTTTCAGTTTTGTCAGACGTTTGTGAAATTCTTACAGTAGGCTTATTTGCGCAATTTGAGCATTTCTAGCATGTTTGGTTAAAATTGGAAATTTACTTTTTTCACTTTTGTCAGACAATTGCAATATTCTCACAATAAGCTAATTAGCTCAATTGGAGCATTTCTAGCATGTTTGGTTGAAATTGGAAATTTACATTTTTCAGTGTTGTCAGACGTTTGAAATATTCTCACAATAAGCTAATTAGCTCAATTGGAGCATTTCTAGCATGTTTGGTTGAAATTGGAAATTTACATTTTTCAGTTTTGTCAGACGTTTGTAAAATTCTTACAGTAGGCTTATTTGCGCAATTTGAGCATTTCTAGCATGTTTGGTTGAAATTGGAAATTTACATTTTTCACTTTTGTCAGACAATTGCAATATTCTCACAATAAGCTAATTAGCTCAATTGGAGCATTTCTAGCATGTTTGGTTGAAATTGGAAATTTACATTTTTCAGTGTCGTCAGACGTTTGTAATATTCTCACAATAAGCTAATTAGCTCAATTGGAGCATTTCTAGCATGTTTGGTTGAAATTGGAAATTTACATTTTTCACTTTTGTCAGACAATTGCAATATTCTCACAATAAGCTAATTAGCTCAATTGGAGCATTTCTAGCATGTTTGGTTGAAATTGGAAATTTACATTTTTCAATTTTGTTAGACGTTTGTAATATTCTCACAATAAGCTAATTAGCTCAATTGGAGCATTTCTAGCATGTTTGGTTGAAATTGGAAACTTACATTTTTCACTTTTGTCAGACGTTTGTAATATTCTCACAATAAGCTAATTAGCTCAATTGGAGCATTTCTAGCATGTTTGGTTGAAATTGGAAATTTACATTTTTCAATTTTGTCAGACGTTTGTAAAATTCTTACAGTAGGCTTTTTTGCGCAAGTTGAGCATTTCTAGCATGTTTGCTTGAAATTGGAAATTTACATTTTTCACTTTTGTCAGACAATTGCAATATTCTCACAATAAGCTAATTAGCTCAATTGGAGCATTTCTAGCATGCTCGGTTGAAATTGGAAATTTACATTTTTCAGTGTTGTCAGAGGTTTGTAATATTCTCACAATAAGCTAATTAGCTCAATTGGAGCATTTCTAGCATGTTTGGTTGAAATTGGAAATTTACATTTTTCACTTTTGTCAGACAATTGCAATATTCTGACAATAAGCTAATTAGCTCAATTGGAGCATTTCTAGCATGTTTGGTTGAAATTGGAAATTTACATTTTTCACTTTTGTCAGACAATTGCAATATTCTCTCAATAAGCTAATTAGCTCATTTGCAGCATTTCTAGCATGTTTGGTTGAAATTAGAAATTTACATTTTTCAGTGTTGTCAGACGTTTGTAATATTCTCACAATAAGCTAATTAGCTCAATTGGAGCATTTTTAGCATGTTTGGTTGAAATTGGAAATTTACATTTTTCAGTTTTGTCAGACGTTTGTGAAATTCTTACAGTAGGCTTATTTGCGCAATTTGAGCATTTCTAGCATGTTTGGTTAAAATTGGAAATTTACTTTTTTCACTTTTGTCAGACAATTGCAATATTCTCACAATAAGCTAATTAGCTCAATTGGAGCATTTCTAGCATGTTTGGTTGAAATTGGAAATTTACATTTTTCAGTGTTGTCAGACGTTTGAAATATTCTCACAATAATCTAATTAGCTAAATTGGAGCATTTCTAGCATGTTTGGTTGAAATTGCAAATTTACATTTTTCACGTCTGTCAGACAATTGCAATATTCTCACAATAAGCTAATTAGCTCAATTGGAGCATTTCTAGCATGTTTGGTTGAAATTGGAAATTTACATTTTTCGATTTTGTTAGACGTTTGTAATATTCTCACAATAAGGTAATTAGCTTAATTGGAGCATTTCTAGCATGTTTGGTTGAAATTGGAAATTTACATTTTTCACTTTTGTCAGACAATTGCAATATTCTCACAATAAGCTAATTAGCTCAATTGGAGCATTTCTAGCATGTTTGGTTGAAATTGGAAATTTACATTTTTCATTGTTGCCAGACATTTGTAATATTCTCACAATAAGCTAATTAGCTCAATTGGAGCATTTCTAGCATGTTTGGTTGAAATTGGAAATTTACATTTTTTACTTTTGTCAGACAATTGCAATAATCTCACAATAAGCTAATTAGCTCAATTGGAGCAATTCTAGCATGTTTGGTTGAAATTGGAAATTTACATTTTTCACTTTTGTCAGACAATTGCAATATTTTCACAATAAGCTAATTAGCTCAATTGGAGCATTTCTAGCATGTTTGGTTGATATTGGAAATTTACATTTTTCAATTTTGTTAGACGTTTGTAATATTCTCACAATAAGCTAATTAGCTCAATTGGAGCATTTCTAGCATGTTTGGCTGAAATTGGAAATTTACATTTTTCACTTTTGTCAGACAATTGCAATATTCTCACAATAAGCTAATTAGCTCAATTGGAGCATTTCTAGCATGTTTGGTTGAAATTGGAATTTTACATTTTTCACTTTTGTCAGACAATTGCAATATTCTCACAATAAGCTAATTAGCTCCTTTGGAGCATTTCTAGCATGTTGGGTTGAAATTAGAAATTTACATTATTCAGTGTTGTCAGACGTTTGTAATATTCTCACAATAAGCTAATTAGCTCAATTGGAGCATTTCTAGCATGTTTGGTTGAAATTGGAAATTTACATTTTTCAGTTTTGTCAGACGTTTGTAAAATTCTTACAGTAGGCTTATTCGCGCAATTTGAGCATTTCTAGCATGTTTGGTTGAAATTGGAAATTTACATTTTTCACTTTTGTCAGACAATTGCAATATTCTCACAATAAGCTAATTAGCTCAATTGGAGCATTTCTAGCATGTTTGGTTAAAATTGGAAAATTACCTTTTTCAGTTTTGTCAGACGTTTGTAATATTCTCACAATAAGCTAATTAGCTCAATTGGGGCATTTCTAGCATGTTTGGTTGAAATTCGAAATTTACATTTTTCACTTTTGTCAGACGTTTGTAATATTCCCACAATAAGCGAATTAGCTCAATTGGAGCATTTCTAGCATGTTTGGTTGAAATTGGAAATTTACATTTTTCACTTTTGTCAGACAATTGCAATATTCTCTCAATAAGCTAATTAGCTCAATTGGAGCATTTCTAGCATGTTTGGTTGAAATTGGAAATTTACATTTTTCAGTGTTGTCAGACGTTTGTAGTATTCTCACAATAAGCTAATTAGCTCAATTGGAGCATTTCTAGCATGTTTGGTTGAAATTGGAAATTTACATTTCTCTCTTTCGTCAGACAATTGCAATATTCTAACAACAAGCTAATTAGCTCAATTGGAGCATTTCTAGCATGTTTGGTTGAAATTGGAAATTTACATTTTTCACTTTTGTCAGACAATTGCAATATTCTCTCAATAAGCTAATTAGCTCATTTGGAGCATTTCTAGCATGTTTGGTTGAAATTAGAAATTCACATTTTTCAGTGTTGTCAGACGTTTGTAATATTCTCACAATAAGCTAATTAGCTCAATTGGAGCATTTCTAGCATGTTTGGTTGAAATTGGAAATTTACATTTTTCAGTTTTGTCAGACGTTTGTAAAATTCTTACAGTAGGCTTATTTGCGCAATTTGAGCATTTCTAGCATGTTTGGTTGAAATTGGAAATTTACATTTTTCACTTTTGTCAGACAATTGCAATATTCTCACAATAAGCTAATTAGCTCAATTGGAGCATTTCTAGCATGTTTGGTTGAAATTGGAAATTTACATTTTTCAGTGTTGTCAGACGTTTGTAATATTCTCACAATAAGCTAATTAGCTCAATTGGAGCATTTCTAGCATGTTCGGTTGAAATTGGAAATTTACATTTTTCACTTTTGTCAGACAATTGCAATATTCTCACAATAAGCTAATTAGCTCAATTGGAGCATTTCTAGCATGTTTGGTTGAAATTGGAAATTTACATTTTTCAATTTTGTTAGACGTTTGTAATATTCTCGCAATAAGCTAATTAGCTCAATTGGAGCATTTCTAGCATGTTTGGTTGAAATTGGAAATTTACATTTTTCACTTTTGTCAGACGTTTGTAATATTCTCACAATAAGCTAATTAGCTCAATTGGAGCATTTCTAGCATGTTTGGTTGAAATTGGAAATTTACATTTTTCAATTTTGTCAGACGTTTGTAAAATTCTTACAGTAGGCTTATTTGCGCAAGTTGAGCATTTCTAGCATGTTTGCTTGAAATTGGAAATTTACATTTTTCACTTTTGTCAGACAATTGCAATATTCTCACAATAAGCTAATTAGCTCAATTGGAGCATTTCTAGCATGCTCGGTTGAAATTGGAAATTTACATTTTTCAGTGTTGTCAGACGTTTGTAATATTCTCACAATAAGCTAATTAGCTCAATTGGAGCATTTCTAGCATGTTTGGTTGAAATTGGAAATTTACATTTTTCAGTTTTGTCAGACAATTGCAATAATCTCACAGTAAGCTAATTAGCTCAATTGGAGCAATTCTAGCATGTTTGGTTGAAATTGGAAATTTACATTTTTCACTTTTGTCAGACAATTGCAATATTCTCACAATAAGCTAATTAGCTCAATTGGAGCATTTCTAGCATGTTTGGTTGAAATTGGAAATTTACATTTTTCACTTTTGTCAGACGTTTGTAATATTCCCACAATAAGCTAATTAGCTCAATTGGAGCATTTCTAGCATGTTTGGTTGAAATTGGAAATTTACATTTTTCACTTTTGTCAGACAATTACAATATTCTCACAATAAGCTAATTAGCTCAATTGGAGCATTTCTAGCATGTTTGGTTGAAATTGGAAATTTACATTTTTCAGTTTTGTCAGACGTTTGTAATATTCTCACAATCAGCTAATTAGCTCATTTGGAGCATTTCTAGCATGTTTGGTTGAAATTAGAAATTTACATTTTTCAGTGTTGTCAGACGTTTGTAATATTCTCACAATAAGCTAATTAGCTCAATTGGAGCATTTCTAGCATGTTTGGTTGAAATTCGAAATTTACATTTTTCACTTTTGTCAGACAATTGCAATATTCTCACAATAAGCTAATTAGCTCAATTGGAGCATTTCTAGCATGTTTGGTTGAAATTGGAAGTTTACATTTCTCACTTTTGTCAGACAATTGCAATATTCTTTCAATAAGCTAATTAGCTCATTTGGAGCATTTCTAGCATGTTTGGTTGAAATTAGAAATTTTTATTTTTCAGTGTTGTCAGACATTTGTAATATTCTCACAATAAGCTAATTAGCTCAATTGGAGCATTTCTAGCATGTTTGGTTGAAATTGGAAATTTACATTTTTGATTGTTGTCAGACGTTTGTAATATTCTCACAATAAGCTAATTAGCTCAATTGGAGCATTTCTAGCATGTTTGGTTGAAATTGGAAATTTACATTTTTCACTTTTGTCAGACAATTGCAATAATCTCACAATAAGCTAATTAGCTCAATTGGAGCAATTCTAGCATGTTTGGTTGAAATTGGAAATTTACATTTTTCACTTTTGTCAGACAATTGCAATATTTTCACAATAAGCTAATTAGCTCAATTGGAGCATTTCTAGCATGTTTGGTTGAAATTGGAAATTTACATTTTTCAATTTTGTTAGACGTTTGTAATATTCTCACAATAAGCTAATTAGCTCAATTGGAGTATTTCTAGCATGTTTGGCTGAAATTGGAAATTTATATTTTTCAGTGTTGTCAGACAATTGCAATATTCTCACAATAAGCTAATTAGCTCATTTGGAGCATTTCTAGCATGTTGGGTTGAAATTAGAAATTTACATTATTCAGTGTTGTCAGACGTTTGTAATATTCTCACAATGAGCTAATTAGCTCAATTGGAGCATTTCTAGCATGTTTGGTTGAAATTGGAAATTTACATTTTTCAGTTTTGTCAGACGTTTGTAAAATTCTTACAGTAGGCTTATTCGCGCAATTTGAGCATTTCTAGCATGTTTGGTTGAAATTGGAAATTTACATTTTTCACTTTTGTCAGACAATTGCAATATTCTCACAATAAGCTAATTAGCTCAATTGGAGCATTTCTAGCATGTTTGGTTAAAATTGGAAAATTACATTTTTCAGTTTTGTCAGACGTTTGTAATATTCTCACAATAAGCTAATTAGCTCAATTGGAGCATTTCTAGCATGTTTGGTTGAAATTCGAAATTTACATTTTTCACTTTTGTCAGACGTTTGTAATATTCCCACAATAAGCTAATTAGCTCAATTGGAGCATTTCTAGCATGTTTGGTTGAAATTGGAAATTTACATTTTTCACTTTTGTCAGACAATTGCAATATTCTCACAATAAGCTAATTAGCTCATTTGGAGCATTTCTAGCATGTTGGGTTGAAATTAGAAATTTACATTATTCAGTGTTGTCAGACGTTTGTAATATTCTCACAATAAGCTAATTAGCTCAATTGGAGCATTTCTAGCATGTTTGGTTGAAATTGGAAATTTACATTTTTCAGTTTTGTCAGACGTTTGTAAAATTCTTACAGTAGGCTTATTCGCGCAATTTGAGCATTTCTAGCATGTTTGGTTGAAATTGGAAATTTACATTTTTCACTTTTGTCAGACAATTGCAATATTCTCACAATAAGCTAATTAGCTCAATTGGAGCATTTCTAGCATGTTTGGTTAAAATTGGAAAATTACATTTTTCAGTTTTGTCAGACGTTTGTAATATTCTCACAATAAGCTAATTAGCTCAATTGGAGCATTTCTAGCATGTTTGGTTGAAATTGGAAATTTACATTTTTCACTTTTGTCAGACAATTGCAATATTCTCACAATAAGCTAATTAGCTCATTTGGAGCATTTCTAGCATGTTGGGTTGAAATTAGAAATTTACATTATTCAGTGTTGTCAGACGTTTGTAATATTCTCACAATAAGCTAATTAGCTCAATTGGAGCATTTCTAGCATGTTTGGTTGAAATTGGAAATTTACATTTTTCAGTTTTGTCAGACGTTTGTAAAATTCTTACAGTAGGCTTATTCGCGCAATTTGAGCATTTCTAGCATGTTTGGTTGAAATTGGAAATTTACATTTTTCACTTTTGTCAGACAATTGCAATATTCTCACAATAAGCTAATTAGCTCAATTGGAGCATTTCTAGCATGTTTGGTTAAAATTGGAAAATTACATTTTTCAGTTTTGTCAGACGTTTGTAATATTTTCACAATAAGCTAATTAGCTCAATTGGAGCATTTCTAGCATGTTTGGTTGAAATTCGAAATTTACATTTTTCACTTTTGTCAGACGTTTGTAATATTCCCACAATAAGCTAATTAGCTCAATTGGAGCATTTCTAGCATGTTTGGTTGAAATTGGAAATTTACATTTTTCACTTTTGTCAGACAATTGCAATATTCTCACAATAAGCTAATTAGCTCATTTGGAGCATTTCTAGCATGTTGGGTTGAAATTAGAAATTTACATTATTCAGTGTTGTCAGACGTTTGTAATATTCTCACAATAAGCTAATTAGCTCAATTGGAGCATTTCTAGCATGTTTGGTTGAAATTGGAAATTTACATTTTTCAGTTTTGTCAGACGTTTGTAAAATTCTTACAGTAGGCTTATTCGCGCAATTTGAGCATTTCTAGCATGTTTGGTTGAAATTGGAAATTTACATTTTTCACTTTTGTCAGACAATTGCAATATTCTCACAATAAGCTAATTAGCTCAATTGGAGCATTTCTAGCATGTTTGGTTAAAATTGGAAAATTACATTTTTCAGTTTTGTCAGACGTTTGTAATATTCTCACAATAAGCTAATTAGCTCAATTGGAGCATTTCTAGCATGTTTGGTTGAAATTCGAAATTTACATTTTTCACTTTTGTCAGACGTTTGTAATATTCCCACAATAAGCTAATTAGCTCAATTGGAGCATTTCTAGCATGTTTGGTTGAAATTGGAAATTTACATTTTTCACTTTTGTCAGACAATTGCAATATTCTCACAATAAGCTAATTAGCTCAATTGGAGCATTTCTAGCATGTTTGATTGAAATTGAAAATTTACATTTTTCAATTTTGTTGGACGTTTGTAATATTCTCACAATAAGCTAATTAGCTCAATTGGAGCATTTCTAGCATGTTTGGCTGAAATTGGAATTTTACATTTTTCACTTTTGTCAGACAATTGTAATATTTTCACAATAAGCTAATTAGCTCATTTGGAGCATTTCTAGCATGTTTGGTTGAAATTGGAAATTCACATTTTTCAGTTTTGTCAGACGTTTGTAATATTCTCACAATCAGCTAATTAGCTCAATTGGAGCATTTCTAGCATGTTTGGTTGAAATTGGAAATTTACATTTTTCAGTTTTGTCAGACGTTTGTAATATTTTCACAATAAGCTAATTAGCTCAATTGGAGCATTTCTAGCACGTTTGGTTGAAATTGGAAATTTACATTTTTCACTTTTGTCAAACAATTGCAATATTCTCTCAATAAGCTAATTAGCTCAATTGGAGCATTTCTAGCATGTTTGGTTGAAATTGGAAATTTACATTTTTCAATTTTGTTGGACGTTTGTAATATTCTCACAATAAGCTAATTAGCTCAATTGGAGCATTTCTAGCATGTTTGGCTGAAATTGGAAATTTACATTTTTCACTTTTGTCAGACAATTGCAATATTCTCACAATAAGCTAATTAGCTCAATTGGAGCATTTCTAGCATGTTTGGTTGAAATTGGAAATTTACATTTTTCACTTTTGTCAGACAATTGTAATATTCTCACAATAAGCTAATTAGCTCATTTGGAGCATTTCTAGCATGTTGGGTTGAAATTAGAAATTTACATTATTCAGTGTTGTCAGACGTTTGTAATATTCTCACAATAAGCTTATTCGCGCAATTTGAGCATTTCTAGCATGTTTGGTTGAAATTGGAAATTTACATTTTTCCCTTTTGTCAGACAGTTGCAATATTCTCACAATAAGCTAATTAGATCAATTGGAGCATTTCTAGCATGTTTGGTTAAAATTGGAAAATTACATTTTTCAGTTTTGTCAGACGTTTGTAATATTCCCACAATAAGCTAATTAGCTCAATTGGAGCATTTCTAGCATGTTTGGTTGAAATTCGAAATTTACATTTTTCACTTTTGTCAGACGTTTGTAATATTCCCACAATAAGCTAATTAGCTCAATTGGAGCATTTCTAGCATGTTTGGTTGAAATTCGAAATTTACATTTTTCACTTTTGTCAGACATTTGTAATATTCCCACAATAAGCTAATTAGCTCAATTGGAGCATTTCTAGCATGTTTGGTTGAAATTGGAAATTTACATTTTTCACTTTTGTCAGACAATGGCAATATTCTCACAATAAGCTAATTAGCTCAATTGGAGCATTTCTAGCATGTTTGATTGAAATTGGAAATTTACATTTTTCAGTTTTGTCAGACGTTTGTAATATTCTCACAATAAGCTAATTAGCTCAATTGGAGCATTTCTAGCATGTTTGGTTGAAATTGGAAATTTACATTTTTCAGTTTTGTCAGACGTTTGTAGTATTTTCACAATAAGCTAATTAGCTCAATTGGAGCATTTCTAGCACGTTTGGTTGAAATTGGAAATTTACATTTTTCACTTTTGTCAAACAATTGCAATATTCTCTCAATAAGCTAATTAGCTCAATTGGAGCATTTCTAGCATGTTTGGTTGAAATTGGAAAGATACATTTTTCAATTTTGTTAGACGTTTGTAATATTCTCACAATAAGCTAATTAGCTCAATTGGAGCATTTCTAGCATGTTTGGTTGAAATTGGAAATTTACATTTTTCACTTTTGTCAAACAATTGCAATATTCTCTCAATAAGCTAATTAGCTCAATTGGAGCATTTCTAGCATGTTTGGTTGAAATTGGAATTTTACATTTTTCAGTTTTGTCAGACGTTTGTAATATTCTCACAATAAGCTAATTAGCTCAATTGGAGCATTTCTAGCATGTTTGGTTGAAATTGGAAATTTACATTTTTCAGTTTTGTCAGACGTTTGTAAAATTCTTACAGTAGGCTTATTTGCGCAAGTTGAGCATTTCTAGCATGTTTGGTTGAAATTGGAAATTTACATTTTTCACTTTTGTCAGACAATTGCAATATTCTCACAATAAGCTAATTAGCTCAATTGGAGCATTTCTAGCATGTTTGGTTGAAATTGGAAATTTACATTTTTCAGTGTTGTCAGACGTTTGTAATATTCTCACAATAAGCTAATTAGCTCAATTGGAGCATTTCTAGCATGTTTGGTTGAAATTGGAAATTTACATTTTTCAGTTTTGTCAGACGTTTGTAATATTCCCACAATAAGCTAATTAGCTCAATTGGAGCATTTCTAGCATGTTTGGTTGAAATTGGAAATTTACATTTTTCACTTTTGTCAGACAATTGCAATATTCTCACAATAAGCTAATTAGCTCAATTGGAGCATTTCTAGCATGTTTGATTGAAATTGGAAATTTACATTTTTCAGTTTTGTCAGACGTTTGTAATATTCTCACAATAAGCTAATTAGCTCAATTGGAGCATTTCTAGCATGTTTGGTTGAAATTGGAAATTTACATTTTTCAGTTTTGTCAGACGTTTGTAATATTTTCACAATAAGCTAATTAACTCAATTGGAGCATTTCTAGCACGTTTGGTTGAAATTGGAAATTTACATTTTTCACTTTTGTCAAACAATTGCAATATTCTCTCAATAAGCTAATTAGCTCAATTGGAGCATTTCTAGCATGTTTGGTTGAAATTGGAAATATACATTTTTCAATTTTGTTAGACGTTTGTAATATTCTCACAATAAGCTAATTAGCTCAATTGGAGCATTTCTAGCATGTTTGGTTGAAATTGGAAATTTACATTTTTCACTTTTGTCAAACAATTGCAATATTCTCTCAATAAGCTAATTAGCTCAATTGGAGCATTTCTAGCATGTTTGGTTGAAATTGGAATTTTACATTTTTCAGTTTTGTCAGACGTTTGTAATATTCTCACAATAAGCTAATTAGCTCAATTGGAGCATTTCTAGCATGTTTGGTTGAAATTGGAAATTTACATTTTTCAGTTTTGTCAGACGTTTGTAAAATTCTTACAGTAGGCTTATTTGCGCAAGTTGAGCATTTCTAGCATGTTTGGTTGAAATTGGAAATTTACATTTTTCACTTTTGTCAGACAATTGCAATATTCTCACAATAAGCTAATTAGCTCAATTGGAGCATTTCTAGCATGTTTGGTTGAAATTGGAAATTTACATTTTTCAGTGTTGTCAGACGTTTGTAATATTCTCACAATAAGCTAATTAGCTCAATTGGAGCATTTCTAGCATGTTTGGTTGAAATTGGAAATTTACATTTTTCAGTTTTGTCAGACGTTTGTAATATTCCCACAATAAGCTAATTAGCTCAATTGGAGCATTTCTAGCATGTTTGGTTGAAATTGGAAATTTACATTTTTCACTTTTGTCAGACAATTGCAATATTCTCACAATAAGCTAATTAGCTCAATTGGAGCATTTCTAGCATGTTTGATTGAAATTGGAAATTTACATTTTTCAGTTTTGTCAGACGTTTGTAATATTCTCACAATAAGCTAATTAGCTCAATTGGAGCATTTCTAGCATGTTTGGTTGAAATTGGAAATTTACATTTTTCAGTTTTGTCAGACGTTTGTAATATTTTCACAATAAGCTAATTAACTCAATTGGAGCATTTCTAGCACGTTTGGTTGAAATTGGAAATTTACATTTTTCACTTTTGTCAAACAATTGCAATATTCTCTCAATAAGCTAATTAGCTCAATTGGAGCATTTCTAGCATGTTTGGTTGAAATTGGAAATATACATTTTTCAATTTTGTTAGACGTTTGTAATATTCTCACAATAAGCTAATTAGCTCAATTGGAGCATTTCTAGCATGTTTGGCTGAAATTGGAAATTCACATTTTTCAGTGTTGTCAGACGTTTGTAATATTCTCACAATAAGCTAATTAGCTCAATTGGAGCATTTCTAGCATGTTTGGTTGAAATTGGAAATCTACATTTTTCAGTTTTGTCAGACGTTTGTAAAATTCTTACAGTAGGCTTATTTGCGCAATTTGAGCATTTCTAGCATGTTTAATTGAAGTTGGAAATTTACATTTTTCACTTTTGTCAGACAATTGCAATATTCTCACAATAAGCTAATTAGCTCAATTGGAGCATTTCTAGCATGTTTGGTTGAAATTGGAAATTTACATTTTTCAGTGTTGTCAGACGTTTGTAATATTCTCACAATAAGCTAATTAGCTCAATTGGAGCATTTCTAGCATGTTTGGTTGAAATTGGAAATTTACATTTTTCACTTTTGTCAGACAATTGCAATAATCTCACAATAAGCTAATTAGCTCAATTGGAGCAATTCTAGCATGTTTGGTTGAAATTGGAAATTTACATTTTTCAATTTTGTTAGACGTTTGTAATACTCTCACAATAAGCTAATTAGCTCAATTGGAGCATTTCTAGCATTTTGGGTTGAAGTTAGAAATTTACATTTTTCAGTGTTGTCAGACGTTTGTAATATTCTCACAATAAGCTAATTAGCTCAATTGGAGCATTTCTAGCATGTTTGGTTGAAATTGGAAATTTAAATTTTTCAGTTTTGTCAGACGTTTGTAAAATTCTTACAGTAGGCTTATTCGCGCAATTTGAGCATTTCTAGCATGTTTGGTTGAAATTGGAAATTTACATTTTTCACTTTTGTCAGACAATTGCAATATTCTCACAATAAGCTAATTGGCTCAATTGGAGCATTTCTAGCATGTTTGGTTGAAATTGGAAATTTACATTTTTCAGTTTTGTCAGACGTTTGTAATATTCTCACAATAAGCTAATTAGTTCAATTGGAGCATTTCTAGCATGTTTGGTTGAAATTGGAAATTTACATTTTTCACTTTTGTCAGACAATTGCAATATTCTCACAATAAGCTAATTAGCTCAATTGGAGCATTTCTAGCATGTTTGGTTGAAATTGGAAATTTACATTTTTCACTTTTGTCAGACGTTTGTAATATTCTCACAATAAGCTAATTAGCTCAATTGGAGCATTTCTAGCATGTTTGGTTGAAATTGGAAATTTACATTTTTTCAGTTTTGTCAGACGTTTGTAATATTTTCACAATAAGCTAATTAGCTCAATTGGAGCATTTCTAGCACGTTTGGTTGAAATTGGAAATTTACATTTTTCAGTTTTGTCAGACGTTTGTAATATTCTCACAATAAGCTAATTAGCTCAATTGGAGCATTTCTAGCATGTTTGGTTGAAATTGGAATTTTACATTTTTCAGTTTTGTCAGACGTTTGTAATATTCTCACAATAAGCTAATTAGCTCAATTGGAGCATTTCTAGCATGTTTGGTTGAAATTGGAAATTTACATTTTTCAGTTTTGTCAGACGTTTGTAAAATTCTTACAGTAGGCTTATTTGCGCAAGTTGAGCATTTCTAGCGTGTTTGGTTGAAATTGGAAATTTACATTTTTCACTTTTGTCAGACAATTGCAATATTCTCACAATAAGCTAATTAGCTCAA
Source organism: Watersipora subatra (assembly GCF_963576615.1). Taxonomy (NCBI): domain Eukaryota; kingdom Metazoa; phylum Bryozoa; class Gymnolaemata; order Cheilostomatida; family Watersiporidae; genus Watersipora; species Watersipora subatra. The sequence goes on along the minus strand of NW_027045232.1, from coordinate 766,953 downwards.
TTGGAGCATTTCTAGCATGTTTGGTTGAAATTGGAAATTTACATTTTTCAGTGTTGTCAGACGTTTGTAATATTCTCACAATAAGCTAATTAGCTCAATTGGAGCATTTCTAGCATGTTTGGTTGAAATTGGAAATTTACATTTTTCACTTTTGTCAGACAATTGCAATAATCTCACAGCAAGCTAATTAGCTCAATTGGAGCAATTGTAGCATGTTTGGTTGAAATTGGAAATTTACATTTTTCACTTTTGTCAGACAATTGCAATATTCTCTCAATAAGCTAATTAGCTCAATTGGAGCATTTCTAGCATGTTTGGTTGAAATTGGAAATTTACATTTTTCAGTTTTGTCAGACGTTTGTAATATTTTCACAATAAGCTAATTAGCTCAATTGGAGCATTTCTAGCACGTTTGGTTGAAATTTGAAATTTACATTTTTCACTTTTGTCAAACAATTGCAATATTCTCTCAATAAGCTAATTAGCTCAATTGGAGCATTTCTAGCATGTTTGGTTGAAATTGGAAATTTCCATTTTTCACTTTTGTTGGACGTTTGTAATATTCTCACAATAAGCTAATTAGCTCATTTGGAGCATTTCTAGCATGTTTGGCTGAAATTGGAAATTTAAATTTTTCACTTTTGTCAGACAATTGCAATATTCTCACAATAAGCTAATTAGCTCAATTGGAGCATTTCTAGCATGTTTGGTTGAAATTGGAAATTTACATTTTTCACTTTTGTCAGACAATTGTAATATTCTCACAATAAGCTAATTAGCTCATTTGGAGCATTTCTAGCATGTTGGGTTGAAATTAGAAATTTACATTATTCAGTGTTGTCAGACGTTTGTAATATTCTCACAATAAGCTAATTAGCTCAATTGGAGCATTTCTAGCATGTTTGGTTGAAATTGGAAATTTACATTTTTCAGTTTTGTCAGACGTTTGTAAAATTCTTACAGTAGGCTTATTCGCGCAATTTGAGCATTTCTAGCATGTTTGGTTGAAATTGGAAATTTACATTTTTCACTTTTGTCAGACAATTGCAATATTCTCACAATAAGCTAATTAGATCAATTGGAGCATTTCTAGCATGTTTGGTTAAAATTGGAAAATTACATTTTTCAGTTTTGTCAGACGTTTGTAATATTCTCACAATAAGCTAATTAGCTCGATTGGAGCATTTCTAGCATGTTTAAGTGAAATTCGAAATTTACATTTTTCACTTTTGTCAGACGTTTGTAATATTCCTACAATAAGCTAATTAGCTCAATTGGAGCATTTCTAGCATGTTTGGTTGAAATTCGAAATTTACATTTTTCACTTTTGTCAGACGTTTGTAATATTCCCACAATAAGCTAATTAGCTCAATTGGAGCATTTCTAGCATGTTTGGTTGAAATTGGAAATTTACATTTTTCACTTTTGTCAGACAATTGCAATATTCTCACAATAAGCTAATTAGCTCAATTGGAGCATTTCTAGCATGTTTGATTGAAATTGGAAATTTACATTTTTCAGTGTTGTCAGACGTTTGTAATATTCTCACAATAAGCTAATTAGCTCAATTGGAGCATTTCTAGCATGTTTGGTTGAAATTGGAAATTTACATTTTTCAGTTTTGTCAGACGTTTGTAATATTCTCACAATAAGCTAATTAGTTCAATTGGAGCATTTCTAGCATGTTTGGTTGAAATTGGAAATTTACATTTTTCACTTTTGTCAGACAATTGCAATATTCTCACAATAAGCTAATTAGCTCAATTGGAGCATTTCTAGCATGTTTGGTTGAAATTGGAAATTTACATTTTTCACTTTTGTCAGACGTTTGTAATATTCTCACAATAAGCTAATTAGCTCAATTGGAGCATTTCTAGCATGTTTGGTTGAAATTGGAAATTTACATTTTTTCAGTTTTGTCAGACGTTTGTAATATTTTCACAATAAGCTAATTAGCTCAATTGGAGCATTTCTAGCACGTTTGGTTGAAATTGGAAATTTACATTTTTCAGTTTTGTCAGACGTTTGTAATATTCTCACAATAAGCTAATTAGCTCAATTGGAGCATTTCTAGCATGTTTGGTTGAAATTGGAATTTTACATTTTTCAGTTTTGTCAGACGTTTGTAATATTCTCACAATAAGCTAATTAGCTCAATTGGAGCATTTCTAGCATGTTTGGTTGAAATTGGAAATTTACATTTTTCAGTTTTGTCAGACGTTTGTAAAATTCTTACAGTAGGCTTATTTGCGCAAGTTGAGCATTTCTAGCGTGTTTGGTTGAAATTGGAAATTTACATTTTTCACTTTTGTCAGACAATTGCAATATTCTCACAATAAGCTAATTAGCTCAATTGGAGCATTTCTAGCATGTTTGGTTGAAATTGGAAATTTACATTTTTCAGTGTTGTCAGACGTTTGTAATATTCTCACAATAAGCTAATTAGCTCAATTGGAGCATTTCTAGCATGTTTGGTTGAAATTGGAAATTTACATTTTTCACTTTTGTCAGACAATTGCAATAATCTCACAGCAAGCTAATTAGCTCAATTGGAGCAATTGTAGCATGTTTGGTTGAAATTGGAAATTTACATTTTTCACTTTTGTCAGACAATTGCAATATTCTCTCAATAAGCTAATTAGCTCAATTGGAGCATTTCTAGCATGTTTGGTTGAAATTGGAAATTTACATTTTTCACTTTTGTCAGACGTTTGTAATATTTTCACAATAAGCTAATTAGCTCAATTGGAGCATTTCTAGCACGTTTGGTTGAAATTTGAAATTTACATTTTTCACTTTTGTCAAACAATTGCAATATTCTCTCAATAAGCTAATTAGCTCAATTGGAGCATTTCTAGCACGTTTGGTTGAAATTGGAAATTTCCATTTTTCACTTTTGTTGGACGTTTGTAATATTCTCACAATAAGCTAATTAGCTCATTTGGAGCATTTCTAGCATGTTTGGCTGAAATTGGAAATTTAAATTTTTCACTTTTGTCAGACAATTGCAATATTCTCACAATAAGCTAATTAGCTCAATTGGAGCATTTCTAGCATGTTTGGTTGAAATTGGAAATTTACATTTTTCACTTTTGTCAGACAATTGTAATATTCTCACAATAAGCTAATTAGCTCAATTGGAGCATTTCTAGCATGTTTGGTTGAAATTGGAAATTTACATTTTTCAGTTTTGTCAGACGTTTGTAAAATTCTTACAGTAGGCTTATTCGCGCAATTTGAGCATTTCTAGCATGTTTGGTTGAAATTGGAAATTTACATTTTTCACTTTTGTCAGACAATTGCAATATTCTCACAATAAGCTAATTAGATCAATTGGAGCATTTCTAGCATGTTTGGTTAAAATTGGAAAATTACATTTTTCAGTTTTGTCAGACGTTTGTAATATTCTCACAATAAGCTAATTAGCTCGATTGGAGCATTTCTAGCATGTTTAAGTGAAATTCGAAATTTACATTTTTCACTTTTGTCAGACGTTTGTAATATTCCTACAATAAGCTAATTAGCTCAATTGGAGCATTTCTAGCATGTTTGGTTGAAATTCGAAATTTACATTTTTCACTTTTGTCAGACGTTTGTAATATTCCCACAATAAGCTAATTAGCTCAATTGGAGCATTTCTAGCATGTTTGGTTGAAATTGGAAATTTACATTTTTCACTTTTGTCAGACAATTGCAATATTCTCACAATAAGCTAATTAGCTCAATTGGAGCATTTCTAGCATGTTTGATTGAAATTGGAAATTTACATTTTTCAGTTTTGTCAGACGTTTGTAATATTCTCACAATAAGCTAATTAGCTCAATTGGAGCATTTCTAGCATGTTTGGTTGAAATTGGAAATTTACATTTTTCAGTTTTGTCAGACGTTTGTAATATTTTCACAATAAGCTAATTAACTCAATTGGAGCATTTCTAGCACGTTTGGTTGAAATTCGAAATTTACATTTTTCACTTCTGTCAAACAATTGCAATATTCTCACAATAAGCTAATTAGCTCAATTGGAGCATTTCTAGCATGTTTGGTTGAAATTGGAAATTCACATTTTTCAGTGTTGTCAGACGTTTGTAATATTCTCACAATAAGCTAATTAGCTCAATTGGAGCATTTCTAGCATGTTTGGTTGAAATTGGAAATATACATTTTTCACTTTTGTTAGACGTTTGTAATATTCTCACAATAAGCTAATTAGCTCAATTGGAGCATTTCTAGCATGTTTGGCTGAAATTGGAAATTCACATTTTTCAGTGTTGTCAGACGTTTTTAATATTCTCACAATAAGCTAATTAGCTCAATTGGAGCATTTCTAGCATGTTTGGTTGAAATTGGAAATCTACATTTTTCAGTTTTGTCAGACGTTTGTAAAATTCTTACAGTAGGCTTATTTGCGCAATTTGAGCATTTCTAGCATGTTTAATTGAAGTTGGAAATTTACATTTTTCACTTTTGTCAGACAATTGCAATATTCTCACAATAAGCTAATTAGCTCAATTGGAGCATTTCTAGCATGTTTGGTTGAAATTGGAAATTTACATTTTTCAGTGTTGTCAGACGTTTGTAATATTGTCACAATAAGCTAATTAGCTCAATTGGAGCATTTCTAGCATGTTTGGTTGAAATTGGAAATTTACATTTTTCACTTTTGTCAGACAATTGCAATAATCTCACAATAAGCTAATTAGCTCAATTGGAGCAATTCTAGCATGTTTGGTTGAAATTGGAAATTTACATTTTTCAATTTTGTTAGACGTTTGTAATACTCTCACAATAAGCTAATTAGCTCAATTGGAGCATTTCTAGCATGTTGGGTTGAAGTTAGAAATTTACATTTTTCAGTGTTGTCAGACGTTTGTAAAATTCTTACAGTAGGCTTATTCGCGCAATTTGAGCATTTCTAGCATGTTTGGTTGAAATTGGAAATTTACATTTTTCACTTTTGTCAGACAATTGCAATATTCTCACAATAAGCTAATTAGCTCAATTGGAGCATTTCTAGCATGTTTGGTTAAAATTGGAAAATTACATTTTTCAGTTTTGTCAGACGTTTGTAATATTCTCACAATAAGCTAATTAGCTCAATTGGAGCATTTCTAGCATGTATGGTTGAAATTCGAAATTTACATTTTTCACTTTTGTCAGACGTTTGTAATATTCCCACAGTAAGCCATTTAGCTCAATTGGAGCATTTCTAGCATGTTTGGTTGAAATTGGAAATTTACATTTTTCACTTTTGTCAGACAATTACAATATTCTCACAATAAGCTAATTAGCTCAATTGGAGCATTTCTAGCATGTTTGGTTGAAATTGGAAATTTACATTTTTCAGTTTTGTCAGACGTTTGTAATATTCTCACAATAAGCTAATTAGTTCAATTGGAGCATTTCTAGCATGTTTGGTTGAAATTGGAAATTTACATTTTTCACTTTTGTCAGACAATTGCAATATTCTCACAATAAGCTAATTAGCTCAATTGGAGCATTTCTAGCATGTTTGGTTGAAATTGGAAATTTACATTTTTCACTTTTGTCAGACGTTTGTAATATTCTCACAATAAGCTAATTAGCTCAATTGGAGCATTTCTAGCATGTTTGGTTGAAATTGGAAATTTACATTTTTTCAGTTTTGTCAGACGTTTGTAATATTTTCACAATAAGCTAATTAGCTCAATTGGAGCATTTCTAGCACGTTTGGTTGAAATTGGAAATTTACATTTTTCACTTTTGTCAAACAATTGCAATATTCTCTCAATAAGCTAATTAGCTCAATTGGAGCATTTCTAGCATGTTTGGTTGAAATTGGAAATTTACATTTTTCAGTTTTGTCAGACGTTTGTAATATTCTCACAATAAGCTAATTAGCTCAATTGGAGCATTTCTAGCATGTTTGGTTGAAATTGGAATTTTACATTTTTCAGTTTTGTCAGACGTTTGTAATATTCTCACAATAAGCTAATTAGCTCAATTGGAGCATTTCTAGCATGTTTGGTTGAAATTGGAAATTTACATTTTTCAGTTTTGTCAGACGTTTGTAAAATTCTTACAGTAGGCTTATTTGCGCAAGTTGAGCATTTCTAGCGTGTTTGGTTGACATTGGAAGTTTACATTTTTCACTTTTGTCAGACAATTGCAATATTCTCACAATAAGCTAATTAGCTCAATTGGAGCATTTCTAGCATGTTTGGTTGAAATTGGAAATTTACATTTTTCAGTGTTGTCAGACGTTTGTAATATTCTCACAATAAGCTAATTAGCTCAATTGGAGCATTTCTAGCATGTTTGGTTGAAATTGGAAATTTACATTTTTCACTTTTGTCAGACAATTGCAATAATCTCACAGCAAGCTAATTAGCTCAATTGGAGCAATTGTAGCATGTTTGGTTGAAATTGGAAATTTACATTTTTCACTTTTGTCAGACAATTGCAATATTCTCTCAATAAGCTAATTAGCTCAATTGGAGCATTTCTAGCATGTTTGGTTGAAATTGGAAATTTACATTTTTCAGTTTTGTCAGACGTTTGTAATATTTTCACAATAAGCTAATTAGCTCAATTGGAGCATTTCTAGCACGTTTGGTTGAAATTTGAAATTTACATTTTTCACTTTTGTCAAACAATTGCAATATTCTCTCAATAAGCTAATTAGCTCAATTGGAGCATTTCTAGCACGTTTGGTTGAAATTGGAAATTTCCATTTTTCACTTTTGTTGGACGTTTGTAATATTCTCACAATAAGCTAATTAGCTCATTTGGAGCATTTCTAGCATGTTTGGCTGAAATTGGAAATTTAAATTTTTCACTTTTGTCAGACAATTGCAATATTCTCACAATAAGCTAATTAGCTCAATTGGAGCATTTCTAGCATGTTTGGTTGAAATTGGAAATTTACATTTTTCACTTTTGTCAGACAATTGTAATATTCTCACAATAAGCTAATTAGCTCAATTGGAGCATTTCTAGCATGTTTGGTTGAAATTGGAAATTTACATTTTTCAGTTTTGTCAGACGTTTGTAAAATTCTTACAGTAGGCTTATTCGCGCAATTTGAGCATTTCTAGCATGTTTGGTTGAAATTGGAAATTTACATTTTTCACTTTTGTCAGACAATTGCAATATTCTCACAATAAGCTAATTAGATCAATTGGAGCATTTCTAGCATGTTTGGTTAAAATTGGAAAATTACATTTTTCAGTTTTGTCAGACGTTTGTAATATTCTCACAATAAGCTAATTAGCTCGATTGGAGCATTTCTAGCATGTTTAAGTGAAATTCGAAATTTACATTTTTCACTTTTGTCAGACGTTTGTAATATTCCTACAATAAGCTAATTAGCTCAATTGGAGCATTTCTAGCATGTTTGGTTGAAATTCGAAATTTACATTTTTCACTTTTGTCAGACGTTTGTAATATTCCCACAATAAGCTAATTAGCTCAATTGGAGCATTTCTAGCATGTTTGGTTGAAATTGGAAATTTACATTTTTCACTTTTGTCAGACAATTGCAATATTCTCACAATAAGCTAATTAGCTCAATTGGAGCATTTCTAGCATGTTTGATTGAAATTGGAAATTTACATTTTTCAGTTTTGTCAGACGTTTGTAATATTCTCACAATAAGCTAATTAGCTCAATTGGAGCATTTCTAGCATGTTTGGTTGAAATTGGAAATTTACATTTTTCAGTTTTGTCAGACGTTTGTAATATTTTCACAATAAGCTAATTAACTCAATTGGAGCATTTCTAGCACGTTTGGTTGAAATTCGAAATTTACATTTTTCACTTCTGTCAAACAATTGCAATATTCTCACAATAAGCTAATTAGCTCAATTGGAGCATTTCTAGCATGTTTGGTTGAAATTGGAAATTCACATTTTTCAGTGTTGTCAGACGTTTGTAATATTCTCACAATAAGCTAATTAGCTCAATTGGAGCATTTCTAGCATGTTTGGTTGAAATTGGAAATATACATTTTTCACTTTTGTTAGACGTTTGTAATATTCTCACAATAAGCTAATTAGCTCAATTGGAGCATTTCTAGCATGTTTGGCTGAAATTGGAAATTCACATTTTTCAGTGTTGTCAGACGTTTTTAATATTCTCACAATAAGCTAATTAGCTCAATTGGAGCATTTCTAGCATGTTTGGTTGAAATTGGAAATCTACATTTTTCAGTTTTGTCAGACGTTTGTAAAATTCTTACAGTAGGCTTATTTGCGCAATTTGAGCATTTCTAGCATGTTTAATTGAAGTTGGAAATTTACATTTTTCACTTTTGTCAGACAATTGCAATATTCTCACAATAAGCTAATTAGCTCAATTGGAGCATTTCTAGCATGTTTGGTTGAAATTGGAAATTTACATTTTTCAGTGTTGTCAGACGTTTGTAATATTGTCACAATAAGCTAATTAGCTCAATTGGAGCATTTCTAGCATGTTTGGTTGAAATTGGAAATTTACATTTTTCACTTTTGTCAGACAATTGCAATAATCTCACAATAAGCTAATTAGCTCAATTGGAGCAATTCTAGCATGTTTGGTTGAAATTGGAAATTTACATTTTTCAATTTTGTTAGACGTTTGTAATACTCTCACAATAAGCTAATTAGCTCAATTGGAGCATTTCTAGCATGTTGGGTTGAAGTTAGAAATTTACATTTTTCAGTGTTGTCAGACGTTTGTAAAATTCTTACAGTAGGCTTATTCGCGCAATTTGAGCATTTCTAGCATGTTTGGTTGAAATTGGAAATTTACATTTTTCACTTTTGTCAGACAATTGCAATATTCTCACAATAAGCTAATTAGCTCAATTGGAGCATTTCTAGCATGTTTGGTTAAAATTGGAAAATTACATTTTTCAGTTTTGTCAGACGTTTGTAATATTCTCACAATAAGCTAATTAGCTCAATTGGAGCATTTCTAGCATGTATGGTTGAAATTCGAAATTTACATTTTTCACTTTTGTCAGACGTTTGTAATATTCCCACAGTAAGCCATTTAGCTCAATTGGAGCATTTCTAGCATGTTTGGTTGAAATTGGAAATTTACATTTTTCACTTTTGTCAGACAATTACAATATTCTCACAATAAGCTAATTAGCTCAATTGGAGCATTTCTAGCATGTTTGGTTGAAATTGGAAATTTACATTTTTCAGTTTTGTCAGACGTTTGTAATATTCTCACAATAAGCTAATTAGTTCAATTGGAGCATTTCTAGCATGTTTGGTTGAAATTGGAAATTTACATTTTTCACTTTTGTCAGACAATTGCAATATTCTCACAATAAGCTAATTAGCTCAATTGGAGCATTTCTAGCATGTTTGGTTGAAATTGGAAATTTACATTTTTCACTTTTGTCAGACGTTTGTAATATTCTCACAATAAGCTAATTAGCTCAATTGGAGCATTTCTAGCATGTTTGGTTGAAATTGGAAATTTACATTTTTTCAGTTTTGTCAGACGTTTGTAATATTTTCACAATAAGCTAATTAGCTCAATTGGAGCATTTCTAGCACGTTTGGTTGAAATTGGAAATTTACATTTTTCACTTTTGTCAAACAATTGCAATATTCTCTCAATAAGCTAATTAGCTCAATTGGAGCATTTCTAGCATGTTTGGTTGAAATTGGAAATTTACATTTTTCAGTTTTGTCAGACGTTTGTAATATTCTCACAATAAGCTAATTAGCTCAATTGGAGCATTTCTAGCATGTTTGGTTGAAATTGGAATTTTACATTTTTCAGTTTTGTCAGACGTTTGTAATATTCTCACAATAAGCTAATTAGCTCAATTGGAGCATTTCTAGCATGTTTGGTTGAAATTGGAAATTTACATTTTTCAGTTTTGTCAGACGTTTGTAAAATTCTTACAGTAGGCTTATTTGCGCAAGTTGAGCATTTCTAGCGTGTTTGGTTGACATTGGAAGTTTACATTTTTCACTTTTGTCAGACAATTGCAATATTCTCACAATAAGCTAATTAGCTCAATTGGAGCATTTCTAGCATGTTTGGTTGAAATTGGAAATTTACATTTTTCAGTGTTGTCAGACGTTTGTAATATTCTCACAATAAGCTAATTAGCTCAATTGGAGCATTTCTAGCATGTTTGGTTGAAATTGGAAATTTACATTTTTCACTTTTGTCAGACAATTGCAATAATCTCACAGCAAGCTAATTAGCTCAATTGGAGCAATTGTAGCATGTTTGGTTGAAATTGGAAATTTACATTTTTCACTTTTGTCAGACAATTGCAATATTCTCTCAATAAGCTAATTAGCTCAATTGGAGCATTTCTAGCATGTTTGGTTGAAATTGGAAATTTACATTTTTCAGTTTTGTCAGACGTTTGTAATATTTTCACAATAAGCTAATTAGCTCAATTGGAGCATTTCTAGCACGTTTGGTTGAAATTGGAAATTTACATTTTTCACTTTTGTCAAACAATTGCAATATTCTCTCAATAAGCTAATTAGCTCAATTGGAGCATTTCTAGCACGTTTGGTTGAAATTGGAAATTTCCATTTTTCACTTTTGTTGGACGTTTGTAATATTCTCACAATAAGCTAATTAGCTCATTTTGAGCATTTCTAGCATGTTTGGCTGAAATTGGAAATTTAAATTTTTCACTTTTGTCAGACAATTGCAATATTCTCACAATAAGCTAATTAGCTCAATTGGAGCATTTCTAGCATGTTTGGTTGAAATTGGAAATTTACATTTTTCACTTTTGTCAGACAATTGTAATATTCTCACAATAAGCTAATTAGCTCATTTGGAGCATTTCTAGCATGTTGGGTTGAAATTAGAAATTTACATTATTCAGTGTTGTCAGACGTTTGTAATATTCTCACAATAAGCTAATTAGCTCAATTGGAGCATTTCTAGCATGTTTGGTTGAAATTGGAAATTTACATTTTTCAGTTTTGTCAGACGTTTGTAAAATTCTTACAGTAGGCTTATTCGCGCAATTTGAGCATTTCTAGCATGTTTGGTTGAAATTGGAAATTTACATTTTTCACTTTTGTCAGACAATTGCAATATTCTCACAATAAGCTAATTAGATCAATTGGAGCATTTCTAGCATGTTTGGTTAAAATTGGAAAATTACATTTTTCAGTTTTGTCAGACGTTTGTAATATTCTCACAATAAGCTAATTAGCTCGATTGGAGCATTTCTAGCATGTTTAAGTGAAATTCGAAATTTACATTTTTCACTTTTGTCAGACGTTTGTAATATTCCTACAATAAGCTAATTAGCTCAATTGGAGCATTTCTAGCATGTTTGGTTGAAATTCGAAATTTACATTTTTCACTTTTGTCAGACGTTTGTAATATTCCCACAATAAGCTAATTAGCTCAATTGGAGCATTTCTAGCATGTTTGGTTGAAATTGGAAATTTACATTTTTCACTTTTGTCAGACAATTGCAATATTCTCACAATAAGCTAATTAGCTCAATTGGAGCATTTCTAGCATGTTTGATTGAAATTGGAAATTTACATTTTTCAGTTTTGTCAGACGTTTGTAATATTCTCACAATAAGCTAATTAGCTCAATTGGAGCATTTCTAGCATGTTTGGTTGAAATTGGAAATTTACATTTTTCAGTTTTGTCAGACGTTTGTAATATTTTCACAATAAGCTAATTAACTCAATTGGAGCATTTCTAGCACGTTTGGTTGAAATTCGAAATTTACATTTTTCACTTCTGTCAAACAATTGCAATATTCTCTCAATAAGCTAATTAGCTCAATTGGAGCATTTCTAGCATGTTTGGTTGAAATTGGAAATATACATTTTTCACTTTTGTTAGACGTTTGTAATATTCTCACAATAAGCTAATTAGCTCAATTGGAGCATTTCTAGCATGTTTGGCTGAAATTGGAAATTCACATTTTTCAGTGTTGTCAGACGTTTGTAATATTCTCACAATAAGCTAATTAGCTCAATTGGAGCATTTCTAGCATGTTTGGTTGAAATTGGAAATCTACATTTTTCAGTTTTGTCAGACGTTTGTAAAATTCTTACAGTAGGGTTATTTGCGCAATTTGAGCATTTCTAGCATGTTTAATTGAAGTTGGAAATTTACATTTTTCACTTTTGTCAGACAATTGCAATATTCTCACAATAAGCTAATTAGCTCAATTGGAGCATTTCTAGCATGTTTGGTTGAAATTGGAAATTTACATTTTTCAGTGTTGTCAGACGTTTGTAATATTGTCACAATAAGCTAATTAGCTCAATTGGAGCATTTCTAGCATGTTTGGTTGAAATTGGAAATTTACATTTTTCACTTTTGTCAGACAATTGCAATAATCTCACAATAAGCTAATTAGCTCAATTGGAGCAATTCTAGCATGTTTGGTTGAAATTGGAAATTTACATTTTTCAATTTTGTTAGACGTTTGTAATACTCTCACAATAAGCTAATTAGCTCAATTGGAGCATTTCTAGCATGTTTGGTTGAAATTGGAAATTTAAATTTTTCAGTTTTGTCAGACGTTTGTAAAATTCTTACAGTAGGCTTATTCGCGCAATTTGAGCATTTCTAGCATGTTTGGTTGAAATTGGAAATTTACATTTTTCACTTTTGTCAGACAATTGCAATATTCTCACAATAAGCTAATTAGCTCAATTGGAGCATTTCTAGCATGTTTGGTTAAAATTGGAAAATTACATTTTTCAGTTTTGTCAGACGTTTGTAATATTCTCACAATAAGCTAATTAGCTCAATTGGAGCATTTCTAGCATGTATGGTTGAAATTCGAAATTTACATTTTTCACTTTTGTCAGACGTTTGTAATATTCCCACAGTAAGCCATTTAGCTCAATTGGAGCATTTCTAGCATGTTTGGTTGAAATTGGAAATTTACATTTTTCACTTTTGTCAGACAATTACAATATTCTCACAATAAGCTAATTAGCTCAATTGGAGCATTTCTAGCATGTTTGGTTGAAATTGGAAATTTACATTTTTCAGTTTTGTCAGACGTTTGTAATATTCTCACAATAAGCTAATTAGCTCAATTGGAGCATTTCTAGCACGTTTGGTTGAAATTGGAAATTTACATTTTTCACTTTTGTCCGACGTTTGTAATATATTCACAATAAGCTAATTAGCTCAATTGGAGCATTTCTAGCACGTTTGGTTGAAATTGGAAATTTACATTTTTCACTTTTGTCAAACAATTGCAATATTCTCACAATAAGCCAATTAGCTCAATTGGAGCATTTCTAGCATGTTTGGTTGAAATTGGAAATTTACATTTTTCACTTTTGTCAGACAATTGCAATATTTTCACAATAAGCTAATTAGCTCAATTGGAGCATTTCTAGCATGTTTGGTTGAAATTGGAAATTTACATTTTTCAACTTTGTTAGACGTTTGTAATATTCTCACAATAAGCTAATTAGCTCAATTGGAGCATTTCTAGCATGTTTGGCTGAAATTCGAAATTTAAATTTTTCACTTTAGTCAGACGTTTGTAATATTCCCACAATAAGCTAATTAGCTCAATTGGAGCATTTCTAGCATGTTTGGTTGAAATTCGAAATTTACATTTTTCACTTTTGTCAGACGTTTGTAATATTCCCACAATAAGCTAATTAGCTCAATTGGAGCATTTCTAGCATGTTTGGTTGAAATTGGAAATTTACATTTTTCACTTTTGTCAGACAATTGCAATATTCTCACAATAAGCTAATTAGCTCAATTGGAGCATTTCTAGCATGTTTGATTGAAATTGGAAATTTACATTTTTCAGTTTTGTCAGACGTTTGTAATATTCTCACAATAAGCTAATTAGCTCAATTGGAGCATTTCTAGCATGTTTGGTTGAAATTGGAAATTTACATTTTTCAGTTTTGTCAGACGTTTGTAATATTTTGACAATAAGCTAATTAGCTCAATTGGAGCATTTCTAGCACGTTTGGTTGAAATTGGAAATTTACATTTTTCACTTTTGTCAGACAATTGCAATATTCTCACAATAAGCTAATTAGCTCAATTGGAGCATTTCTAGCATGTTTGGTTGAAATTGGAAATTTACATTTTTCACTTTTGTCAGACGTTTGTAATATTCTCACAATAAGCTAATTAGCTCAATTGGAGCATTTCTAGCATGTTTGGTTGAAATTGGAAATTTACATTTTTTCAGTTTTGTCAGACGTTTGTAATATTTTCACAATAAGCTAATTAGCTCAATTGGAGCATTTCTAGCACGTTTGGTTGAAATTGGAAATTTACATTTTTCACTTTTGTCAGACGTTTGTAATATTCCCACAATAAGCTAATTAGCTCAATTGGAGCATTTCTAGCATGTTTGGTTGAAATTGGAATTTTACATTTTTCAGTTTTGTCAGACGTTTGTAATATTCTCACAATAAGCTAATTAGCTCAATTGGAGCATTTTTAGCATGTTTGGTTGAAATTGGAAATTTACATTTTTCAGTTTTGTCAGACGTTTGTAAAATTCTTACAGTAGGCTTATTTGCGCAAGTTGAGCATTTCTAGCATGTTTGGTTGAAATTGGAAATTTACATTTTTCACTTTTGTCAGACAATTGCAATATTCTCACAATAAGCTAATTAGCTCAATTGGAGCATTTCTAGCATGTTTGGTTGAAATTGGAAATTTACATTTTTCAGTGTTGTCAGACGTTTGTAATATTCTCACAATAAGCTAATTAGCTCAATTGGAGCATTTCTAGCATGTTTGGTTGAAATTGGAAATTTACATTTTTCACTTTTGTCAGACAATTGCAAGAATCTCACAGCAAGCTAATTAGCTCAATTGGAGCAATTCTAGCATGTTTGGTTGAAATTGGAAATTTACATTTTTCACTTTTGTCAGACAATTGCAATATTCTCTCTATAAGCTAATTAGCTCAATTGGAGCATTTCTAGCATGTTTGGTTGAAATTGGAAATTTACATTTTTCAGTTTTGTCAGACGTTTGTAATATTTTCACAATAAGCTAATTAGCTCAATTGGAGCATTTCTAGCACGTTTGGTTGAAATTGGAAATTTACATTTTTCACTTTTGTCAAACAATTGCAATATTCTCTCAATAAGCTAATTAGCTCAATTGGAGCATTTCTAGCATGTTTGGTTGAAATTGGAAATTTACATTTTTCAATTTTGTTGGACGTTTGTAATATTCTCACAATAAGCTAATTAGCTCAATTGGAGCATTTCTAGCATGTTTGGTTGAAATTGGAAATTTACATTTTTCAGTTTTGTCAGACGTTTGTAAAATTCTTACAGTAGGCTTATTCGCGCAATTTGAGCATTTCTAGCATGTTTGGTTGAAATTGGAAATTTACATTTTTCACTTTTGTCAGACAATTGCAATATTCTCACAATAAGCTAATTAGCTCAATTGGAGCATTTCTAGCATGTTTGGTTGAAATTGGAAATTTACATTTTTCACTTTTGTCAGACAATTGCAATATTCTCACAATAAGCTAATTAGCTCAATTGGAGCATTTCTAGCATGTTTGATTGAAATTCGAAATTTACATTTTTCACTTTTGTCAGACGTTTGTAATATTCCCACAATAAGCTAATTAGCTCAATTGGAGCATTTCTAGCATGTTTGGTTGAAATTCGAAATTTACATTTTTCAGTTTTGTCAGACGTTTGTAATATTTTCACAATAAGCTAATTAACTCAATTGGAGCATTTCTAGCACGTTTGGTTGAAATTGGAAATTTACATTTTTCACTTTTGTCAAACAATTGCAATATTCTCTCAATAAGCTAATTAGCTCAATTGGAGCATTTCTAGCATGTTTGGTTGAAATTGGAAGTATACATTTTTCAATTTTGTTAGACGTTTGTAATATTCTCACAATAAGCTAATTTGCTCAATTGGAGCATTTCTAGCATGTTTGGCTGAAATTGGAAATTCACATTTTTCAGTGTTGTCAGACGTTTGTAATATTCTCACAATAAGCTAATTAGCTCAATTGGAGCATTTCTAGCATGTTTGGTTGAAATTGGAAATCTACATTTTTCAGTTTTGTCAGACGTTTGTAAAATTCTTACAGTAGGCTTATTTGCGCAATTTGAGCATTTCTAGCATGTTTAATTGAAGTTGGAAATTTACATTTTTCACTTTTGTCAGACAATTGCAATATTCTCACAATAAGCTAATTAGCTCAATTGGAGCATTTCTAGCATGTTTGGTTGAAATTGGAAATTTACATTTTTCAGTGTTGTCAGACGTTTGTAATATTCTCACAATAAGCTAATTAGCTCAATTGGAGCATTTCTAGCATGTTTGGTTAAAATTGGAAATTTACATTTTTCACTTTTGTCAGACAATTGCAATAATCTCACAATAAGCTAATTAGCTCAATTGGAGCAATTCTAGCATGTTTGGTTGAAATTGGAAATTTACATTTTTCAATTTTGTTAGACGTTTGTAATACTCTCACAATAAGCTAATTAGCTCAATTGGAGCATTTCTAGCATGTTGGGTTGAAGTTAGAAATTTACATTTTTCAGTGTTGTCAGACGTTTGTAATATTCTCACAATAAGCTAATTAGCTCAATTGGAGCATTTCTAGCATGTTTGGTTGAAATTGGAAATTTAAATTTTTCAGTTTTGTCAGACGTTTGTAAAATTCTTACAGTAGGCTTATTCGCGCAATTTGAGCATTTCTAGCATGTTTGGTTGAAATTGGAAATTTACATTTTTCACTTTTGTCAGACAATTGCAATATTCTCACAATAAGCTAATTAGCTCAATTGGAGCATTTCTAGCATGTTTGGTTAAAATTGGAAAATTACATTTTTCAGTTTTGTCAGACGTTTGTAATATTCTCACAATAAGCTAATTAGCTCAAATGGAGCATTTCTAGCATGTATGGTTGAAATTCGAAATTTACATTTTTCACTTTTGTCAGACGTTTGTAATATTCCCACAATAAGCCAATTAGCTCAATTGGAGCATTTCTAGCATGTTTGGTTGAAATTGGAAATTTACATTTTTCACTTTTGTCAGACAATTACAATATTCTCACAATAAGCTAATTAGCTCAATTGGAGCATTTCTAGCATGTTTGGTTGAAATTGGAAATTTACATTTTTCAGTTTTGTCAGACGTTTGTAATATTCTCACAATAAGCTAATTAGCTCAATTGGAGCATTTCTAGCATGTTTGGTTGAAATTGGAAATTTACATTTTTCAGTTTTGTCAGACGTTTGTAATATTTTCACAATAAGCTAATTAACTCAATTGGAGAATTTCTAGCACGTTTGGTTGAAATTGGAAATTTACATTTTTCACTTTTGTCAAACAATTGCAACATTCTCTCAATAAGCTAATTAGCTCAATTGGAGCATTTCTAGCATGTTTGGTTGAAATTGGAAATATACATTTTTCAATTTTGTTAGACGTTTGTAATATTCTCACAATAAGCTAATTAGCTCAATTGGAGCATTTCTAGCATGTTTGGCTGAAATTGGAAATTCACATTTTTCAGTGTTGTCAGACGTTTGTAATATTCTCACAATAAGCTAATTAGCTCAATTGGAGCATTTCTAGCATGTTTGGTTGAAATTGGAAATCTACATTTTTCAGTTTTGTCAGACGTTTGTAAAATTCTTACAGTAGGCTTATTTGCGCAATTTGAGCATTTCTAGCATGTTTAATTGAAGTTGGAAATTTACATTTTTCACTTTTGTCAGACAGTTGCAATATTCTCACAATAAGCTAATTAGCTCAATTGGAGCATTTCTAGCATGTTTGGTTGAAATTGGAAATTTACATTTTTCAGTGTTGTCAGACGTTTGTAATATTCTCACAATAAGCTAGTTAGCTCAATTGGAGCATTTCTAGCATGTTTGGTTGAAATTGGAAATTTACATTTTTCACTTTTGTAAGACAATTGCAATAATCTCACAATAAGCTAATTAGCTCAATTGGAGCAATTCTAGCATGTTTGGTTGAAATTGGAAATTTACATTTTTCAATTTTGTTAGACGTTTGTAATACTCTCACAATAAGCTAATTAGCTCAATTGGAGCATTTCTAGCATGTTGGGTTGAAGTTAGAAATTTACATTTTTCAGTGTTGTCAGACGTTTGTAATATTCTCACAATAAGCTAATTAGCTCAATTGGAGCATTTCTAGCATGTTTGGTTGAAATTGGAAATTTAAATTTTTCAGTTTTGTCAGACGTTTGTAAAATTCTTACAGTAGGCTTATTCGCGCAATTTGAGCATTTCTAGCATGTTTGGTTGAAATTGGAAATTTACATTTTTCACTTTTGTCAGACAATTGCAATATTCTCACAATAAGCTAATTAGCTCAATTGGAGCATTTCTAGCATGTTTGGTTGAAATTGGAAATTTACATTTTTCACTTTTGTCAGACAATTGCAATATTCTCACAATAAGCTAATTAGCTCAATTGGAGCATTTCTAGCATGTTTGGTTAAAATTGGAAAATTACATTTTTCAGTTTTGTCAGACGTTTGTAATATTCTCACAATAAGCTAATTAGCTCAAATGGAGCATTTCTAGCATGTATGGTTGAAATTCGAAATTTACATTTTTCACTTTTGTCAGACGTTTGTAATATTCCCACAATAAGCCAATTAGCTCAATTGGAGCATTTCTAGCATGTTTGGTTGAAATTGGAAATTTACATTTTTCACTTTTGTCAGACAATTACAATATTCTCACAATAAGCTAATTAGCTCAATTGGAGCATTTCTAGCATGTTTGGTTGAAATTGGAAATTTACATTTTTCAGTTTTGTCAGACGTTTGTAATATTCTCACAATAAGCTAATTAGCTCAATTGGAGCATTTCTAGCATGTTTGGTTGAAATTGGAAATTTACATTTTTCAGTTTTGTCAGACGTTTGTAATATTTTCACAATAAGCTAATTAACTCAATTGGAGCATTTCTAGCACGTTTGGTTGAAATTGGAAATTTACATTTTTCACTTTTGTCAAACAATTGCAACATTCTCTCAATAAGCTAATTAGCTCAATTGGAGCATTTCTAGCATGTTTGGTTGAAATTGGAAATATACATTTTTCAATTTTGTTAGACGTTTGTAATATTCTCACAATAAGCTAATTAGCTCAATTGGAGCATTTCTAGCATGTTTGGCTGAAATTGGAAATTCACATTTTTCAGTGTTGTCAGACGTTTGTAATATTCTCACAATAAGCTAATTAGCTCAATTGGAGCATTTCTAGCATGTTTGGTTGAAATTGGAAATCTACATTTTTCAGTTTTGTCAGACGTTTGTAAAATTCTTACAGTAGGCTTATTTGCGCAATTTGAGCATTTCTAGCATGTTTAATTGAAGTTGGAAATTTACATTTTTCACTTTTGTCAGACAGTTGCAATATTCTCACAATAAGCTAATTAGCTCAATTGGAGCATTTCTAGCATGTTTGGTTGAAATTGGAAATTTACATTTTTCAGTGTTGTCAGACGTTTGTAATATTCTCACAATAAGCTAGTTAGCTCAATTGGAGCATTTCTAGCATGTTTGGTTGAAATTGGAAATTTACATTTTTCACTTTTGTAAGACAATTGCAATAATCTCACAATAAGCTAATTAGCTCAATTGGAGCAATTCTAGCATGTTTGGTTGAAATTGGAAATTTACATTTTTCAATTTTGTTAGACGTTTGTAATACTCTCACAATAAGCTAATTAGCTCAATTGGAGCATTTCTAGCATATTGGGTTGAAGTTAGAAATTTACATTTTTCAGTGTTGTCAGACGTTTGTAATATTCTCACAATAAGCTAATTAGCTCAATTGGAGCATTTCTAGCATGTTTGGTTGAAATTGGAAATTTAAATTTTTCAGTTTTGTCAGACGTTTGTAAAATTCTTACAGTAGGCTTATTCGCGCAATTTGAGCATTTCTAGCATGTTTGGTTGAAATTGGAAATTTACATTTTTCACTTTTGTCAGACAATTGCAATATTCTCACAATAAGCTAATTAGCTCAATTGGAGCATTTCTAGCATGTTTGGTTAAAATTGGAAAATTACATTTTTCAGTTTTGTCAGACGTTTGTAATATTCTCACAATAAGCTAATTAGCTCAATTGGAGCATTTCTAGCATGTATGGTTGAAATTCGAAATTTACATTTTTCACTTTTGTCAGACGTTTGTAATATTCCCACAATAAGCCAATTAGCTCAATTGGAGCATTTCTAGCATGTTTGGTTGAAATTGGAAATTCACATTTTTCACTTTTGTCAGACAATTACAATATTCTCACAATAAGCTAATTAGCTCAATTGGAGCATTTCTAGCATGTTTGGTTGAAATTGGAAATTTACATTTTTCAGTTTTGTCAGACGTTTGTAATATTCTCACAATAAGCTAATTAGCTCAATTGGAGCATTTCTAGCATGTTTGGTTGAAATTGGAAATTTACATTTTTCACTTTTGTCAGACGTTTGTAATATTCTCACAATAAGCTAATTAGCTCAATTGGAGCATTTCTAGCATGTTTGGTTGAAATTGGAAATTTACATTTTTTCAGTTTTGTCAGACGTTTGTAATATTCTCACAATAAGCTAATTAGCTCAATTGGAGCATTTCTAGCATGTTTGGTTGAAATTGGAAATTTACATTTTTCAGTTTTGTCAGACGTTTGTAATATTTTCACAATAAGCTAATTAGCTCAATTGGAGCATTTCTAGCACGTTTGGTTGAAATTGGAAATTTACATTTTTCACTTTTGTCAGACAATTGCAATATTCTCACAATAAGCTAATTAGCTCAATTGGAGCATTTCTAGCATGTTTGGTTGAAATTGGAAATTTACATTTTTCACTTTTGTCAGACGTTTGTAATATTCTCACAATAAGCTAATTAGCTCAATTGGAGCATTTCTAGCATGTTTGGTTGAAATTGGAAATTTACATTTTTTCAGTTTTGTCAGACGTTTGTAATATTTTCACAATAAGCTAATTAGCTCAATTGGAGCATTTCTAGCACGTTTGGTTGAAATTGGAAATTTACATTTTTCACTTTTGTCAAACAATTGCAATATTCTCTCAATAAGCTAATTAGCTCAATTGGAGCATTTCTAGCATGTTTGGTTGAAATTGGAAATTTACATTTTTCACTTTTGTCAGACGTTTGTAATATTCTCACAATAAGCTAATTAGCTCAATTGGAGCATTTCTAGCATGTTTGGTTGAAATTGGAATTTTACATTTTTCAGTTTTGTCAGACGTTTGTAATATTCTCACAATAAGCTAATTAGCTCAATTGGAGCATTTCTAGCATGTTTGGTTGAAATTGGAAATTTACATTTTTCAGTGTTGTCAGACGTTTGTAAAATTCTTACAGTAGGCTTATTTGCGCAAGTTGAGCATTTCTAGCATGTTTGGTTGAAATTGGAAATTTACATTTTTCAATTTTGTTGGACGTTTGTAATATTCTCTCAATAAGCTAATTAGCTCAATTGGAGCATTTCTAGCATGTTTGGTTGAAATTGGAAATTTACATTTTTCAGTTTTGTCAGACGTTTGTAATATTTTCACAATAAGCTAATTAGCTCAATTGGAGCATTTCTAGCACGTTTGGTTGAAATTGGAAATTTACATTTTTCACTTTTGTCAAACAATTGCAATATTCTCTCAATAAGCTAATTAGCTCAATTGGAGCATTTCTAGCATGTTTGGTTGAAATTGGAAATTTACATTTTTCAATTTTGTTGGACGTTTGTAATATTCTCACAATAAGCTAATTAGCTCAATTGGAGCATTTCTAGCATGTTTGGCTGAAATTGGAAATTTACATTTTTCACTTTTGTCAGACAATTGCAATATTCTCACAATAAGCTAATTAGCTCAATTGGAGCATTTCTAGCATGTTTGGTTGAAATTGGAAATTTACATTTTTCACTTTTGTCAGACAATTGTAATATTCTCACAATAAGCTAATTAGCTCATTTGGAGCATTTCTAGCATGTTGGGTTGAAATTAGAAATTTACATTATTCAGTGTTGTCAGACGTTTGTAATATTCTCACAATAAGCTAATTAGCTCAATTGGAGCATTTCTAGCATGTTTGGTTGAAATTGGAAATTTACATTTTTCAGTTTTGTCAGACGTTTGTAAAATTCTTACAGTAGGCTTATTCGCGCAATTTGAGCATTTCTAGCATGTTTGGTTGAAATTGGAAATTTATATTTTTCACTTTTGTCAGACAATTGCAATATTCTCACAATAAGCTAATTAGATCAATTGGAGCATTTCTAGCATGTTTGGTTAAAATTGGAAAATAACATTTTTCAGTTTTGTCAGACGTTTGTAATATTCTCACAATAAGCTAATTAGCTCGATTGGAGCATTTCTAGCATGTTTAAGTGAAATTCGAAATTTACATTTTTCACTTTTGTCAGACGTTTGTAATATTCCCACAATAAGCTAATTAGCTCAATTGGAGCATTTCTAGCATGTTTGGTTGAAATTCGAAATTTACATTTTTCACTTTTGTCAGACGTTTGTAATATTCCCACAATAAGCTAATTAGCTCAATTGGAGCATTTCTAGCATGTTTGGTTGAAATTGGAAATTTACATTTTTCACTTTTGTCAGACAATTGCAATATTCTCACAATAAGCTAATTAGCTCAATTGGAGCATTTCTAGCATGTTTGATTGAAATTGGAAATTTACATTTTTCAGTTTTGTCAGACGTTTGTAATATTCTCACAATAAGCTAATTAGCTCAATTGGAGCATTTCTAGCATGTTTGGTTGAAATTGGAAATTTACATTTTTCAGTTTTGTCAGACGTTTGTAATATTTTCACAATAAGCTAATTAACTCAATTGGAGCATTTCTAGCACGTTTGGTTGAAATTGGAAATTTACATTTTTCACTTTTGTCAAACAATTGCAATATTCTCTCAATAAGCTAATTAGCTCAATTGGAGCATTTCTAGCATGTTTGGTTGAAATTGGAAGTATACATTTTTCAATTTTGTTAGACGTTTGTAATATTCTCACAATAAGCTAATTAGCTCAATTGGAGCATTTCTAGCATGTTTGGCTGAAATTGGAAATTCACATTTTTCAGTGTTGTCAGACGTTTGTAATATTCTCACAATAAGCTAATTAGCTCAATTGGAGCATTTCTAGCATGTTTGGTTGAAATTGGAAATCTACATTTTTCAGTTTTGTCAGACGTTTGTAAAATTCTTACAGTAGGCTTATTTGCGCAATTTGAGCATTTCTAGCATGTTTAATTGAAGTTGGAAATTTACATTTTTCACTTTTGTCAGACAATTGCAATATTCTCACAATAAGCTAATTAGCTCAATTGGAGCATTTCTAGCATGTTTGGTTGAAATTGGAAATTTACATTTTTCAGTGTTGTCAGACGTTTGTAATATTCTCACAATAAGCTAATTAGCTCAATTGGAGCATTTCTAGCATGTTTGGTTGAAATTGGAAATTTACATTTTTCACTTTTGTCAGACAATTGCAATAATCTCACAATAAGCTAATTAGCTCAATTGGAGCAATTCTAGCACGTTTGGTTGAAATTGGAAATTTACATTTTTCACTTTTGTCAGACAATTGCAATATTCTCACAATAAGCTAATTAGCTCAATTGGAGCATTTCTAGCATGTTTGGTTGAAATTGGAAATTTACATTTTTCACTTTTGTCAGACGTTTGTAATATTCTCACAATAAGCTAATTAGCTCAATTGGAGCATTTCTAGCATGTTTGGTTGAAATTGGAAATTTACATTTTTTCAGTTTTGTCAGACGTTTGTAATATTTTCACAATAAGCTAATTAGCTCAATTGGAGCATTTCTAGCACGTTTGGTTGAAATTGGAAATTTACATTTTTCACTTTTGTCAAACAATTGCAATATTCTCTCAATAAGCTAATTAGCTCAATTGGAGCATTTCTAGCATGTTTGGTTGAAATTGGAAATTTACATTTTTCACTTTTGTCAGACGTTTGTAATATTCTCACAATAAGCTAATTAGCTCAATTGGAGCATTTCTAGCATGTTTGGTTGAAATTGGAATTTTACATTTTTCAGTTTTGTCAGACGTTTGTAATATTCTCACAATAAGCTAATTAGCTCAATTGGAGCATTTCTAGCATGTTTGGTTGAAATTGGAAATTTACATTTTTCAGTGTTGTCAGACGTTTGTAAAATTCTTACAGTAGGCTTATTTGCGCAAGTTGAGCATTTCTAGCATGTTTGGTTGAAATTGGAAATTTACATTTTTCAATTTTGTTGGACGTTTGTAATATTCTCTCAATAAGCTAATTAGCTCAATTGGAGCATTTCTAGCATGTTTGGTTGAAATTGGAAATTTACATTTTTCAGTTTTGTCAGACGTTTGTAATATTTTCACAATAAGCTAATTAGCTCAATTGGAGCATTTCTAGCACGTTTGGTTTAAATTGGAAATTTACATTTTTCACTTTTGTCAAACAATTGCAATATTCTCTCAATAAGCTAATTAGCTCAATTGGAGCATTTCTAGCATGTTTGGTTGAAATTGGAAATTTACATTTTTCAATTTTGTTGGACGTTTGTAATATTCTCACAATAAGCTAATTAGCTCAATTGGAGCATTTCTAGCATGTTTGGCTGAAATTGGAAATTTACATTTTTCACTTTTGTCAGACAATTGCAATATTCTCACAATAAGCTAATTAGCTCAATTGGAGCATTTCTAGCATGTTTGGTTGAAATTGGAAATTTACATTTTTCACTTTTGTCAGACAATTGTAATATTCTCACAATAAGCTAATTAGCTCATTTGGAGCATTTCTAGCATGTTGGTTTGAAATTAGAAATTTACATTATTCAGTGTTGTCAGACGTTTGTAATATTCTCACAATAAGCTAATTAGCTCAATTGGAGCATTTCTAGCATGTTTGGTTGAAATTGGAAATTTACATTTTTCAGTTTTGTCAGACGTTTGTAATATTTTCACAATAAGCTAATTAGCTCAATTGGAGCATTTCTAGCACGTTTGGTTTAAATTGGAAATTTACATTTTTCACTTTTGTCAAACAATTGCAATATTCTCTCAATAAGCTAATTAGCTCAATTGGAGCATTTCTAGCATGTTTGGTTGAAATTGGAAATTTACATTTTTCAATTTTGTTGGACGTTTGTAATATTCTCACAATAAGCTAATTAGCTCAATTGGAGCATTTCTAGCATGTTTGGCTGAAATTGGAAATTTACATTTTTCACTTTTGTCAGACAATTGCAATATTCTCACAATAAGCTAATTAGCTCAATTGGAGCATTTCTAGCATGTTTGGTTGAAATTGGAAATTTACATTTTTCACTTTTGTCAGACAATTGTAATATTCTCACAATAAGCTAATTAGCTCATTTGGAGCATTTCTAGCATGTTGGTTTGAAATTAGAAATTTACATTATTCAGTGTTGTCAGACGTTTGTAATATTCTCACAATAAGCTAATTAGCTCAATTGGAGCATTTCTAGCATGTTTGGTTGAAATTGGAAATTTACATTTTTCAGTTTTGTCAGACGTTTGTAAAATTCTTACAGTAGGCTTATTCGCGCAATTTGAGCATTTCTAGCATGTTTGGTTGAAATTGGAAATTTACATTTTTCACTTTTGTCAGACAATTGCAATATTCTCACAATAAGCTAATTAGATCAATTGGAGCATTTCTAGCATGTTTGGTTAAAATTGGAAAATAACATTTTTCAGTTTTGTCAGACGTTTGTAATATTCTCACAATAAGCTAATTAGCTCGATTGGAGCATTTCTAGCATGTTTAAGTGAAATTCGAAATTTACATTTTTCACTTTTGTCAGACGTTTGTAATATTCCCACAATAAGCTAATTAGCTCAATTGGAGCATTTCTAGCATGTTTGGTTGAAATTCGAAATTTACATTTTTCACTTTTGTCAGACGTTTGTAATATTCCCACAATAAGCTAATTAGCTCAATTGGAGCATTTCTAGCATGTTTGGTTGAAATTGGAAATTTACATTTTTCACTTTTGTCAGACAATTGCAATATTCTCACAATAAGCTAATTAGCTCAATTGGAGCATTTCTAGCATGTTTGATTGAAATTGGAAATTTACATTTTTCAGTTTTGTCAGACGTTTGTAATATTCTCACAATAAGCTAATTAGCTCAATTGGAGCATTTCTAGCATGTTTGGTTGAAATTGGAAATTTACATTTTTCAGTTTTGTCAGACGTTTGTAATATTTTCACAATAAGCTAATTAACTCAATTGGAGCATTTCTAGCACGTTTGGTTGAAATTGGAAATTTACATTTTTCACTTTTGTCAAACAATTGCAATATTCTCTCAATAAGCTAATTAGCTCAATTGGAGCATTTCTAGCATGTTTGGTTGAAATTGGAAGTATACATTTTTCAATTTTGTTAGACGTTTGTAATATTCTCACAATAAGCTAATTAGCTCAATTGGAGCATTTCTAGCATGTTTGGCTGAAATTGGAAATTCACATTTTTCAGTGTTGTCAGACGTTTGTAATATTCTCACAATAAGCTAATTAGCTCAATTGGAGCATTTCTAGCATGTTTGGTTGAAATTGGAAATCTACATTTTTCAGTTTTGTCAGACGTTTGTAAAATTCTTACAGTAGGCTTATTTGCGCAATTTGAGCATTTCTAGCATGTTTAATTGAAGTTGGAAATTTACATTTTTCACTTTTGTCAGACAATTGCAATATTCTCACAATAAGCTAATTAGCTCAATTGGAGCATTTCTAGCATGTTTGGTTGAAATTGGAAATTTACATTTTTCAGTGTTGTCAGACGTTTGTAATATTCTCACAATAAGCTAATTAGCTCAATTGGAGCATTTCTAGCATGTTTGGTTGAAATTGGAAATTTACATTTTTCACTCTTGTCAGACAATTGCAATAATCTCACAATAAGCTAATTAGCTCAATTGGAGCAATTCTAGCATGTTTGGTTGAAATTGGAAATTTACATTTTTCAATTTTGTTAGACGTTTGTAATACTCTCACAATAAGCTAATTAGCTCAATTGGAGCATTTCTAGCATGTTGGGTTGAAGTTAGAAATTTACATTTTTCAGTGTTGTCAGACGTTTGTAATATTCTCACAATAAGCTAATTAGCTCAATTGGAGCATTTCTAGCATGTTTGGTTGAAATTGGAAATTTAAATTTTTCAGTTTTGTCAGACGTTTGTAAAATTCTTACAGTAGGCTTATTCGCGCAATTTGAGCATTTCTAGCATGTTTGGTTGAAATTGGAAATTTACATTTTTCACTTTTGTCAGACAATTGCAATATTCTCACAATAAGCTAATTAGCTCAATTGGAGCATTTCTAGCATGTTTGGTTAAAATTGGAAAATTACATTTTTCAGTTTTGTCAGACGTTTGTAATATTCTCACAATAAGCTAATTAGCTCATTTGGAGCATTTCTAGCATGTATGGTTGAAATTCGAAATTTACATTTTTCACTTTTGTCAGACGTTTGTAATATTCCCACAATAAGCCAATTAGCTCAATTGGAGCATTTCTAGCATGTTTGGTTGAAATTGGAAATTTACATTTTTCACTTTTGTCAGACAATTACAATATTCTCACAATAAGCTAATTAGCTCAATTGGAGCATTTCTAGCATGTTTGGTTGAAATTCGAAATTTACATTTTTCAGTTTTGTCAAACGTTTGTAATATTCTCACAATAAGCTAATTAGCTCAATTGGAGCATTTCTAGCATGTTTGGTTGAAATTGGAAATTTACATTTTTCACTTTTGTCCGACGTTTGTAATATATTCACAATAAGCTAATTAGCTCAATTGGAGCATTTCTAGCACGTTTGGTTGAAATTGGAAATTTACATTTTTCACTTTTGCCAAACAATTGCAATATTCTCACAATAAGCCAATTAGCTCAATTGGAGTATTTCTAGCATGTTTGGTTGAAATTGGAAATTTACATTTTTCACTTTTGTCAGACAATTGCAATATTTTCACAATAAGCTAATTAGCTCAATTGGAGCATTTCTAGCATGTTTGGTTGAAATTGGAAATTTACATTTTTCAACTTTGTTAGACGTTTGTAATATTCTCACAATAAGCTAATTAGCTCAATTGGAGCATTTCTAGCATGTTTGGCTGAAATTCGAAGTTTACATTTTTCACTTTTGTCAGACGTTTGTAATATTCCCACAATAAGCTAATTAGCTCAAATGGAGCATTTCTAGCATGTTTGGTTGAAATTCGAAATTTACATTTTTCACTTTTGTCAGACGTTTGTAATATTCCCACAATAAGCTAATTAGCTCAATTGGAGCATTTCTAGCATGTTTGGTTGAAATTGGAAATTTACATTTTTCACTTTTGTCAGACAATTGCAATATTCTCACAATAAGCTAATTAGCTCAATTGGAGCATTTCTAGCATGTTTGATTGAAATTGGAAATTTACATTTTTCAGTTTTGTCAGACGTTTGTAATATTCTCACAATAAGCTAATTAGCTCAATTGGAGCATTTCTAGCATGTTTGGTTGAAATTGGAAATTTACATTTTTCAGTTTTGTCAGACGTTTGTAATATTTTCACAATAAGCTAATTAGCTCAATTGGAGCATTTCTAGCACGTTTGGTTGAAATTGGAAATTTACATTTTTCACTTTTGTCAAACAATTGCAATATTCTCTCAATAAGCTAATTAGCTCAATTGGAGCATTTCTAGCATGTTTGGTTGAAATTGGAAAGATACATTTTTCAATTTTGTTAGACGTTTGTAATATTCTCACAATAAGCTAATTAGCTCAATTGGAGCATTTCTAGCACGTTTGGTTGAAATTGGAAATTTACATTTTTCACTTTTGCCAAACAATTGCAATATTCTCACAATAAGCCAATTAGCTCAATTGGAGTATTTCTAGCATGTTTGGTTGAAATTGGAAATTTACATTTTTCACTTTTGTCAGACAATTGCAATATTTTCACAATAAGCTAATTAGCTCAATTGGAGCATTTCTAGCATGTTTGGTTGAAATTGGAAATTTACATTTTTCAACTTTGTTAGACGTTTGTAATATTCTCACAATAAGCTAATTAGCTCAATTGGAGCATTTCTAGCATGTTTGGCTGAAATTCGAAGTTTACATTTTTCACTTTTGTCAGACGTTTGTAATATTCCCACAATAAGCTAATTAGCTCAAATGGAGCATTTCTAGCATGTTTGGTTGAAATTCGAAATTTACATTTTTCACTTTTGTCAGACGTTTGTAATATTCCCACAATAAGCTAATTAGCTCAATTGGAGCATTTCTAGCATGTTTGGTTGAAATTGGAAATTTACATTTTTCACTTTTGTCAGACAATTGCAATATTCTCACAATAAGCTAATTAGCTCAATTGGAGCATTTCTAGCATGTTTGATTGAAATTGGAAATTTACATTTTTCAGTTTTGTCAGACGTTTGTAATATTCTCACAATAAGCTAATTAGCTCAATTGGAGCATTTCTAGCATGTTTGGTTGAAATTGGAAATTTACATTTTTCAGTTTTGTCAGACGTTTGTAATATTTTCACAATAAGCTAATTAGCTCAATTGGAGCATTTCTAGCACGTTTGGTTGAAATTGGAAATTTACATTTTTCACTTTTGTCAAACAATTGCAATATTCTCTCAATAAGCTAATTAGCTCAATTGGAGCATTTCTAGCATGTTTGGTTGAAATTGGAAAGATACATTTTTCAATTTTGTTAGACGTTTGTAATATTCTCACAATAAGCTAATTAGCTCAATTGGAGCATTTCTAGCATGTTTGGTTGAAATTGGAAATTTACATTTTTCACTTTTGTCAGACAATTGCAATATTCTCACAATAAGCTAATTAGCTCAATTGGAGCATTTCTAGCATGTTTGGTTGAAATTGGAAATTTACATTTTTCACTTTTGTCAGACAATTGCAATATTCTCACAATAAGCTAATTAGCTCATTTGGAGCATTTCTAGCATGTTTGGTTAAAATTGGAAAAATACATTTTTCAGTTTTGTCAGACGTTTGTAATATTCTCACAATAAGCTAATTAGCTCATTTGGAGCATTTCTAGCATGTTTGGTTGAAAATGGAAATTTACATTTTTCACTTTTGTCAGACGTTTGTAATATTCTCACAATAAGCTAATTAGCTCAATTGGAGCATTTCTAGCATGTTTGGTTGAAATTTGAATTTTACATTTTTCAGTTTTGTCAGACGTTTGTAATATTCTCACAATAAGCTAATTAGCTCAATTGGAGCATTTCTAGCATGTTTGGTTGAAATTGGAAATTTACATTTTTCAGTTTTGTCAGACGTTTGTAAAATTCTTACAGTAGGCTTATTTGCGCAAGTTGAGCATTTCTAGCATGTTTGGTTGAAATTGGAAATTTACATTTTTCACTTTTGTCAGACAATTGCAATATTCTCACAATAAGCTAATTAGCTCAATTGGAGCATTTCTAGCATGTTTGGTTGAAATTGGAAATTTACATTTTTCAGTGTTGTCAGACGTTTGTAATATTCTCACAATAAGCTAATTAGCTCAATTGGAGCATTTCTAGCATGTTTGGTTGAAATTGGAAATTTACATTTTTCACTTTTGTCAGACAATTGCAATAATCTCACAGCAAGCTAATTAGCTCAATTGGAGCAATTCTAGCATGTTTGGTTGAAATTGGAAATTTACATTTTTCACTTTTGTCAGACAATTGCAATATTCTCTCAATAAGCTAATTAGCTCAATTGGAGCATTTCTAGCATGTTTGGTTAAAATTGGAAATTTACATTTTTCAGTTTTGTCAGACGTTTGTAATATTTTCACAATAAGCTAATTAGCTCAATTGGAGCATTTCTAGCACGTTTGGTTGAAATTGGAAATTTACATTTTTCACTTTTGTCAAACAATTGCAATATTCTCTCAATAAGCTAATTAGCTCAATTGGAGCATTTCTAGCATGTTTGGTTGAAATTGGAAATTTACATTTTTCAATTTTGTTGGACGTTTGTAATATTCTCACAATAAGCTAATTAGCTCAATTGGAGCATTTCTAGCATGTTTGGCTGAAATTGGAAATTTACATTTTTCACTTTTGTCAGACAATTGCAATATTCTCACAATAAGCTAATTAGCTCAATTGGAGCATTTCTAGCATGTTTGGTTGAAATTGGAAATTTACATTTTTCACTTTTGTCAGACAATTGTAATATTCTCACAATAAGCTAATTAGCTCATTTGGAGCATTTCTAGCATGTTGGGTTGAAATTGGAAATTTACATTTTTCAGTTTTGTCAGACGTTTGTAAAATTCTTACAGTAGGCTTATTCGCGCAATTTGAGCATTTCTAGCATGTTTGGTTGAAATTGGAAATTTACATTTTTCACTTTTGTCAGACAATTGCAATATTCTCACAATAAGCTAATTAGATCAATTGGAGCATTTCTAGCATGTTTGGTTAAAATTGGAAAATTACATTTTTCAGTTTTGTCAGACGTTTGTAATATTCTCACAATAAGCTAATTAGCTCGATTGGAGCATTTCTAGCATGTTTAAGTGAAATTCGAAATTTACATTTTTCACTTTTGTCAGACGTTTGTAATATTCCCACAATAAGCTAATTAGCTCAATTGGAGCATTTCTAGCATGTTTGGTTGAAATTCGAAATTTACATTTTTCACTTTTGTCAGACGTTTGTAATATTCCCACAATAAGCTAATTAGCTCAATTGGAGCATTTCTAGCATGTTTGGTTGAAATTGGATATTTACATTTTTCACTTTTGTCAGACAATTGCAATATTCTCACAATAAGCTAATTAGCTCAATTGGAGCATTTCTAGCATGTTTGGTTGAAATTGGAAATTTACATTTTTCAGTGTTGTCAGACGTTTGTAATATTCTCACAATAAGCTAATTAGCTCAATTGGAGCATTTCTAGCATGTTTGGTTGAAATTCGAAATTTACATTTTTCACTTTTGTCAGACGTTTGTAATATTCCCACAATAAGCTAATTAGCTCAATTGGAGCATTTCTAGCATGTTTGGTTGAAATTGGAAATTTAATTTTTTCAGTTTTGTCAGACGTTTGTAAAATTCTTACAGTAGGCTTATTCGCGCAATTTGAGCATTTCTAGCATGTTGGGTTGAAGTTAGAAATTTACATTTTTCAGTGTTGTCAGACGTTTGTAATATTCTCACAATAAGCTAATTAGCTCAATTGGAGCATTTCTAGCATGTTTGGTTGAAATTGGAAATTTAATTTTTTCAGTTTTGTCAGACGTTTGTAAAATTCTTACAGTAGGCTTATTCGCGCAATTCGAGCATTTCTAGCATGTTTGGTTGAAATTGGAAATTTACATTTTTCACTTTTGTCAGACAATTGCAATATTCTCACAATAAGCTAATTAGCTCAATTGGAGCATTTCTAGCATGTTTGGTTAAAATTGGAAAATTACATTTTTCAGTTTTGTCAGACGTTTGTAATATTCTCACAATAAGCTAATTAGCTCATTTGGAGCATTTCTAGCATGTATGGTTGAAATTCGAAATTTACATTTTTCACTTTTGTCAGACGTTTGTAATATTCCCACAATAAGCCAATTAGCTCAATTGGAGCATTTCTAGCATGTTTGGTTGAAATTGGAAATTTACATTTTTCACTTTTGTCAGACAATTACAATATTCTCACAATAAGCTAATTAGCTCAATTGGAGCATTTCTAGCATGTTTGGTTGAAATTCGAAATTTACATTTTTCAGTTTTGTCAGACGTTTGTAATATTCTCACAATAAGCTAATTAGCTCAATTGGAGCATTTCTAGCATGTTTGGTTGAAATTGGAAATTTACATTTTTCACTTTTGTCCGACGTTTGTAATATATTCACAATAAGCTAATTAGCTCAATTGGAGCATTTCTAGCACGTTTGGTTGAAATTGGAAATTTACATTTTTCACTTTTGCCAAACAATTGCAATATTCTCACAATAAGCCAATTAGCTCAATTGGAGTATTTCTAGCATGTTTGGTTGAAATTGGAAATTTACATTTTTCACTTTTGTCAGACAATTGCAATATTTTCACAATAAGCTAATTAGCTCAATTGGAGCATTTCTAGCATGTTTGGTTGAAATTGGAAATTTACATTTTTCAACTTTGTTAGACGTTTGTAATATTCTCACAATAAGCTAATTAGCTCAATTGGAGCATTTCTAGCATGTTTGGCTGAAATTCGAAGTTTACATTTTTCACTTTTGTCAGACGTTTGTAATATTCCCACAATAAGCTAATTAGCTCAAATGGAGCATTTCTAGCATGTTTGGTTGAAATTCGAAATTTACATTTTTCACTTTTGTCAGACGTTTGTAATATTCCCACAATAAGCTAATTAGCTCAATTGGAGCATTTCTAGCATGTTTGGTTGAAATTGGAAATTTACATTTTTCACTTTTGTCAGACAATTGCAATATTCTCACAATAAGCTAATTAGCTCAATTGGAGCATTTCTAGCATGTTTGATTGAAATTGGAAATTTACATTTTTCAGTTTTGTCAGACGTTTGTAATATTCTCACAATAAGCTAATTAGCTCAATTGGAGCATTTCTAGCATGTTTGGTTGAAATTGGAAATTTACATTTTTCAGTTTTGTCAGACGTTTGTAATATTTTCACAATAAGCTAATTAGCTCAATTGGAGCATTTCTAGCACGTTTGGTTGAAATTGGAAATTTACATTTTTCACTTTTGTCAAACAATTGCAATATTCTCTCAATAAGCTAATTAGCTCAATTGGAGCATTTCTAGCATGTTTGGTTGAAATTGGAAAGATACATTTTTCAATTTTGTTAGACGTTTGTAATATTCTCACAATAAGCTAATTAGCTCAATTGAAGCATTTCTAGCATGTTTGGTTGAAATTGGAAATTTACATTTTTCACTTTTGTCAGACAATTGCAATATTCTCACAATAAGCTAATTAGCTCAATTGGAGCATTTCTAGCATGTTTGGTTGAAATTGGAAATTTACATTTTTCACTTTTGTCAGACAATTGCAATATTCTCACAATAAGCTAATTAGCTCATTTGGAGCATTTCTAGCATGTTTGGTTAAAATTGGAAAAATACATTTTTCAGTTTTGTCAGACGTTTGTAATATTCTCACAATAAGCTAATTAGCTCAATTGGAGCATTTCTAGCATGTTTGGTTGAAATTGGAAATTTACATTTTTCACTTTTGTCAGACGTTTGTAATATTCCCACAATAAGCTAATTAGCTCAATTGGAGCATTTCTAGCATGTTTGGTTGAAATTGGAAATTTACATTTTTCACTTTTGTCAGACGTTTGTAATATTCTCACAATAAGCTAATTAGCTCAATTGGAGCATTTCTAGCATGTTTGGTTGAAATTGGAAATTTACATTTTTTCAGTTTTGTCAGACGTTTGTAATATTTTCACAATAAGCTAATTAGCTCAATTGGAGCATTTCTAGCACGTTTGGTTGAAATTGGAAATTTACATTTTTCACTTTTGTCAAACAATTGCAATATTCTCTCAATAAGCTAATTAGCTCAATTGGAGCATTTCTAGCATGTTTGGTTGAAATTGGAAATTTACATTTTTCACTTTTGTCAGACGTTTGTAATATTCTCACAATAAGCTAATTAGCTCAATTGGAGCATTTCTAGCATGTTTGGTTGAAATTTGAATTTTACATTTTTCAGTTTTGTCAGACGTTTGTAATATTCTCACAATAAGCTAATTAGCTCAATTGGAGCATTTCTAGCATGTTTGGTTGAAATTGGAAATTTACATTTTTCAGTTTTGTCAGACGTTTGTAAAATTCTTACAGTAGGCTTATTTGCGCAAGTTGAGCATTTCTAGCATGTTTGGTTGAAATTGGAAATTTACATTTTTCACTTTTGTCAGACAATTGCAATATTCTCTCAATAAGCTAATTAGCTCAATTGGAGCATTTCTAGCATGTTTGGTTGAAATTGGAAATTTACATTTTTCAGTTTTGTCAGACGTTTGTAATATTTTCACAATAAGCTAATTAGCTCAATTGGAGCATTTCTAGCACGTTTGGTTGAAATTGGAAATTTACATTTTTCACTTTTGTCAAACAATTGCAATATTCTCTCAATAAGCTAATTAGCTCAATTGGAGCATTTCTAGCATGTTTGGTTGAAATTGGAAATTTACATTTTTCAATTTTGTTGGACGTTTGTAATATTCTCACAATAAGCTAATTAGCTCAATTGGAGCATTTCTAGCATGTTTGGCTGAAATTGGAAATTTACATTTTTCACTTTTGTCAGACAATTGCAATATTCTCACAATAAGCTAATTAGCTCAATTGGAGCATTTCTAGCATGTTGGGTTGAAATTGGAAATTTACATTTTTCACTTTTGTCAGACAATTGTAATATTCTCACAATAAGCTAATTAGCTCATTTGGAGCATTTCTAGCATGTTGGGTTGAAATTAGAAATTTACATTATTCAGTGTTGTCAGACGTTTGTAATATTCTCACAATAAGCTAATTAGCTCAATTGGAGCATTTCTAGCATGTTTGGTTGAAATTGGAAATTTACATTTTTCAGTTTTGTCAGACGTTTGTAAAATTCTTACAGTAGGCTTATTCGCGCAATTTGAGCATTTCTAGCATGTTTGGTTGAAATTGGAAATTTACATTTTTCACTTTTGTCAGACAATTGCAATATTCTCACAATAAGCTAATTAGATCAATTGGAGCATTTCTAGCATGTTTGGTTAAAATTGGAAAATTACATTTTTCAGTTTTGTCAGACGTTTGTAATATTCTCACAATAAGCTAATTAGCTCGATTGGAGCATTTCTAGCATGTTTAAGTGAAATTCGAAATTTACATTTTTCACTTTTGTCAGACGTTTGTAATATTCCCACAATAAGCTAATTAGCTCAATTGGAGCATTTCTAGCATGTTTGGTTGAAATTCGAAATTTACATTTTTCACTTTTGTCAGACGTTTGTAATATTCCCACAATAAGCTAATTAGCTCAATTGGAGCATTTCTAGCATGTTTGGTTGAAATTGGAAATTTACATTTTTCACTTTTGTCAGACAATTGCAATATTCTCACAATAAGCTAATTAGCTCAATTGGAGCATTTCTAGCATGTTTGATTGAAATTGGAAATTTACATTTTTCAGTTTTGTCAGACGTTTGTAATATTCTCACAATAAGCTAATTAGCTCAATTGGAGCATTTCTAGCATGTTTGGTTGAAATTGGAAATTTACATTTTTCAGTTTTGTCAGACGTTTGTAATATTTTCACAATAAGCTAATTAACTCAATTGGAGCATTTCTAGCACGTTTGGTTGAAATTGGAAATTTACTTTTTTCACTTTTGTCAAACAATTGCAATATTCTCTCAATAAGCTAATTAGCTCAATTGGAGCATTTCTAGCATGTTTGGTTGAAAATGGAAATATACATTTTTCAATTTTGTTAGACGTTTGTAGTATTCTCACAATAAGCTAATTAGCTCAATTGGAGCATTTCTAGCATGTTTGGCTGAAATTGGAAATTCACATTTTTCAGTGTTGTCAGACGTTTGTAATATTCTCACAATAAGCTAATTAGCACAATTGGAGCATTTCTAGCATGTTTGGTTGAAATTGGAAATCTACATTTTTCAGTTTTGTCAGACGTTTGTAAAATTCTTACAGTAGGCTTATTTGCGCAATTTGAGCATTTCTAGCATGTTTAATTGAAGTTGGAAATTTACATTTTTCACTTTTGTCAGAATATTGCAATATTCTCGCAATAAGCTAGTTAGCTCAATTGGAGCAATTCTAGCATGTTTGGTTGAAATTGGAAATTTACATTTTTCAATTTTGTTAGACATTTGTAATACTCTCACAATAAGCTAATTAGCTCAATTGGAGCATTTCTAGCATGTTGGGTTGAAGTTAGAAATTTACATTTTTCAGTGTTGTCAGACGTTTGTAATATTCTCACAATAAGCTAATTAGCTCAATTGGAGCATTTCTAGCATGTTTGGTTGAAATTGGAAATTTAAATTTTTCAGTTTTGTCAGACGTTTGTAAAATTCTTACAGTAGGCTTATTCGCGCAATTTGAGCATTTCTAGCATGTTTGGTTGAAATTGGAAATTTACATTTTTCACTTTTGTCAGACAATTGCAATATTCTCACAATAAGCTAATTAGCTCAATTGGAGCATTTCTAGCATGTTTGGTTAAAATTGGAAAATTACATTTTTCAGTTTTGTCAGACGTTTGTAATATTCTCACAATAAGCTAATTAGCTCAATTGGAGCATTTCTAGCATATATGGTTGAAATTCAAAATTTACATTTTTCACTTTTGTCAGACGTTTGTAATATTCCCACAATAAGCCAATTAGCTCAATTGGAGCATTTCTAGCATGTTTGGTTGAAATTGGAAATTTACATTTTTCACTTTTGTCAGACAATTACAATATTCTCACAATAAGCTAATTAGCTCAATTGGAGCATTTCTAGCATGTTTGGTTGAAATTGGAAATTTACATTTTTCAGTTTTGTCAGACGTTTGTAATATTCTCACAATAAGCTAATTAGCTCAATTGGAGCATTTCTAGCATGCTCGGTTGAAATTGGAAATTTACATTTTTCAGTGTTGTCAGACGTTTGTAATATTCTCACAATAAGCTAATTAGCTCAATTGGAGCAATTCTAGCATGTTTGGTTGAAATTGGAAATTTACATTTTTCACTTTTGTCAGACAATTGCAATATTCTCTCAATAAGCTAATTAGCTCAATTGGAGCATTTCTAGCATGTTTGGTTGAAATTGGAAATTTACATTTTTCAGTTTTGTCAGACGTTTGTAATATTTTCACAATAAGCTAATTAGCTCAATTGGAGCATTTCTAGCACGTTTGGTTGAAATTGGAAATTTACATTTTTCACTTTTGTCAAACAATTGCAATATTCTCTCAATAAGCTAATTAGCTCAATTGGAGCATTTCTAGCATGTTTGGTTGAAATTGGAAATTTACATTTTTCAATTTTGTTGGACGTTTGTAATATTCTCACAATAAGCTAATTAGCTCAATTGGAGCATTTCTAGCATGTTTGGCTGAAATTGGAAATTTACATTTTTCACTTTTGTCAGACAATTGCAATATTCTCACAATAAGCTAATTAGCTCAATTGGAGCATTTCTAGCATGTTTGGTTGAAATTGGAAATTTACATTTTTCACTTTTGTCAGACAATTGTAATATTCTCACAATAAGCTAATTAGCTCATTTGGAGCATTTCTAGCATGTTGGGTTGAAATTAGAAATTTACATTATTCAGTGTTGTCAGACGTTTGTAATATTCTCACAATAAGCTAATTAGCTCAATTGGAGCATTTCTAGCATGTTTGGTTGAAATTGGAAAATTACATTTTTCAGTTTTGTCAGACGTTTGTAAAATTCTTACAGTAGGCTTATTCGCGCAATTTGAGCATTTCTAGCATGTTTGGTTGAATTTGGAAATTTACATTTTTCACTTTTGTCAGACAATTGCAATATTCTCACAATAAGCTAATTAGATCAATTGGAGCATTTCTAGCATGTTTGGTTAAAATTGGAAAATTACATTTTTCAGTTTTGTCAGACGTTTGTAATATTCTCACAATAAGCTAATTAGCTCGATTGGAGCATTTCTAGCATGTTTAAGTGAAATTCGAAATTTACATTTTTCACTTTTGTCAGACGTTTGTAATATTCCCACAATAAGCTAATTAGCTCAATTGGAGCATTTCTAGCATGTTTGGTTGAAATTCGAAATTTACATTTTTCACTTTTGTCAGACGTTTGTAATATTCCCACAATAAGCTAATTAGCTCAATTGGAGCATTTCTAGCACGTTTGGTTGAAATTGGAAATTTACATTTTTCAATTTTGTTGGACGTTTGTAATATTCTCACAATAAGCTAATTAGCTCAATTGGAGCATTTCTAGCATGTTTGGCTGAAATTGGAAATTTACATTTTTCACTTTTGTCAGACAATTGCAATATTCTCACAATAAGCTAATTAGCTCAATTGGAGCATTTCTAGCATGTTTGGTTGAAATTGGAAATTTACATTTTTCACTTTTGTCAGACAATTGTAATATTCTCACAATAAGCTAATTAGCTCATTTGGAGCATTTCTAGCATGTTGGGTTGAAATTAGAAATTTACATTATTCAGTGTTGTCAGACGTTTGTAATATTCTCACAATAAGCTAATTAGCTCAATTGGAGCATTTCTAGCATGTTTGGTTGAAATTGGAAATTTACATTTTTCAGTTTTGTCAGACGTTTGTAAAATTCTTACAGTAGGCTTATTCGCGCAATTTGAGCATTTCTAGCATGTTTGGTTGAAATTGGAAATTTACATTTTTCACTTTTGTCAGACAATTGCAATATTCTCACAATAAGCTAATTAGATCAATTGGAGCATTTCTAGCATGTTTGGTTAAAATTGGAAAATTACATTTTTCAGTTTTGTCAGACGTTTGTAATATTCTCACAATAAGCTAATTAGCTCGATTGGAGCATTTCTAGCATGTTTAAGTGAAATTCGAAATTTACATTTTTCACTTTTGTCAGACGATTGTAATATTCCCACAATAAGCTAATTAGCTCAATTGAAGCATTTCTAGCATGTTTGGTTGAAATTCAAAATTTACATTTTTCACTTTTGTCAGACGTTTGTAATATTCCCACAATAAGCTAATTAGCTCAATTGGAGCATTTCTAGCATGTTTGGTTGAAATTGGAAATTTACATTTTTCACTTTTGTCAGACAATTGCAATATTCTCACAATAAGCTAATTAGCTCAATTGGAGCATTTCTAGCATGTTTGATTGAAATTGGAAATTTACATTTTTCAGTTTTGTCAGACGTTTGTAATATTCTCACAATAAGCTAATTAGCTCAATTGGAGCATTTCTAGCATGTTTGGTTGAAATTGGAAATTTACATTTTTCAGTTTTGTCAGACGTTTGTAATATTTTCACAATAAGCTAATTAACTCAATTGGAGCATTTCTAGCACGTTTGGTTGAAATTGGAAATTTACTTTTTTCACTTTTGTCAAACAATTGCAATATTCTCTCAATAAGCTAATTAGCTCAATTGGAGCATTTCTAGCATGTTTAGTTGAAATTGGAAATATACATTTTTCAATTTTGTTAGACGTTTGTAGTATTCTCACAATAAGCTAATTAGCTCAATTGGAGCATTTCTAGCATGTTTGGCTGAAATTGGAAATTCACATTTTTCAGTGTTGTCAGACGTTTGTAATATTCTCACAATAAGCTAATTAGCACAATTGGAGCATTTCTAGCATGTTTGGTTGAAATTGGAAATCTACATTTTTCAGTTTTGTCAGACGTTTGTAAAATTCTTACAGTAG
Organism: Watersipora subatra; assembly: GCF_963576615.1. Classification (NCBI taxonomy): domain Eukaryota; kingdom Metazoa; phylum Bryozoa; class Gymnolaemata; order Cheilostomatida; family Watersiporidae; genus Watersipora; species Watersipora subatra. The sequence goes on along the minus strand of NW_027045232.1, from coordinate 726,485 downwards.
GCTTATTTGCGCAATTTGAGCATTTCTAGCATGTTTAATTGAAGTTGGAAATTTACATTTTTCACTTTTGTCAGACAATTGCAATATTCTCACAATAAGCTAATTAGCTCAATTGGAGCATTTCTAGCATGTTTGGTTGAAATTGGAAATTTACATTTTTCAGTGTTGTCAGACGTTTGTAATATTCTCACAATAAGCTAATTAGCTCAATTGGAGCATTTCTAGCATGTTTGGTTGAAATTGGAAATTTACATTTTTCACTTTTGTCAGACAATTGCAATAATCTCACAATAAGCTAATTAGCTCAATTGGAGCAATTCTAGCATGTTTGGTTGAAATTGGAAATTTACATTTTTCAATTTTGTTAGACGTTTGTAATACTCTCACAATAAGCTAATTAGCTCAATTGGAGCATTTCTAGCATGTTGGGTTGAAGTTAGAAATTTACATTTTTCAGTGTTGTCAGACGTTTGTAATATTCTCACAATAAGCTAATTAGCTCAATTGGAGCATTTCTAGCATGTTTGGTTGAAATTGGAAATTTAAATTTTTCAGTTTTGTCAGACGTTTGTAAAATTCTTACAGTAGGCTTATTCGCGCAATTTGAGCATTTCTAGCATGTTTGGTTGAAATTGGAAATTTACATTTTTCACTTTTGTCAGACAATTGCAATATTCTCACAATAAGCTAATTAGCTCAATTGGAGCATTTCTAGCATGTTTGGTTAAAATTGGAAAATTACATTTTTCAGTTTTGTCAGACGTTTGTAATATTCTCACAATAAGCTAATTAGCTCAATTGGAGCATTTCTAGCATATATGGTTGAAATTCAAAATTTACATTTTTCACTTTTGTCAGACGTTTGTAATATTCCCACAATAAGCCAATTAGCTCAATTGGAGCATTTCTAGCATGTTTGGTTGAAATTGGAAATTTACATTTTTCACTTTTGTCAGACAATTACAATATTCTCACAATAAGCTAATTAGCTCAATTGGAGCATTTCTAGCATGTTTGGTTGAAATTGGAAATTTACATTTTTCAGTTTTGTCAGACGTTTGTAATATTCTCACAATAAGCTAATTAGCTCAATTGGAGCATTTCTAGCATGCTCGGTTGAAATTGGAAATTTACATTTTTCAGTGTTGTCAGACGTTTGTAATATTCTCACAATAAGCTAATTAGCTCAATTGGAGCAATTCTAGCATGTTTGGTTGAAATTGGAAATTTACATTTTTCACTTTTGTCAGACAATTGCAATATTCTCTCAATAAGCTAATTAGCTCAATTGGAGCATTTCTAGCATGTTTGGTTGAAATTGGAAATTTAAATTTTTCAGTTTTGTCAGACGTTTGTAAAATTCTTACAGTAGGCTTATTCGCGCAATTTGAGCATTTCTAGCATGTTTGGTTGAAATTGGAAATTTACATTTTTCACTTTTGTCAGACGTTTGTAATATTCCCACAATAAGCTAATTAGCTCAATTGGAGCATTTCTAGCATGTTTGGTTGAAATTGGAAATTTACATTTTTCACTTTTGTCAGACGTTTGTAATATTCTCACAATAAGCTAATTAGCTCAATTGGAGCATTTCTAGCATGTTTGGTTGAAATTGGAAATTTACATTTTTTCAGTTTTGTCAGACGTTTGTAATATTTTCACAATAAGCTAATTAGCTCAATTGGAGCATTTCTAGCACGTTTGGTTGAAATTGGAAATTTACATTTTTCACTTTTGTCAAACAATTGCAATATTCTCTCAATAAGCTAATTAGCTCAATTGGAGCATTTCTAGCATGTTTGGTTGAAATTGGAAATTTACATTTTTCACTTTTGTCAGACGTTTGTAATATTCTCACAATAAGCTAATTAGCTCAATTGGAGCATTTCTAGCATGTTTGGTTGAAATTTGAATTTTACATTTTTCAGTTTTGTCAGACGTTTGTAATATTCTCACAATAAGCTAATTAGCTCAATTGGAGCATTTCTAGCATGTTTGGTTGAAATTGGAAATTTACATTTTTCAGTTTTGTCAGACGTTTGTAAAATTCTTACAGTAGGCTTATTTGCGCAAGTTGAGCATTTCTAGCATGTTTGGTTGAAATTGGAAATTTACATTTTTCACTTTTGTCAGACAATTGCAATATTCTCACAATAAGCTAATTAACTCAATTGGAGCATTTCTAGCATGTTTGGTTGAAATTGGAAATTTACATTTTTCAGTGTTGTCAGACGTTTGTAATATTCTCACAATAAGCTAATTAGCTCAATTGGAGCATTTCTAGCATGTTTGGTTGAAATTGGAAATTTACATTTTTCACTTTTGTCAGACAATTGCAATAATCTCACAGCAAGCTAATTAGCTCAATTGGAGCAATTCTAGCATGTTTGGTTGAAATTGGAAATTTACATTTTTCACTTTTGTCAGACAATTGCAATATTCTCTCAATAAGCTAATTAGCTCAATTGGAGCATTTCTAGCATGTTTGGTTGAAATTGGAAATTTACATTTTTCAGTTTTGTCAGACGTTTGTAATATTTTCACAATAAGCTAATTAGCTCAATTGGAGCATTTCTAGCACGTTTGGTTGAAATTGGAAATTTACATTTTTCACTTTTGTCAAACAATTGCAATATTCTCTCAATAAGCTAATTAGCTCAATTGGAGCATTTCTAGCATGTTTGGTTGAAATTGGAAATTTACATTTTTCAATTTTGTTGGACGTTTGTAATATTCTCACAATAAGCTAATTAGCTCAATTGGAGCATTTCTAGCATGTTTGGCTGAAATTGGAAATTTACATTTTTCACTTTTGTCAGACAATTGCAATATTCTCACAATAAGCTAATTAGCTCAATTGGAGCATTTCTAGCATGTTTGGTTGAAATTGGAAATTTACATTTTTCACTTTTGTCAGACAATTGTAATATTCTCACAATAAGCTAATTAGCTCATTTGGAGCATTTCTAGCATGTTGGGTTGAAATTAGAAATTTACATTATTCAGTGTTGTCAGACGTTTGTAATATTCTCACAATAAGCTAATTAGCTCAATTGGAGCATTTCTAGCATGTTTGGTTGAAATTGGAAATTTACATTTTTCAGTTTTGTCAGACGTTTGTAAAATTCTTACAGTAGGCTTATTCGCGCAATTTGAGCATTTCTAGCATGTTTGGTTGAAATTGGAAATTTACATTTTTCACTTTTGTCAGACAATTGCAATATTCTCACAATAAGCTAATTAGATCAATTGGAGCATTTCTAGCATGTTTGGTTAAAATTGGAAAATTACATTTTTCAGTTTTGTCAGACGTTTGTAATATTCTCACAATAAGCTAATTAGCTCGATTGGAGCATTTCTAGCATGTTTAAGTGAAATTCGAAATTTACATTTTTCACTTTTGTCAGACGTTTGTAATATTTTCACAATAAGCTAATTAGCTCAATTGGAGCATTTCTAGCACGTTTGGTTGAAATTGGAAATTTACATTTTTCACTTTTGTCAAACAATTGCAATATTCTCTCAATAAGCTAATTAGCTCAATTGGAGCATTTCTAGCATGTTTGGTTGAAATTGGAAATTTACATTTTTCAATTTTGTTGGACGTTTGTAATATTCTCACAATAAGCTAATTAGCTCAATTGGAGCATTTCTAGCATGTTTGGCTGAAATTGGAAATTTACATTTTTCACTTTTGTCAGACAATTGCAATATTCTCACAATAAGCTAATTAGCTCAATTGGAGCATTTCTAGCATGTTTGGTTGAAATTGGAAATTTACATTTTTCACTTTTGTCAGACAATTGTAATATTCTCACAATAAGCTAATTAGCTCATTTGGAGCATTTCTAGCATGTTGGGTTGAAATTAGAAATTTACATTATTCAGTGTTGTCAGACGTTTGTAATATTCTCACAATAAGCTAATTAGCTCAATTGGAGCATTTCTAGCATGTTTGGTTGAAATTGGAAATTTACATTTTTCAGTTTTGTCAGACGTTTGTAAAATTCTTACAGTAGGCTTATTCGCGCAATTTGAGCATTTCTAGCATGTTTGGTTGAAATTGGAAATTTACATTTTTCACTTTTGTCAGACAATTGCAATATTCTCACAATAAGCTAATTAGATCAATTGGAGCATTTCTAGCATGTTTGGTTAAAATTGGAAAATTACATTTTTCAGTTTTGTCAGACGTTTGTAATATTCTCACAATAAGCTAATTAGCTCGATTGGAGCATTTCTAGCATGTTTAAGTGAAATTCGAAATTTACATTTTTCACTTTTGTCAGACGTTTGTAATATTCCCACAATAAGCTAATTAGCTCAATTGGAGCATTTCTAGCATGTTTGGTTGAAATTCGAAATTTACATTTTTCACTTTTGTCAGACGTTTGTAATATTCCCACAATAAGCTAATTAGCTCAATTGGAGCATTTCTAGCACGTTTGGTTGAAATTGGAAATTTACATTTTTCAATTTTGTTGGACGTTTGTAATATTCTCACAATAAGCTAATTAGCTCAATTGGAGCATTTCTAGCATGTTTGGCTGAAATTGGAAATTTACATTTTTCACTTTTGTCAGACAATTGCAATATTCTCACAATAAGCTAATTAGCTCAATTGGAGCATTTCTAGCATGTTTGGTTGAAATTGGAAATTTACATTTTTCACTTTTGTCAGACAATTGTAATATTCTCACAATAAGCTAATTAGCTCATTTGGAGCATTTCTAGCATGTTGGGTTGAAATTAGAAATTTACATTATTCAGTGTTGTCAGACGTTTGTAATATTCTCACAATAAGCTAATTAGCTCAATTGGAGCATTTCTAGCATGTTTGGTTGAAATTGGAAATTTACATTTTTCAGTTTTGTCAGACGTTTGTAAAATTCTTACAGTAGGCTTATTCGCGCAATTTGAGCATTTCTAGCATGTTTGGTTGAAATTGGAAATTTACATTTTTCACTTTTGTCAGACAATTGCAATATTCTCACAATAAGCTAATTAGATCAATTGGAGCATTTCTAGCATGTTTGGTTAAAATTGGAAAATTACATTTTTCAGTTTTGTCAGACGTTTGTAATATTCTCACAATAAGCTAATTAGCTCGATTGGAGCATTTCTAGCATGTTTAAGTGAAATTCGAAATTTACATTTTTCACTTTTGTCAGACGATTGTAATATTCCCACAATAAGCTAATTAGCTCAATTGAAGCATTTCTAGCATGTTTGGTTGAAATTCAAAATTTACATTTTTCACTTTTGTCAGACGTTTGTAATATTCCCACAATAAGCTAATTAGCTCAATTGGAGCATTTCTAGCATGTTTGATTGAAATTGGAAATTTACATTTTTCAGTTTTGTCAGACGTTTGTAATATTCTCACAATAAGCTAATTAGCTCAATTGGAGCATTTCTAGCATGTTTGGTTGAAATTGGAAATTTACATTTTTCAGTTTTGTCAGACGTTTGTAATATTTTCACAATAAGCTAATTAACTCAATTGGAGCATTTCTAGCACGTTTGGTTGAAATTGGAAATTTACTTTTTTCACTTTTGTCAAACAATTGCAATATTCTCTCAATAAGCTAATTAGCTCAATTGGAGCATTTCTAGCATGTTTAGTTGAAATTGGAAATATACATTTTTCAATTTTGTTAGACGTTTGTAGTATTCTCACAATAAGCTAATTAGCTCAATTGGAGCATTTCTAGCATGTTTGGCTGAAATTGGAAATTCACATTTTTCAGTGTTGTCAGACGTTTGTAATATTCTCACAATAAGCTAATTAGCACAATTGGAGCATTTCTAGCATGTTTGGTTGAAATTGGAAATCTACATTTTTCAGTTTTGTCAGACGTTTGTAAAATTCTTACAGTAGGCTTATTTGCGCAATTTGAGCATTTCTAGCATGTTTAATTGAAGTTGGAAATTTACATTTTTCACTTTTGTCAGACAATTGCAATATTCTCACAATAAGCTAATTAGCTCAATTGGAGCATTTCTAGCATGTTTGGTTGAAATTGGAAATTTACATTTTTCAGTGTTGTCAGACGTTTGTAATATTCTCACAATAAGCTAATTAGCTCAATTGGAGCATTTCTAGCATGTTTGGTTGAAATTGGAAATTTACATTTTTCACTTTTGTCAGACAATTGCAATAATCTCACAATAAGCTAATTAGCTCAATTGGAGCAATTCTAGCATGTTTGGTTGAAATTGGAAATTTACATTTTTCAATTTTGTTAGACGTTTGTAATACTCTCACAATAAGCTAATTAGCTCAATTGGAGCATTTCTAGCATGTTGGGTTGAAGTTAGAAATTTACATTTTTCAGTGTTGTCAGACGTTTGTAATATTCTCACAATAAGCTAATTAGCTCAATTGGAGCATTTCTAGCATGTTTGGTTGAAATTGGAAATTTAAATTTTTCAGTTTTGTCAGACGTTTGTAAAATTCTTACAGTAGGCTTATTCGCGCAATTTGAGCATTTCTAGCATGTTTGGTTGAAATTGGAAATTTACATTTTTCACTTTTGTCAGACAATTGCAATATTCTCACAATAAGCTAATTAGCTCAATTGGAGCATTTCTAGCATGTTTGGTTAAAATTGGAAAATTACATTTTTCAGTTTTGTCAGACGTTTGTAATATTCTCACAATAAGCTAATTAGCTCAATTGGAGCATTTCTAGCATATATGGTTGAAATTCAAAATTTACATTTTTCACTTTTGTCAGACGTTTGTAATATTCCCACAATAAGCCAATTAGCTCAATTGGAGCATTTCTAGCATGTTTGGTTGAAATTGGAAATTTACATTTTTCACTTTTGTCAGACAATTACAATATTCTCACAATAAGCTAATTAGCTCAATTGGAGCATTTCTAGCATGTTTGGTTGAAATTGGAAATTTACATTTTTCAGTTTTGTCAGACGTTTGTAATATTCTCACAATAAGCTAATTAGCTCAATTGGAGCATTTCTAGCATGCTCGGTTGAAATTGGAAATTTACATTTTTCAGTGTTGTCAGACGTTTGTAATATTCTCACAATAAGCTAATTAGCTCAATTGGAGCAATTCTAGCATGTTTGGTTGAAATTGGAAATTTACATTTTTCACTTTTGTCAGACAATTGCAATATTCTCTCAATAAGCTAATTAGCTCAATTGGAGCATTTCTAGCATGTTTGGTTGAAATTGGAAATTTAAATTTTTCAGTTTTGTCAGACGTTTGTAAAATTCTTACAGTAGGCTTATTCGCGCAATTTGAGCATTTCTAGCATGTTTGGTTGAAATTGGAAATTTACATTTTTCACTTTTGTCAGACGTTTGTAATATTCCCACAATAAGCTAATTAGCTCAATTGGAGCATTTCTAGCATGTTTGGTTGAAATTGGAAATTTACATTTTTCACTTTTGTCAGACGTTTGTAATATTCTCACAATAAGCTAATTAGCTCAATTGGAGCATTTCTAGCATGTTTGGTTGAAATTGGAAATTTACATTTTTTCAGTTTTGTCAGACGTTTGTAATATTTTCACAATAAGCTAATTAGCTCAATTGGAGCATTTCTAGCACGTTTGGTTGAAATTGGAAATTTACATTTTTCACTTTTGTCAAACAATTGCAATATTCTCTCAATAAGCTAATTAGCTCAATTGGAGCATTTCTAGCATGTTTGGTTGAAATTGGAAATTTACATTTTTCACTTTTGTCAGACGTTTGTAATATTCTCACAATAAGCTAATTAGCTCAATTGGAGCATTTCTAGCATGTTTGGTTGAAATTTGAATTTTACATTTTTCAGTTTTGTCAGACGTTTGTAATATTCTCACAATAAGCTAATTAGCTCAATTGGAGCATTTCTAGCATGTTGGGTTGAAATTGGAAATTTACATTTTTCAGTTTTGTCAGACGTTTGTAAAATTCTTACAGTAGGCTTATTTGCGCAAGTTGAGCATTTCTAGCATGTTTGGTTGAAATTGGAAATTTACATTTTTCACTTTTGTCAGACAATTGCAATATTCTCACAATAAGCTAATTAACTCAATTGGAGCATTTCTAGCATGTTTGGTTGAAATTGGAAATTTACATTTTTCAGTGTTGTCAGACGTTTGTAATATTCTCACAATAAGCTAATTAGCTCAATTGGAGCATTTCTAGCATGTTTGGTTGAAATTGGAAATTTACATTTTTCACTTTTGTCAGACAATTGCAATAATCTCACAGCAAGCTAATTAGCTCAATTGGAGCAATTCTAGCATGTTTGGTTGAAATTGGAAATTTACATTTTTCACTTTTGTCAGACAATTGCAATATTCTCTCAATAAGCTAATTAGCTCAATTGGAGCATTTCTAGCATGTTTGGTTGAAATTGGAAATTTACATTTTTCAGTTTTGTCAGACGTTTGTAATATTTTCACAATAAGCTAATTAGCTCAATTGGAGCATTTCTAGCACGTTTGGTTGAAATTGGAAATTTACATTTTTCACTTTTGTCAAACAATTGCAATATTCTCTCAATAAGCTAATTAGCTCAATTGGAGCATTTCTAGCATGTTTGGTTGAAATTGGAAATTTACATTTTTCAATTTTGTTGGACGTTTGTAATATTCTCACAATAAGCTAATTAGCTCAATTGGAGCATTTCTAGCATGTTTGGCTGAAATTGGAAATTTACATTTTTCACTTTTGTCAGACAATTGCAATATTCTCACAATAAGCTAATTAGCTCAATTGGAGCATTTCTAGCATGTTTGGTTGAAATTGGAAATTTACATTTTTCACTTTTGTCAGACAATTGTAATATTCTCACAATAAGCTAATTAGCTCATTTGGAGCATTTCTAGCATGTTGGGTTGAAATTAGAAATTTACATTATTCAGTGTTGTCAGACGTTTGTAATATTCTCACAATAAGCTAATTAGCTCAATTGGAGCATTTCTAGCATGTTTGGTTGAAATTGGAAATTTACATTTTTCAGTTTTGTCAGACGTTTGTAAAATTCTTACAGTAGGCTTATTCGCGCAATTTGAGCATTTCTAGCATGTTTGGTTGAAATTGGAAATTTACATTTTTCACTTTTGTCAGACAATTGCAATATTCTCACAATAAGCTAATTAGATCAATTGGAGCATTTCTAGCATGTTTGGTTAAAATTGGAAAATTACATTTTTCAGTTTTGTCAGACGTTTGTAATATTCTCACAATAAGCTAATTAGCTCGATTGGAGCATTTCTAGCATGTTTGGTTGAAATTGGAAATTTACATTTTTCACTTTTGTCAGACGTTTGTAAAATTCTTACAGTAGGCTTATTTGCGCAATTTGAGCATTTCTAGCATGTTTAATTGAAGTTGGAAATTTACATTTTTCACTTTTGTCAGACAATTGCAATATTCTCACAATAAGCTAATTAGCTCAATTGGAGCATTTCTAGCATGTTTGGTTGAAATTGGAAATTTACATTTTTCAGTGTTGTCAGACGTTTGTAATATTCTCACAATAAGCTAATTAGCTCAATTGGAGCATTTCTAGCATGTTTGGTTGAAATTGGAAATTTACATTTTTCACTTTTGTCAGACAATTGCAATAATCTCACAATAAGCTAATTAGCTCAATTGGAGCAATTCTAGCATGTTTGGTTGAAATTGGAAATTTACATTTTTCAATTTTGTTAGACGTTTGTAATACTCTCACAATAAGCTAATTAGCTCAATTGGAGCATTTCTAGCATGTTGGGTTGAAGTTAGAAATTTACATTTTTCAGTGTTGTCAGACGTTTGTAATATTCTCACAATAAGCTAATTAGCTCAATTGGAGCATTTCTAGCATGTTTGGTTGAAATTGGAAATTTAAATTTTTCAGTTTTGTCAGACGTTTGTAAAATTCTTACAGTAGGCTTATTCGCGCAATTTGAGCATTTCTAGCATGTTTGGTTGAAATTGGAAATTTACATTTTTCACTTTTGTCAGACAATTGCAATATTCTCACAATAAGCTAATTAGCTCAATTGGAGCATTTCTAGCATGTTTGGTTAAAATTGGAAAATTACATTTTTCAGTTTTGTCAGACGTTTGTAATATTCTCACAATAAGCTAATTAGCTCAATTGGAGCATTTCTAGCATATATGGTTGAAATTCAAAATTTACATTTTTCACTTTTGTCAGACGTTTGTAATATTCCCACAATAAGCCAATTAGCTCAATTGGAGCATTTCTAGCATGTTTGGTTGAAATTGGAAATTTACATTTTTCACTTTTGTCAGACAATTACAATATTCTCACAATAAGCTAATTAGCTCAATTGGAGCATTTCTAGCATGTTTGGTTGAAATTGGAAATTTACATTTTTCAGTTTTGTCAGACGTTTGTAATATTCTCACAATAAGCTAATTAGCTCAATTGGAGCATTTCTAGCATGCTCGGTTGAAATTGGAAATTTACATTTTTCAGTGTTGTCAGACGTTTGTAATATTCTCACAATAAGCTAATTAGCTCAATTGGAGCAATTCTAGCATGTTTGGTTGAAATTGGAAATTTACATTTTTCACTTTTGTCAGACAATTGCAATATTCTCTCAATAAGCTAATTAGCTCAATTGGAGCATTTCTAGCATGTTTGGTTGAAATTGGAAATTTAAATTTTTCAGTTTTGTCAGACGTTTGTAAAATTCTTACAGTAGGCTTATTCGCGCAATTTGAGCATTTCTAGCATGTTTGGTTGAAATTGGAAATTTACATTTTTCACTTTTGTCAGACGTTTGTAATATTCCCACAATAAGCTAATTAGCTCAATTGGAGCATTTCTAGCATGTTTGGTTGAAATTGGAAATTTACATTTTTCACTTTTGTCAGACGTTTGTAATATTCTCACAATAAGCTAATTAGCTCAATTGGAGCATTTCTAGCATGTTTGGTTGAAATTGGAAATTTACATTTTTTCAGTTTTGTCAGACGTTTGTAATATTTTCACAATAAGCTAATTAGCTCAATTGGAGCATTTCTAGCACGTTTGGTTGAAATTGGAAATTTACATTTTTCACTTTTGTCAAACAATTGCAATATTCTCTCAATAAGCTAATTAGCTCAATTGGAGCATTTCTAGCATGTTTGGTTGAAATTGGAAATTTACATTTTTCACTTTTGTCAGACGTTTGTAATATTCTCACAATAAGCTAATTAGCTCAATTGGAGCATTTCTAGCATGTTTGGTTGAAATTTGAATTTTACATTTTTCAGTTTTGTCAGACGTTTGTAATATTCTCACAATAAGCTAATTAGCTCAATTGGAGCATTTCTAGCATGTTTGGTTGAAATTGGAAATTTACATTTTTCAGTTTTGTCAGACGTTTGTAAAATTCTTACAGTAGGCTTATTTGCGCAAGTTGAGCATTTCTAGCATGTTTGGTTGAAATTGGAAATTTACATTTTTCACTTTTGTCAGACAATTGCAATATTCTCACAATAAGCTAATTAACTCAATTGGAGCATTTCTAGCATGTTTGGTTGAAATTGGAAATTTACATTTTTCAGTGTTGTCAGACGTTTGTAATATTCTCACAATAAGCTAATTAGCTCAATTGGAGCATTTCTAGCATGTTTGGTTGAAATTGGAAATTTACATTTTTCACTTTTGTCAGACAATTGCAATAATCTCACAGCAAGCTAATTAGCTCAATTGGAGCAATTCTAGCATGTTTGGTTGAAATTGGAAATTTACATTTTTCACTTTTGTCAGACAATTGCAATATTCTCTCAATAAGCTAATTAGCTCAATTGGAGCATTTCTAGCATGTTTGGTTGAAATTGGAAATTTACATTTTTCAGTTTTGTCAGACGTTTGTAATATTTTCACAATAAGCTAATTAGCTCAATTGGAGCATTTCTAGCACGTTTGGTTGAAATTGGAAATTTACATTTTTCACTTTTGTCAAACAATTGCAATATTCTCTCAATAAGCTAATTAGCTCAATTGGAGCATTTCTAGCATGTTTGGTTGAAATTGGAAATTTACATTTTTCAATTTTGTTGGACGTTTGTAATATTCTCACAATAAGCTAATTAGCTCAATTGGAGCATTTCTAGCATGTTTGGCTGAAATTGGAAATTTACATTTTTCACTTTTGTCAGACAATTGCAATATTCTCACAATAAGCTAATTAGCTCAATTGGAGCATTTCTAGCATGTTTGGTTGAAATTGGAAATTTACATTTTTCACTTTTGTCAGACAATTGTAATATTCTCACAATAAGCTAATTAGCTCATTTGGAGCATTTCTAGCATGTTGGGTTGAAATTAGAAATTTACATTATTCAGTGTTGTCAGACGTTTGTAATATTCTCACAATAAGCTAATTAGCTCAATTGGAGCATTTCTAGCATGTTTGGTTGAAATTGGAAATTTACATTTTTCAGTTTTGTCAGACGTTTGTAAAATTCTTACAGTAGGCTTATTCGCGCAATTTGAGCATTTCTAGCATGTTTGGTTGAAATTGGAAATTTACATTTTTCACTTTTGTCAGACAATTGCAATATTCTCACAATAAGCTAATTAGATCAATTGGAGCATTTCTAGCATGTTTGGTTAAAATTGGAAAATTACATTTTTCAGTTTTGTCAGACGTTTGTAATATTCTCACAATAAGCTAATTAGCTCGATTGGAGCATTTCTAGCATGTTTAAGTGAAATTCGAAATTTACATTTTTCACTTTTGTCAGACGTTTGTAATATTCCCACAATAAGCTAATTAGCTCAATTGGAGCATTTCTAGCATGTTTGGTTGAAATTCGAAATTTACATTTTTCACTTTTGTCAGACGTTTGTAATATTCCCACAATAAGCTAATTAGCTCAATTGGAGCATTTCTAGCATGTTTGGTTGAAATTGGAAATTTACATTTTTCACTTTTGTCAGACAATTGCAATATTCTCACAATAAGCTAATTAGCTCAATTGGAGCATTTCTAGCATGTTTGATTGAAATTGGAAATTTACATTTTTCAGTTTTGTCAGACGTTTGTAATATTCTCACAATAAGCTAATTAGCTCAATTGGAGCATTTCTAGCATGTTTGGTTGAAATTGGAAATTTACATTTTTCAGTTTTGTCAGACGTTTGTAATATTTTCACAATAAGCTAATTAACTCAATTGGAGCATTTCTAGCACGTTTGGTTGAAATTGGAAATTTACTTTTTTCACTTTTGTCAAACAATTGCAATATTCTCTCAATAAGCTAATTAGCTCAATTGGAGCATTTCTAGCATGTTTGGTTGAAAATGGAAATATACATTTTTCAATTTTGTTAGACGTTTGTAGTATTCTCACAATAAGCTAATTAGCTCAATTGGAGCATTTCTAGCATGTTTGGCTGAAATTGGAAATTCACATTTTTCAGTGTTGTCAGACGTTTGTAATATTCTCACAATAAGCTAATTAGCACAATTGGAGCATTTCTAGCATGTTTGGTTGAAATTGGAAATCTACATTTTTCAGTTTTGTCAGACGTTTGTAAAATTCTTACAGTAGGCTTATTTGCGCAATTTGAGCATTTCTAGCATGTTTAATTGAAGTTGGAAATTTACATTTTTCACTTTTGTCAGACAATTGCAATATTCTCACAATAAGCTAATTAGCTCAATTGGAGCATTTCTAGCATGTTTGGTTGAAATTGGAAATTTACATTTTTCAGTGTTGTCAGACGTTTGTAATATTCTCACAATAAGCTAATTAGCTCAATTGGAGCATTTCTAGCATGTTTGGTTGAAATTGGAAATTTACATTTTTCACTTTTGTCAGACAATTGCAATAATCTCACAATAAGCTAATTAGCTCAATTGGAGCAATTCTAGCATGTTTGGTTGAAATTGGAAATTTACATTTTTCAATTTTGTTAGACGTTTGTAATACTCTCACAATAAGCTAATTAGCTCAATTGGAGCATTTCTAGCATGTTGGGTTGAAGTTAGAAATTTACATTTTTCAGTGTTGTCAGACGTTTGTAATATTCTCACAATAAGCTAATTAGCTCAATTGGAGCATTTCTAGCATGTTTGGTTGAAATTGGAAATTTAAATTTTTCAGTTTTGTCAGACGTTTGTAAAATTCTTACAGTAGGCTTATTCGCGCAATTTGAGCATTTCTAGCATGTTTGGTTGAAATTGGAAATTTACATTTTTCACTTTTGTCAGACGTTTGTAATATTCTCACAATAAGCTAATTAGCTCAATTGGAGCATTTCTAGCATGTTTGGTTAAAATTGGAAAATTACATTTTTCACTTTTGTCAGACGTTTGTAATATTCTCACAATAAGCTAATTAGCTCAATTGGAGCATTTCTAGCATATATGGTTGAAATTCAAAATTTACATTTTTCACTTTTGTCAGACGTTTGTAATATTCCCACAATAAGCCAATTAGCTCAATTGGAGCATTTCTAGCATGTTTGGTTGAAATTGGAAATTTACATTTTTCACTTTTGTCAGACAATTACAATATTCTCACAATAAGCTAATTAGCTCAATTGGAGCATTTCTAGCATGTTTGGTTGAAATTGGAAATTTACATTTTTCAGTTTTGTCAGACGTTTGTAATATTCTCACAATAAGCTAATTAGCTCAATTGGAGCATTTCTAGCATGCTCGGTTGAAATTGGAAATTTACATTTTTCAGTGTTGTCAGACGTTTGTAATATTCTCACAATAAGCTAATTAGCTCAATTGGAGCAATTCTAGCATGTTTGGTTGAAATTGGAAATTTACATTTTTCACTTTTGTCAGACAATTGCAATATTCTCTCAATAAGCTAATTAGCTCAATTGGAGCATTTCTAGCATGTTTGGTTGAAATTGGAAATTTACATTTTTCAGTTTTGTCAGACGTTTGTAATATTTTCACAATAAGCTAATTAGCTCAATTGGAGCATTTCTAGCACGTTTGGTTGAAATTGGAAATTTACATTTTTCACTTTTGTCAAACAATTGCAATATTCTCTCAATAAGCTAATTAGCTCAATTGGAGCATTTCTAGCATGTTTGGTTGAAATTGGAAATTTACATTTTTCAATTTTGTTGGACGTTTGTAATATTCTCACAATAAGCTAATTAGCTCAATTGGAGCATTTCTAGCATGTTTGGCTGAAATTGGAAATTTACATTTTTCACTTTTGTCAGACAATTGCAATATTCTCACAATAAGCTAATTAGCTCAATTGGAGCATTTCTAGCATGTTTGGTTGAAATTGGAAATTTACATTTTTCACTTTTGTCAGACGTTTGTAATATTCTCACAATAAGCTAATTAGCTCGATTGGAGCATTTCTAGCATGTTTAAGTGAAATTCGAAATTTACATTTTTCACTTTTGTCAGACGTTTGTAATATTCCCACAATAAGCTAATTAGCTCAATTGGAGCATTTCTAGCATGTTTGGTTGAAATTCGAAATTTACATTTTTCACTTTTGTCAGACGTTTGTAATATTCCCACAATAAGCTAATTAGCTCAATTGGAGCATTTCTAGCATGTTTGGTTGAAATTGGAAATTTACATTTTTCAGTTTTGTCAGACGTTTGTAAAATTCTTACAGTAGGCTTATTTGGGCAATTTGAGCATTTCTAGCATGTTTGGTTGAAATTGGAAATTTACATTTTTCACTTTTGTCAGACAATTGCAATATTCTCACAATAAGCTAATTAGCTCAATTGGAGCATTTCTAGCATGTTTGGTTGAAATTGGAAATTTACACTTTTCAGTTTTGTCAGACGTTTGTAATATTTTCACAATAAGCTAATTAGCTCAATTGGAGCATTTCTAGCACGTTTGGTTGAAATTGGAAATTTACATTTTTCACTTTTGTCAAACAATTGCAATATTCTCTCAATAAGCTAATTAGCTCAATTGGAGCATTTCTAGCATGTTTGGTTGAAATTGGAAATTTACATTTTTCAATTTTGTTAAACGTTTGTAATATTCTCACAATAAGCTAATTAGCTCAATTGGAGCATTTCTAGCATGTTTGGCTGAAATTGGAAATTTACATTTTTCAGTTTTGTCAGACGTTTGTAAAATTCTTACAGTAGGCTTATTCGCGCAATTTGAGCATTTCTAGCATGTTTGGTTGAAATTGGAAATTTACATTTTTCACTTTTGTCAGACAATTGCAATATTCTCACAATAAGCTAATTAGCTCAATTGGAGCATTTCTAGCATGTTTGGTTAAAATTGGAAAATTACATTTTTCAGTTTTGTCAGACGTTTGTAATATTCTCACAATAAGCTAATTAGCTCTATTGGAGCATTTCTAGCATGTTTGGTTGAAATTCGAAATTTACATTTTTCACTTTTGTCAGACGTTTGTAATATTCCCACAATAAGCTAATTAGCTCAATTGGAGCATTTCTAGCATTTTGGTTGAAATTAGAAATTTACATTTTTCACTTTTGTCAGACAATTGCAATATTCTCACAATAAGCTAATTAGCTCAATTGGAGCATTTCTAGCATGTTTGGTTGAAATTGGAAATTTACATTTTTCACTTTTGTCAGACAATTGCAATATTCCCACCATAAGCTAAGTAGCTCATTTGGAGCATTTCTAGCATGTTGGGTTGAAATTAGAAATTTACATTATTCAGTGTTGTCAGAAGTTTGTAATATTCTCACAATAAGCTAATTAGCTCAATTGGAGCATTTCTAGCATGTTTGGTTGAAATTGGAAATTTACATTTTTCAGTTTTGTCAGACGTTTGTAAAATTCTTACAGTAGGCTTATTTGCGCAATTTGAGCATTTCTAGCATGTTTGGTTGAAATTGGAAATTTACATTTTTCACTTTTGTCAGACAATTGCAATATTCTCACAATAAGCTAATTAGCTCAATTGGAGCATTTCTAGCATGTTTGGTTGAAATTGGAAATTTACACTTTTCAGTTTTGTCAGACGTTTGTAATATTTTCACAATAAGCTAATTAGCTCAATTGGAGCATTTCTAGCATGTTTGGCTGAAATTGGAAATTTACATTTTTCACTTTTGTCAGACAATTGCAATATTCTCACAATAAGCTAATTAGCCCAATTGGAGCATTTCTAGCATGTTTGGTTGAAATTAGAAATTTACATTTTTCACTTTTGTCAGAAAATTGCAATATTCTCACAATAAGCTAATTAGCTCAATTGGAGCATTTCTAGCATGTTTGGTTAAAATTGGAAAATTACATTTTTCAGTTTTGTCAGACGTTTGTAATATTCTCACAATAAGCTAATTAGCTCAATTGGAGCATTTCTAGCATGTTTGGTTGAAATTCGAAATTTACATTTTTCACTTTTGTCAGACGTTTGTAATATTCCCACAATAAGCTAATTAGCTCAATTGGAGCATTTCTAGCATGTTTGGTTGAAATTAGAAATTTACATTTTTCACTTTTGTCAGACAATTGCAATATTCTCACAATAAGCTAATTAGCTCAATTGGAGCATTTCTAGCATGTTTGGTTGAAATTGGAAATTTACATTTTTCACTTTTGTCAGACGTTTGTAATATTCTCACAATAAGCTAATTAGCTCAATTGGAGCATTCCTAGCATGTTTGGTTGAAATTGGAAATTTACATTTTTCACTTTTGTCAGACAATTGCAATATTCTCTCAATAAGCTAATTAGCTCAATTGGAGCATTTCTAGCATGTTTGGTTGAAATTGGAAATTTACATTTTTCACTTTTGTCCGACGTTTGTAATATTTTCACAATAAGCTAATTAGCTCAATTGGAGCATTTCTAGCACGTTTGGTTGAAATTGGAAATTTACATTTTTCACTTTTGTCAAACAATTGCAATATTCTCACAATAAGCTAATTAGCTCAATTGGAGCATTTCTAGCATGTTTGGTTGAAACTGGAAATTTACATTTTTCACTTTTGTCAGACGTTTGTAATATTCTCACAATAAGCTAATTAGCTCAAATGGAGCATTTCTAGCATGTTTGGTTGAAATTGGAATTTCACATTTTTCAGTTTTGTCAGACAATTGCAATATTCTCTCAATAAGCTAATTAGCTCAATTGGAGAATTTCTAGCATGTTTGGTTGAAATTAGAAATTTACATTATTCAGTGTTGTCAGACGTTTGTAATATTCTCACAATAAGCTAATTAGCTCAATTGGAGCATTTCTAGCATATATGGTTGAAATTCAAAATTTACATTTTTCACTTTTGTCAGACGTTTGTAATATTCCCACAATAAGCCAATTAGCTCAATTGGAGCATTTCTAGCATGTTTGGTTGAAATTGGAAATTTACATTTTTCACTTTTGTCAGACAATTACAATATTCTCACAATAAGCTAATTAGCTCAATTGGAGCATTTCTAGCATGTTTGGTTGAAATTGGAAATTTACATTTTTCAACTTTGTTAGACGTTTGTAATATTCTCACAATAAGCTAATTAGCTCAATTTGAGCATTTCTAGCATGTTTGGTTGAAATTGGAAATTTACATTTTTCACTTTTGTCAGACAATTGCAATATTTTCACAATAAGCTAATTAGCTCAATTGGAGCATTTCTAGCATGTTTGGTTGAAATTGGAAATTTACATTTTTCAACTTTGTTAGACGTTTGTAATATTCTCACAATAAGCTAATTAGCTCAATTGGAGCATTTCTAGCATGTTTGGCTGAAATTGGAAATTTACATTTTTCACTTTTGTCAGACAATTGCAATATTCTCACAATAAGCTAATTAGCTCAATTGGAGAATTTCTAGCATGTTTGGTTGAAATTGGAAATTTACACTTTTCAGTTTTGTCAGACGTTTGTAGTATTTTCACAATAAGCTAATTAGCTCAATTGGAGCATTTCTAGCACGTTTGGTTGAAATTGGAAATTTACATTTTTCAGTTTTGTCAGACGTTTGTAAAATTCTTACAGTAGGCTTATTTGCGCAATTTGAGCATTTCTAGCATGTTTGGTTGAAATTGGAAATTTACATTTTTCACTTTTGTCAGACAATTGCAATATTTTCACAATAAGCTAATTAGCTCAATTGGAGCATTTCTAGCATGTTTGGTTGAAATTGGAAATTTACATTTTTCAACTTTGTTAGACGTTTGTAATATTCTCACAATAAGCTAATTAGCTCAATTGGAGCATTTCTAGCATGTTTGGCTGAAATTGGAAATTTACATTTTTCACTTTTGTCAGACAATTGCAATATTCTCACAATAAGCTAATTAGCTCAATTGGAGCATTTCTAGCATGTTTGGTTGAAATTGGAAATTTACATTTTTCACTTTTGTCAGACAATTGCAATATTCTCACAATAAGCTAAGTAGCTCATTTGGAGCATTTCTAGCATGTTGGGTTGAAATTGGAAATTTAAATTATTCAGTGTTGTCAGACGTTTGTAATATTCTCACAATAAGCTAATTAGCTCAATTGGAGCATTTCTAGCATGTTTGGTTGAAATTGGAAATTTACATTTTTCACTTTTGTCAGACAATTGCAATATTCTCACAATAAGCTAATTAGCTCAATTGGAGCATTTCTAGCATGTTTGGTTGAAATTGGAAATTTACACTTTTCAGTTTTGTCAGACGTTTGTAATATTTTCACAATAAGCTAATTAGCTCAATTGGAGCATTTCTAGCACGTTTGGTTGAAATTGGAAATTTACATTTTTCAGTTTTGTCAGACGTTTGTAAAATTCTTACAGTAGGCTTATTTGCGCAATTTGAGCATTTCTAGCATGTTTGGTTGAAATTGGAAATTTACATTTTTCACTTTTGTCAGACAACTGCAATATTCTCACAATAAGCTAATTAGCTCAATTGGAGCATTTCTAGCATGTTTGGTTGAAATTGGAAATTTACACTTTTCAGTTTTGTCAGACGTTTGTAATATTTTCACAATAAGCTAATTAGCTCAATTGGAGCATTTCTAGCACGTTTGGTTGAAATTGGAAATTTACATTTTTCACTTTTGTCAAACAATTGCAATATTCTCTCAATAAGCTAATTAGCTCAATTGGAGCATTTCTAGCATGTTTGGTTGAAATTGGAAATTTACATTTTTCAATTTTGTTAAACGTTTGTAATATTCTCACAATAAGCTAATTAGCTCAATTGGAGCATTTCTAGCATGTTTGGCTGAAATTGGAAATTTACATTTTTCAGTTTTGTCAGACGTTTGTAAAATTCTTACAGTAGGCTTATTCGCGCAATTTGAGCATTTCTAGCATGTTTGGTTGAAATTGGAAATTTACATTTTTCACTTTTGTCAGACAATTGCAATATTCTCACAATAAGCTAATTAGCTCAATTGGAGCATTTCTAGCATGTTTGGTTAAAATTGGAAAATTACATTTTTCAGTTTTGTCAGACGTTTGTAATATTCTCACAATAAGCTAATTAGCTCTATTGGAGCATTTCTAGCATGTTTGGTTGAAATTCGAAATTTACATTTTTCACTTTTGTCAGACGTTTGTAATATTCCCACAATAAGCTAATTAGCTCAATTGGAGCATTTCTAGCATGTTTGGTTGAAATTAGAAATTTACATTTTTCACTTTTGTCAGACAATTGCAATATTCTCACAATAAGCTAATTAGCTCAATTGGAGCATTTCTAGCATGTTTGGTTGAAATTGGAAATTTACATTTTTCACTTTTGTCAGACAATTGCAATATTCTCACAATAAGCTAAGTAGCTCATTTGGAGCATTTCTAGCATGTTGGGTTGAAATTAGAAATTTACATTATTCAGTGTTGTCAGACGTTTGTAATATTCTCACAATAAGCTAATTAGCTCAATTGGAGCATTTCTAGCATGTTTGGTTGAAATTGGAAATTTACATTTTTCAGTTTTGTCAGACGTTTGTAAAATTCTTACAGTAGGCTTATTTGCGCAATTTGAGCATTTCTAGCATGTTTGGTTGAAATTGGAAATTTACATTTTTCACTTTTGTCAGACAATTGCAATATTCTCACAATAAGCTAATTAGCTCAATTGGAGCATTTCTAGCATGTTTGGTTGAAATTGGAAATTTACACTTTTCAGTTTTGTCAGACGTTTGTAATATTTTCACAATAAGCTAATTAGCTCAATTGGAGCATTTCTAGCATGTTTGGCTGAAATTGGAAATTTACATTTTTCACTTTTGTCAGACAATTGCAATATTCTCACAATAAGCTAATTAGCTCAATTGGAGCATTTCTAGCATGTTTGGTTGAAATTAGAAATTTACATTTTTCACTTTTGTCAGAAAATTGCAATATTCTCACAATAAGCTAATTAGCTCAATTGGAGCATTTCTAGCATGTTTGGTTAAAATTGGAAAATTACATTTTTCAGTTTTGTCAGACGTTTGTAATATTCTCACAATAAGCTAATTAGCTCAATTGGAGCATTTCTAGCATGTTTGGTTGAAATTCGAAATTTACATTTTTCACTTTTGTCAGACGTTTGTAATATTCCCACAATAAGCTAATTAGCTCAATTGGAGCATTTCTAGCATGTTTGGTTGAAATTAGAAATTTACATTTTTCACTTTTGTCAGACAATTGCAATATTCTCACAATAAGCTAATTAGCTCAATTGGAGCATTTCTAGCATGTTTGGTTGAAATTGGAAATTTACATTTTTCACTTTTGTCAGACGTTTGTAATATTCTCACAATAAGCTAATTAGCTCAATTGGAGCATTTCTAGCATGTTTGGTTGAAATTGGAAATTTACATTTTTCACTTTTGTCAGACAATTGCAATATTCTCTCAATAAGCTAATTAGCTCAATTGGAGCATTTCTAGCATGTTTGGTTGAAATTGGAAATTTACATTTT